>NC_062575.1:5715887-6017637 GCF_022837055.1 Prionailurus viverrinus
TGAAAAGAAATACTCCCTTGTGTCGCCATAGATCACTCCAATTTCTCTGGTTCACCAGGCAACGCTTCTTGTATTTAATGTTCTCTGGGTACGTGTCCTTTGCAAAATTGTCATGAGATGCGTTTTTTAAAATATTTTTTAATGGTTTTTCATTTTTGAGAGAGGCAGAGCGGGAACAAGAGAGGGGCAGAGAGAGGGGGAGACACAGAGCTGAGCTGTCAGCACAGAGCCTACTGCGGGGCTTGAACTCACAAATGGCGAGATCGTGACCTGAGCTGAAGTCGGACGCTTAACCGACTGAGCCACCCGGACGCCCCTAGGCTATTCTAGATATATCAGGTTAAATAAAGTATAGTAACAATTTCACTTATTTTTATGCTCTTTATATAGGAAATTTACAATTATGTCAGGAGCTACATTATATTTCCAGTGACATATGCAATGCTAGAGATCACCCCCTGGTACCTTTCAGACCTTGTAAACGTCTTTTCTTGTTCTGTCTCCTTTGTATCAACTTTACTCAACGGAGGTCCTTTACTTTGGAAAAAGTCTCCATTTTGATCTAGTCAGATTCATTGATTTTGTTGCCTTACGGTCGACCCTTTGAAATGTGATTTGAGGATTTCTTCCCCTGTCCTGGCTCGCCAAGATATTTTCCTGTTTCTTCTTTCCCTTTCAACTCCTCAATTCATCGGAGGCTACTTTTATGTAAGGCTTTCTGCGGGGATCTTGTCTCGTGAGTGAGTTTTCTGCAAACCATCTATAAAGCAGCTTGTAGCTGCAACCTTTTTTGCACGTGGAATTCTTACACACACAGACACGCACACGCGTGCGCACAGGTCTGAGAGCTCCTGTTTTGTCAGTGGCTCTCCCTACACAGCTTTTGCACAGACATTATTCTCATCAGAGGATACACTATTGAGAATATGTGTTCCCTGGTACAGCTTTCACTTAATGGCTCTCAAAAGTGGTCTTTTGTGTAGTTCCTCGTCGAGACAAAATCTAGCAAATACCATTAGCTAGGACACGTTCTTTTTTTTTTTGTTTGTTTTGTTTTAAATCTGGGCTCTCACATGGATTTTATGTTCTGCATTTTTCTTTCTATTATTTTATCCATTTCTTTTGTTGTTGTTGTAGCAGAAAGAACGAGCATTTCCCCAATGGCATGTGTCTCTTTTGCCTTTCCCTAGGAATCTCAAGAGAGGCTTTTATATATTTATAATTATGTTCAGTACAATTTTATAAAGTACTAGACTGGGTACGGCATGATCTTACACAGGGCTGGAAAAAAAAAAAGTGTAGGGTTTTGTCTTCATGCCCTGGAGGTTTGGTTTTTCAAGGTCTTGTTATCGTGACTGCTTTGACTCTCAGTAGCTAACGGCCCTGGCCTAGCATCAGGTAGGCTGAGAAAGGGCTACATTCTGCTGACCCATTGGCCACCCCTCCTTCCTTCCATTAGCATCTTGATCTGATTGGGAGCAATCATCACATGGAGTTTTTGTACCAATGACACCAGCCAGTCTCATCTAGAGGCGGGCACAAGACCCAGGCCCAGCCAATCAGCCTATTCCATCCTCCGGGCCCTGATTGGCTCACGGATGGGCACATGACTCAGGCCAGGCCAATGAGAGTCAGTTCTAGGGTATTGCTGGAATATTAGCAAAGAGAAACTCCCCTTCCGTTGAAGGTGCAAGCCTGGGCCACTGGGGAAGACCGTCTGCCTGAAACCACAGGAGGCCTGATGGTGTTGCCCCTTCGGTCTCTCGCCTACCTGCCGTGACATGAGCCAAAAAATGCCCCCCTCCCTTTTTGTTTATAGCTGTTTGGGTTTTTTAGGGTCATTGTCAAGCTAAAGAAAATCCGAGGAACCACGATGCCCTTTCCTTTATCTTTAAGGCTGTTTCTTTTAAAAAAAAAATTTTTTTTTTCAACGTTTATTTATTTTTGGGACAGAGAGAGACAGAGCATGAACGGGGGAGGGGCAGAGAGAGAGGGAGACACAGAATCGGAAACAGGCTCCAGGCTCTGAGCCATCAGCCCAGAGCCCGACGCGGGGCTCGAACTCACGGGCCGCGAGATCGTGACCTGGCTGAAGTCGGACGCTTAACCGACTGCGCCACCCAGGCGCCCCAAGGCTGTTTCTTAATTACAAAGCTCTGTGGTGAAGACAGGGCAGAGGGACTCAGCGTCATCTGAGGTTCTGTGCTGTGGGTGACCTGTCACCCGCAGGTTTCCAGCTGGCCTGAATGGAAAGGGCCTTTGAATTCTCCACTCTGTCAGCCGGAGCTGATGGCATCGACGGGGACATCACCGGCTTCACTCCCAGACTACGTTAAAAACGTGAAGTTGATGATACTGGATTGTATACTTGGAGTTTACCAAGAGAGTAGATCTTAACTGTTCTCACCCCTCCCCCCCCACAAAGAAAATGGCAATTATGTGATGTTATGGGTACATTAACTGGCTTGATCGTGGCTATCCCTGTATCAAAACATCCCACTGTACACCTTAAATATACGCCATTTCTATTTGTCAGTTACACCTCAATAAGGCTGATAAAATACATAATGCTGTGCTGAGAGCACTTGCCTCTGATTTCCGATCTTTGCAGATGTTCTGGGAAAAGGGAGGATGTACCGACTCAGCAAAGTCCTGTGCAGCTAATTACCCGGAGAATTTTGCGTTAGAAAACAGTGATGCTGGCATTACAAGGGAGGCAAGAACCCCAGACTTGACAGGAGCTCAGAGATTTTGATTTGTAGCCTTATAATCAGAGGACTTGTGTCATCCCAACAGAGACTCAGTACTCGTGCGTAGTTCCGTGGCAAAACCCTTAAGAAAAAGTCTGTAAGTTTCTTTTAAAGTTAACATTGACTTTACCCTGCAACCAAACAATCCCATCCCTGTATTTTCAGTCGTGAGACACGAAAACCTGTTTACACAAAGATGTGTACACAAATGTCCTCCAAAGCTTTCTTTATGATCGTCCCCAAATAGAAACAACCCAAATGTCCATCAACAGGAGACACAGGTTGGTTTGTTTCTTTGTTTGTTTGTTTTTTTAAGAAGCCATATATTCAGGGGTGCCTGGGTGGCTCAGTTGGCTAAGCATCTGACTTCAGCTTAGGTCATGATCTCACAGCTCATGAGTTTGAGCCCCGCATCCGGCTCTGTGCTGTCAGCTCCGAGCCTGGAGCCTGCTTCCGAATCTGTCTCAGTCTCTCTCTGCCCTTCCTCCACTCTCTCTCTCAAATATAAATAAACATTAAAGAAATAAAAAAAAAGAAGTGATATATTCAGACAATGGAATACCACTCAGCAATGAAAATAAATGGATTACTGAACAAACAATCTGACTTAGAAACAGGCAAAGAAACCAAAAAGATATTGTCCCAAAGAAGACACAGTCATGGCCAACTGATGCACGAAAAGATGCTCTATATCCCTAATCACCTGGAAAATGTGAATCAAAACCACAATGAGGGGCACCTCGGTGGCTCAGTCGGTTGAGCGTCCGACTTTGGCTCAGGTCATGATCTTGCCAGTCATGGGTTTGAGCCCCGTGTGGGGCTCTGTGCTGACAGCTCAGAGCCTGGAGCCTGCTTCCGATTCTGTGTCTCCCTCTCTCTCTGCCCCTCCCCCACTTGCACTGTCTTTCTCTGTCTCAAAAATAAATAAACATAGAAAAAACCCCCACAATGAGCTATCCCCTCACGCCTGTTAGAATGGCCACCACTGAAAGAACAAGAGGTAACAAGTGTTGGCGAGGGTGTGGAGAGAAGGGAACCGTGTGCCCTACTGGTGGGAATGTAAACCAGTGAGGCCGCTGTGGGAAACAGAATGCACGTTCCTCAAAAAATTAGAAATAGAAATGCCATATGGTCCGGCACTTCCACTTCGGGGTCTAAATCCAAAGGAGATGGAAACAGGATCTTGTGAGATCCAGGCGGAGATTGGGCACATTCAGAGGGGTGTGGCCAGAGACCTAAAACAGGATCTTGAAAAGACTGGGCATTCCCATGTTTATTGCAGCACGATTCGTAGTGGACACAAAGAAACAACCTAAATGTCCACCAATGGGTGGATGGAGAAAGAAGACATGCCATACATATTGTATCCAATGGGCTATTATTATACAGCCACAAGAAAGAAGGAAATCCTGCCATTTGCAACAAGGAGGAACCATGGGGACATTACGCTAAGTGGAATAAACCAGACACAGAAAGACACATACTGTATGATGTCATATATGCAGAATCTACAAAAGCCAAGGTCACAGAAACACAGACTCAAAAGACGGCTACCAGGGGGCTGTGGGAAAGGGGGAGACGTCGGTCAAGATCACAGACTTCTAGCTCTAAGAGGAGTGAGTTCTGGGCATCTGATGTACAGCTTGGGGATTTTAGTTCCTAACACTGTAGTATACACTTGAAAGTTGCTGAGAGTAAATCTTAACTGTCCTCCCCACGAGAAAGGAGGGGTAGTCATGTGACCTGACACAGCTGTTGTTGCCGAATGCTCTGGTCAGTGTTACTTAGTTTGCAAAATGCAAGTGTATCCAATCAACAGGGGCACATCTGAAATTTACACAATGTTATCTGTCAACTGGGTCAGGCTAAAGCTGGGGGACGAAGGAGTGAGCTACTGATAAACACAACAACATAGATGAATCTCAAACACATTCCGCTGACTGAAGGAGGCCAGATCCCAAGAGCACATAGTGTAGGACTTCCATTAGAGGGATGCCTAGACCAATAAACTGATCTAGGGTCTAAAAATCAGGACGCGGCTTTTCCAGCGGAAGCTGGGGCCCTGGAGAAAAGGCAGCCACGGCCAGAGATGGGGCGAGAAATGCTGGCTCCCCTCCCGCCCCAGTCACTGCCAGCATCTCCACTGCCCAGACCATTTGCGCTCGAGCCTGGAAATACAGCCCAAGAAGTCAGACCTGGAAACTGCAAACGCCACACGGTCAGTGATGAGCGGAGAGGCGAACACAGGCCTGCCTTGCTCCTAGACTCAGGTTGCCAGATTTAGTGAACCAAACTACGGGATGCGTAATTGAATTTGAATTTCAGATGAACGACCATTTTTTTTTTTTTTTGGATTAGTATGTCTCATGCAATATTTGGCACAAACTCATCCTACAAAATCATCCGTTATCTGAAATTCAAATTTAGCCGTGCATCCTGAATTGTACCTGAATTTTCTCGGTTACACAACACAGAAATCGCACGCAAACAAGTCAGGCAAAAGAACAGCTCATTAGCTGATAGTATCAAACCTTGGAAAGGGCAGGCCTCCGGGCCTGGAGCAGGAATCCACCCTCGGTCTGCCCCTCTCAGCAGGGGCCTGCTCTCCAGGGGACTTTGCTCCTGTACCTCGACCCCTGCTGGGCACCACAGGGGAGCCACCCGGCCTAGGTCACAGCGGGGCAGCCGCACACAAACAGGGCCTGGGGCGGAGTTAGCTGCAGGTGCGGGGGTGGGGGTGGGGGGCAGGTATTGAGTGGTGGGTCGGAACCCGGCTCGAAAAGGAAGCACTGCCCTGGGTGAAGAGGTGTGGCTCTTTCCAGAGCGGGAGAAGGTTCTGGGCAGAGATCAGCAAAGTGTTGCCCAATCCACGCCAGCCTCTCTGAACCGAGTTGCCGTGAGTTCTCACGCGTTTTGATAAAATTGCGCCTGGGAGCTTGCGGGAGCCCAGACCGTGGCCTATGATGACGTCACCAGGACAGGTGCACTGGGGGAGGGGGACCCTGCCATCAGCCTTCCCCAGATGCATTCCCAGCCAGGTTTCTTTCAACCCCTGACCCCTCCTCCTTCCCCGATGCAGCTGACCTTCCCACTCCCTTCTGTCCGCAAACTGTGATCAGCTGGTCACGGTCACCGGCATCCAAGACGGGGCAATTAAGTGGTAAAAACAATGATGTGGGTTTCAGCTGTCCCTTGTAAAGACCTAGCAAGGAGCCTTTCGCATTTTGTAAAGAAAAAAAAAAGAAAATGCTATCATATTAATATGCCTAAACTGATTATCGTTTCTTCATATGGCTTTCTTTTTTCACTTACGATATTAAGGCAGACGTTTGAAACCGAATTTTTGTGTGTCTCCAACATTAACGAATTATCAGACACTAATTGCTCTGGGTTCCAGCCTCTTCTCTAAACAAAGTTTTCCATTTGCAGAATTTAAAACATACCAGAGCAATTTGTGTTCCTTAATAGCTACAAATTTGTTAGCTTGACTTGGAACCAGCAAAACCTGGGAAGCTATTATGTAAATATAGATAATGTCTCTCCGATGATGGTAATTAATGCAGATTCCAGAAAGGCATTCTCTTTATGATTAGGTCTGTAATGGGGAGCAGCTGAAAGCCGGTGGGGTGGCGCAGAGAACCCCCAGAGCCTTCCCTCGTTCCTTCATGTTTGTTCAGTTTCCTTGGAGGGAAGAGGAAAAGGAAGACGGCCTCCCTCCTCCAAAGCCCTGACGTTAACCTTGAGCAGAGAGGCCTTAGTGCTGGCTGTACCTCTTCCCTGGGGTCTCTCTCCACCTCGAGTGGTCAGTTCCCTTTCAAAATACCCAGCTGTGTCTGAGGTTGAGCCATTTAATTTGTATTAAAATCAGGGTCTTTAAAAGGTGTGCTTACTCCTGGGTGGTTCAGGTGGTTGAGCGTCTTGACTTTGACTCTTGCTGTCGGCTCAGGTCAGGGTCTCACAGTCTCCAGATCGAGCCCCAAGTAGGACTCTTTGCTGAGCCTGGAGCCTGCTCGAAACTCTCTCACTCCTCAGTACAGAGAACAAACTGAGGGTTGATGGGGGGAGAGGGGAAAGTGGGTGATGGGCATGGAGGAGGGCATTTGTTGGGATGAGCACTGGGTGTTGCATGTAAGCCAGTCTGACAAAAAATTATATTAAAAAAATAAAAATGGAAAAAAATGAAAATAAATCCCCCAAAAGAGATTCCCTCTCTCACTCTCTCTCTCTCAAAAGAAACAAACTTGAAAAAAAAGCTGTGTTTACTCTTGATCGAGGCACAGATTGGCCTGTCTCCCGTCTCTAGAGGCAATGAGGTTCTATTTGCCATTACAGGAAAGGCCTTCCTGATCAGCAGATCCAATGCTCGCATTTTCCTTTTTGGAAACTGAGACCCAAAGAAAGGAAGTGATTCCTTGGGGCAGAAAAGCAGCAGACTGTGGAAGGCGACCCGAGGACCGCCTCTAAATGGAAAGACCACACTGGTCTTTATACTATCTGCTGACTTCGTGTCAATGACCCTAACATTTGTGGGTTGGGTAGTGGGCTTACGCTTCTGTGCAAGGGAAATGTCTCGTCCTACTGATGAGGTTTTTTTTGGGGTGATAGTGGGGTTTGTGGGGTCTGGGGCCGACAGCCAAGAAAGAATTACTGAAGAAATCTTCGGTGCAAAAAGGTAATTTTATTAAAGCACAGGGACAGGACCCGGGGGGCAGAAAGAGCAGCCTCAGGACCACGAAGAGACACTGGTTATATACTTGGGAGTGGGGGCAGGTACATAAAGTCAAGGGGAAATTTCCAGTGAGATTTTCATCTGCTAAAGAAGATTCCCAAGACAGTGGAGGCCTAGGAGCTACTGTCAGGCTAAGGTTGTGTTTCCCTCTAGCGAAGCATGAGCACTGAGACAGTAAGGGGCTCCTGGAGAGCCGCTGAACTCTGCCGGCCTCAAGGAGTTGCCAATGGGCTGCAGGATATAAGGAAATTGAATTTTATCTGTCATTTCCTTCCACCTTTGTTTCCCACATCACGACTTGCCACAGGGCCTTTACACTTGCTGTTTGCACTGCCCGGTTCGCTCTGTCCTTCCCCCTTTCCCTGGTTAACTCGGCCTCCTCCTCCTCCTGGTCTGTCCCCACTTCCCTTCCTCTGGGAGAGGCCAGAGTTCCTCTTCTGCACTCACTACGCAGTTCCTTAACCGGACCGGAAGCTCCTTGGAGCCCCAGCTGCTTCTTTATTGCTCACCGTTGTGCTCGGTCACATGAGAGTGACAATGAGAATATGCTATGCATATTGAAACGACAGAAGACGCCCTGAGTTTACCAGAAGCCACCAGAAGGTCTGGAAGAGCCACCTCAAGCCACCAGAAGGTCTGGAAGAGCGGGGACTTTTGTTCTTCGTCTTCATTGCGGGGTGACCGACACAAACCACACACACTTAAGGTGCACGACGTTACGCCCTGATACGCACCTACGTCGTGAAATGATTGCCCCCATCAAGCTAATTAACATTTGTTGCAAGTCTCCTTGGCGTGCGTGCGTGTGGTGAGAGCACACGAAATCCACTGTCAGCGAATGCAAGGAATACAATTCCGGGTCACGAGCCACAGCCTCCACGCTGCGCATCACGTTCCCCAGAACTTCGTCCTCTTCCACCTGAAAGTTTGCACTGACGACTAACCTCTCCCCATTTCGGACCCCTCTCCTCTAGGCTTCTCGGAGTTCAAAGTTTTGTGCGTGAATACACAGGGGCCCTTCTTGATTGACGGCCCCTGCAGGACATCTAGCCTCCCCTCCCCCCGAAGGCCACACCAGGCATTGTGACCACCAGAATCGCCCCACCCCCGGCTTCCAGACGTGCCCCCCACAGCACTGGCTGCTCGTACAGACGCTAACCTGCTGGGAGGGGACGCCTGGGTGTAGCTGGAGGAGGCACTGTGTGGCGGCAACCGTCCTCCCCTCTTTCCCCCCGCACTTGTGTGTGCACTTGCACAGGCTGGGGGCTGGGGACCCTGGTGTGGGCCACACCTGACGTAGCCCCTGCCTGCACGGGGCTTCCCACCCAGAACTATAACGCAGGCCAGGGGGAGGGTCTTGGGTATGCAGATGGACAGGAGCTTTGCCCCACCACTGGCTTAACAGAAGGTGCTGGACGGAGTTAAAAGAACTTGGGAAGGTCTTTGCACCTCGGGGCTGAGGGCTGGTGCATCGCACCGAAGGTGATCCTGATGGTTCGTTTTCCTCTGTCCGCTCATCTCCCGTGAAACAGAAGACATGTTGATCAGATTTGGAGGCGAGGACAACATCTTCACACTGGAGGACAGAATTAAGATTTAAAAATCTTAACAAAAAATTTTTTTTAAGTTTATTTATTTTGAGAGGGAGGGAGGGCACCAGTGGGGGAGGAACAGAGGGGGGCGGGAGAGAGAGAATCCCAAGCAGGCTCTGCACTGTCAGCACAGAGGCCAATGTGGGGCTCGCGCTCACGAAGCCTGAGATCACGACCTGAGCCGAAATCACGAGTCGGCGGCTTGACCCACTGAGCCCTTCAGGCGCCCGAAGATTTGAAAAAACTCTTAACAGGTTGAAAGGATGGTTGGGAAAAGCTAGAGTAACTCAGATGTGAGTGAATGCTGAGAATGAGGTTATTACCCTGTCCTCCCCAATCCCCACAAATACCTAGCTTAAGAGAAATTCGCGTGAAGAATCCTGGGACCAGCAAAGTCAATGCAACCCATTGGCTATATTAAGCAAGGTATTGCATCCAGACGCAGGGAGGGTCCTGCTGGAGAGGCAGTTACTCTTGACTTGCGAATCATACTGTTGCTGAGTACCCCGCCTCCGGCCCTCCTCGTTCTCATTGCTCCCCCCCCCCCCCGCCACACACCCACACCCTGTAGGCATCTTGCCGACACCGCTACAACATCCGGGCACTGAGAGACCCTGGGATGCAGCTCGGTGGAAGGGGAGGGGTCTTGCTACTTAGCTGTCCTCTTGAATCTCACTTCCACCACTGTTCAGCTGAGCGACTCGGGTCAAGGCAGATCACCTCTTCTGAGCCTCGGTTCCACAGACCGTGGGGTTGGGGGTGGGGGTGGAGATAATGTGTGAGAAGAAAGAGACATGTCAGAGTATCAGGTAGCCTCCGATTACCCTGAGGTCCTTTCCATATAATTTCTTTTTTTCAACATTTATTTATTTTTGGGACAGAGACAGAGCATGAACGGGGGAGGGGCAGAGAGAGAGGGAGACACAGCATCGGAAACAGGCTCCAGGCTCCGAGCCATCAGCCCAGAGCCGACGGGGGGGCTCGAACTCACGCGAGATCACTCGAGATCTCGCGAGATCGTGAACTCCCGGACCGCGAGATCGTGACCTGGCTGAAGTCAGACGCTCAACCGACTGCGCCACCCAGGCGCCCCTCCATATAATTTCTAAGACTGGGTGTGATTTTATTTCTTCTTTCCTCTCCTAGATTTGATGAATGCTTCAAACATGCCACGGACTGAAAGCGAGGGCCTTGTTACCCATCCCAATTAGGCATTACAAAAGCCCCATAAATCTTGGTGAATATGTTACAGGGAATTGAAAGCTGGAATTGTACGGCTGGTGCGCTAAAGAACACAGCAATCATTCTCCTAAAGGCCTCGTGTAATTTTTGGTCTGCTTCGCAGTGTGTGTCTATCGACAATTGGCCCGTTATCGATTTCCTAACCCTGAAGAACACGGCTCATGGCTCCCGTTTTCCCGGCCAGCACGAAATGAAGAGGCCAGAGGACGCTGACGGCCGGCTGTTTGCCTTACCATTTGGGGACCTGTTAATCCAAAGCGCGAATGACCCACAGAATCTGGGTGGCTCTGGCTTTTGAGAATGGGATGGAGTATCGATTTCTATCCTGTTCTCTTGGTGTGTAATTAAACAAACCACAGCCCCTGAGCGTAAGCTGGCCAGTCTTCCTCATTAACAAGCTAAATGACGTCCCCTGCGAGCACCACGCACCTGTCGTGGCTCCGGGAGCACGGGAGCCGGTGGCTTTGTGACAGTTTGGACTTCCACGTTCTGTAGAACGCCAGCTCCATTCAAATATGTGATGGTTCATTTTAGGGGTCCACCTGGCTGGCTGTGGGGTGCCCGCACGTTGTCTCTGGGTGTGTCTCTGAGGGTGGCCCAGGATGAGCTCAGCGTCCCAATCCACAGACTTGGTAGCCTGCCGTCCCCAGTGTAGGTGGGCACCGTCTCATCTGCGGAGGGCCCGAGGAGAACGAAAGGTAGGGGAAGGATCAGCCTCGTTTTCCTGCCTCGTTGATGGGAGCTGGGACTCCACTCCTGCCTCTTTGGGGGGATTTACCGCACGGGCCCCCCCGGATCTTACACCTTTGGACTCAGACTGCCTGACACCACTAGGTTTCTGGGCTCCAGCCTGGGGAGGGCAGCTCCTGGGATCTCTCAGCACCATAACCGCACGAGCCCATCTCTCATGCTAAATCCCACACCCCGACACCCAGCCAGGCACACCCCCCCAGCTGGGCACAAACCCCCAGCCCCCCAGCCAGGCACACACACACAGCCAGGCACACACCCAGCCTGCTGTTGGTTGTGTTTTTCTGGAGAACTCTAACACTACATTCCAATGGTGCCCTTGCTCCCTTATTGGTCAGTGCACCTGCCTGGCTGATCACTCCCCAACCCACTTCAGCTTTGGAAACACTGGGGAGGAATGGGCGGCGGGGCGGGGGGAGCTAAGTGGGGAGGAAGGTGAAGAGATCGTGGGATTGAGAGGGTGTGTTTGGCGGGGGGAGAAACACAGCCAGTGGTAGGTCAGCACCTGTGCTGTGCACGATCCTTTTTGGCCTCCTGTCCTTGCCAAGATGTCATGGTGGGTAGGGTCCATTCCCTTCAAGGACCTAGGGTTTAGCCTTGTGATTCGCTCTGGCCAATGCACTATGAGTGGACACAACATACCCCACATGGGACCAGCCTTTACACGAGCTCTCGGGATGTGGCTTGGCCTCCTGTGCCTCAACTTGTGCCCGGAGAAGAGCATGTCCCGGAAAGCCACTGACCCTTCATGAATAAAAGGCTCAGGGGCGCCTGGCTGGCTCAGTCAGAAGAGCACACAGCTCTTGATCTTGGGGTGGTGAGTTTGAGAGCCCTACGTTGGGTGTAGAGATTACTAAAAAAATTAAACTTAAAAAAAAAAAAGAATAAAAGGCCCATGAAGTAGATGGAAACCCAGCCCGTTTCCTGGGTTTCACTGATACATGAGTGAGGAATAAATGCCCAGTGTCAGGCCCTACGGTCTGGGACTGTTCACTACCCAGCATGGCCGTGGCCAAGCCTGCCTGCAGGAAGTGGCTGTCCCAGGTGCTGGGGGACAGGAAGTGACAGGTGGAGGAGGGAATGGGGGTGGGGATCTGCCACCAGCCTTGTTGGACATTCACAAGGTGGCTTCCTGCTGAACAACCCCCCCCCCCCCACCGCCCCGTTGTCCCAGATTTATTTCCCTGATAGGGAAATGCGCCTCGGTGACAATTCCAGGGTGCCCCAGGGGTGTGCCGGTAACTGTAGCATTGTTTGTGATGAGGAAAAAGTGGATACCACCTAAACGTCCAGCCAGGGGGCAAAGGATAAAACCCACGCCGTGTATGGAAATTCAGGGGCGTACGAAACCCAAGGCCAACGGAAGGGGCTAGACCTACACGGACGCACTTGGATGCATTTCAGAAACAACGTGGAGCCGGAAAAGCAGGCTGTGGAACGAGGGGGTCTGAATGACGGTATCTGTATCGAGATTGAAACCCCCAAAGGAGACCACCTATTGGGCGCATAAATACGTCTTCAGAGCATAGACACGCGCGCACGAAGGAGCACGCCAAGCTGACGGCAGGACCGCGGGAGAGGGCCGGAAAGTGACGCACGCAGGTGCTCGGGAGGCCTCAGCCCAGCGTGGGTGACTCTCCATTCCTTCCAGAACGGGAAGAGTCCGAGCAAACGTGACAGCCGCTTCGATGGGATAAAGCTGTGGAGGGGCCCACGGGCGCCCGTCATCCTGCACTATCTTTGTGTCTGTGCACTGGAAACATTTCAGATAAAACTGCTTTAGAGAAAGAAATGTCCATGGTGTGATGTGTGTCTACAGGGGAGGACGAGGGGTGTGGGTGGCGGCTGGGTGGGTGAGGGAGGGCATACGGGCGCCCGTGGCAGGTTGGAGCCCCGGGGAAGCCGACTCTGGAGGGAGGCGACGTCACGGACGTTTGTTGGGAGTGCCCCGGGGTCAGCACCACGGGGTGAGGGAAACTGTCAGGCAGCCTTGGCTGGTCCCCCAGAGCTGTGGGGGGCTGCGGTGGCCCTCAGAGCTGTCACCACTGGGCCAGGATGCCTGGGCCCTTACACACCAGCGTCGATGGGTCACCGAGCACGGGCCGCCCAGGAAGGGCCTGACCTTGGCTGAGGTTGACCCTGAGAGGCAACAGCTGAGCACTGGGGCTGATGGCACGGCCAGCGATCAGGACATGTCCCCATTCAGGAGGGTCTGGGAGGCCCCACAGGCCACCTGTCATGCCAGGTCACTTGGGGCGAATTCATGAAGGACTCAGGAACCTGCCCTTGCCCCCCTCGACAGCTGTTACTTGTTAGCACACGTAGACGTTACACCTAGAATTTTAGGTAACGTTTAAAAAAAAGTTTAATTTGGGAAAACTTCAAACGTACAGAAAAGCTGCAAAACAGGACAACGAGGCTCACCAAGATTCATCACTTGGTAACATACACCATTAACAAATAACGTCACCTTTCTGGCATTTTCTCAGGAAGACTTCTCCCCCCTCTAAGTTAGGATGAGTTGTAGGCATCATGACCCCTCATCCTGCACTGCATCAGCCCGTGTCCCCTAAGAACGAGGACCTCCCCTTGCATACTCAGAGTACAACGTCAAGTTCAGAAAGCTTCACAGAGGCAATCCTATTATGTCATAATAACCCATGGACACTATCCAGTATTATGCTGGGGGCAATTTCCCCCAAAGGACGGACCTGATCTAGGGCCGTTCATTGCATTTCAGAGTCCTGTTAACTAGCCTCCTAAAAGAACAATAGTTTTTGCTTTTTTAAGAATTTCCTGGACGTGTTCCAGATTCTAGTCATGGCGCGTCTCAGCTTGGAAAGGGAAGCCCTCGCCTCCCAGCTGTAGCCCAGCCCAGCATCCGGGTCCGAGCCCGAGCCCCTCCCTCGCCTCGCTCTTGCCCTCTGTCCGCACCTGCCCCAGATGCTAACGGCTACCAGGCAAAGGCTTCATCCGATGACACCTCTCAGAGTCTTGCTGTCTTTCTCCTGAGCAGGCCGGAGAGTGAAGCCCTCATAAGGGGGGTGGGGGGGGTGGGTCCTGACCTCACCAGGGTGCTCAGGCATCTGCACGTGCAGGGTCATTGGGTTTGGAGGAATATGCACCTTGGCTGAGCAGAGCTGGTGGGTGATGCTCCTCAGTCCCCGGGAGCTGCTCCCACTGCTTGCAGCCCTGGAGGGTGTCCCTGGCTCACCCACCGACACCGGCACCGAGCCCGCACCACCGTCAGCTGGGGCCCCGGCCCACCCTCCACTATCAACCATGCCTTTGACTTCACGGGCTGGGTCAGCCACAGCCGCTTCCCTGCAGCCGTGACCCAGGAGCAGGCCAGAAGATGCTCTGACACCTATAAAGCACACGTGGTCACAGACGCCATCAGATGGGTACCGAGGTTCTGACAGGTACATTCACACACAACCCGTTATTCACACGTCACGCGAAACAGTAATGAAATGTCCCTTTATGAAAACCCCTATTTGTGTAAGCAGTTGTAATTGGATTTGCGCTTACACGTGCCAAGCATTTCTAACCGGTACAGGTTTCTACAGGTGCAGTTATCTGGAACCTGAGTTTCCAACAACAGAAGCGTGTTCTATCATCTGCTGCTATAGCGACTCTGGGCAGTGAGGTTATAGCCCTGGAGATACCTGCTAGGGTTCAGATCCTGAAGCGGTCCCTGAGTGACCTGGGACAATTACTGATGCCCTCCGAACCTCCATTTCTGCATCTGTAGAATGCAGAGAATAGCAGGAGAATTAGGTGAGCTAAGGGACAGTGACTGTGGCCTGGCCACACACGCCACACGAGCTGCGGCCTCGCCTCACGGACCGGCCAAGGCTTCCCGGGGTGGTCCCGGGCCCAGCCTGGACCCCTCACACAGAACGAACACGGCAAGCAAAACCGAATCATTTTACCTTTCGCACCCATCAAATAATATTGAAGTCAGTGGGAAAAAATGTTGTACTATATATATAGTTTGACGGTCACTCCTTAAAACACAGAAAGACCCTAGGACACAGAAAAAGAAAACCGGACCCAATTTTTAAACATGGGTAAAGCGTTTGTATTGGCAATTATAAATGGCCAATAAATAATCACTAGTAACTAAAAAAAAAATGCAGATTAAATCAACAAAGATGAATTTTTAGTTATCATTTTCATTAAATTTTTTTTACATTTATTTATTTTTGAGAGACGGAGTGAGACACACGGCGAGCGGGGGGGAAGGGGGAGAGAGAGAATGAGACACAGAATCCGAAGCAGCCTCCAGGCTCTGAGCAAGTGTTCAGCACAGAGCCTGATGCGGGGCTCGAACCCAAGAACTGTGAGATCATGACCTGAAGTCGGATGCTTGACTGACTGAGCCACCCAGGCGCCCCTTTAGTTGTCATTTTCAAATGATAGCATCAGGTCCCAGGAGTGGTAAGAAGTCAGGAAAATGCGCCTTACTCCCACACTGCTGGTGGGGCTTTAAATTTCGATCTTCGTAGGGCCAAGTTGGCAGCATTTATCAAGGCTTGCCAATCATTTAGTATCTGCGAACTTATCCTCAGGAAATAATGATAGATGTGCCTAGGAGTTTCGAGAGTGTTCACTGCCTGCTGCTTCTAACAGTGATCTACTGGTTTCCACCTAGATGTCCAACAAAAGGGGATCCCTTAAATAAATTATGGCACATCCACACTCTGAAAGCCCTCATGCCTTCACAGAGAGGTGGAAAAAAAAAATGTTCACAGATATCAAAAGTGTTCACAATTTATTGTTGAGTGAAACAATAGTTTAAACTTTAAAAAGCATACCTAGGGTAGAATCCATTTTGGTAAAAATGAAAAGTCCATTTATGCAAGGAGGAAAAACATTTAGAACAGTCCCTTCCCTAAGAGTTAACAGCGGGTATTCTTGAGCAGTAAGAAAATTTTTATGGCTCCCTCTCTTCTCTCTCTGCCCCTCCCCTGCTCACGCTCTGTCTCAAAAATAAACATTAAATTTTTTTTTTTTAAATGAGAATAAGTTGTGATTCTCTGTCGGGGGTAGGATTGGACAGGCATGGGTGAAATACTTCTTTTTGATGTATTTCTTCAAAGAGTGGTGAATAAAGGTGGTTTTCCCAGCATCTTTGGAATCTTCTGGTCTTCTCCAAAATTACAGCAGGATCCGGTTGTACAAGCAAGCAGTGTGAATTCTACCGGGGCGGGGGGGGGGGGGGGGGGGGGCGCCACTGGCCATTTCGGCCTCTGTCCCATCCTGAATCCAACAAAAAGGGAAGTCATATCTACTTGGCAGAGTTTTCATTGCACAATAGGTTGAATGTAGCCACTGAAAATATTCATGCAAATATCTTCATTAGGAAAATCATGCAATTAACCTGAAATATGTGCTAAATAAAGCAGGCAAATTGTTGCAGCTTTTCTTACCTCTTAATTATAATTTTGGTAATCAATTTGTCTCCTGATTAGCAAAAAGGAAAAAAAAAAAATCTTCAGCCTACGTCTGAGGACGAGTTGGTACGTGAGATTAAACCCCGAACCGTTTTAGCAAAGAAGGCCATTAACCTTTCCCGTGTTTTTGTTCATCGAAGGCATTTCCTGCTAATGCTCATTGTGGAAGATGATTGGATTTTAACAAGAGCTTTTTGGAGCAGGCACCAGCCCTTCCGGAACGTACGTTTTGCAAGAGCCGCTGTCATTAAAGGTTACCAGCGTTTCCATTATCATCTTGCCGGCGTTTATTTCTTAAATGGCTTTTGACTGCAGCGTAAAAATTTTCCCTAAGTGAAAACTGACATTCCAGCTCAACCTGAGGCATTCGGAGGGCCGCAGACGTCCAGCGGCCAAGTGGAAAGCCGTAAGGGTGGGAGCAGGGGGTTCTCCCACATTCTTTCGTCTCTTCTCCCAATTTACTGAACTGTTCGGGGATTCGAAGGGGGGGAAGGCCACACAGGTGACACAAGGTGACCCTGGAGGAGTGGCTCAGCCTGGGAGGGGGGCTCAATTTCTAGACCTGTGAAGTGGGGTTAGCTACTGAAGACTGAAAGATCACTCAAGTCTCTGGCACACGTGAAGGAAAAATATATCCGCCAACATTTAGGTTGACTCCTTTTAACCTCCCCCATTTAACGTGTTCTCCTCCAAACAGCCCACCTCTTAAGACAGGAATCGGGGCGCCTGGGTGGCTCAGTCGGTTGAGTGCCTGACTTCCGCTCACGTCATGATCTCCTAGTTCGTGAGTTCGAGCCCCTGTTCGGGCTCTGTGCCGACAGCTCAGAGCCTGGAGCCTGCTTCGGATTCTGTGTCTCCCTCTCTCTCTGCCCCCCATCCCCCACTTGTGCGTGCATGCTCTCTCTCTCTCTCTCTCTCTCTCTCAAAATAAATAAATAAACATTTAAAAAAAAGTCCATGGGAGTTCCAAGTGTGCTGGCTTCTTGTTGGTGGAGCTGTTGCCCAGGGGGGAGGAAAGCTCTCTTCTGGAGTAGTGGAGTAGCATCCAACTCCAAGGTCAAGTCCCTCTCTTCCATCTGGGTCTGCAATTCACTATGAGCGGTGGCATGAGAGAGGGCCGTGAGAGCTTCCCCTGCTCACCTCCCGACTCCATTTTTGTGACGTTTCTCGTGGCTAGTTTTCACAGAGGAGACCCTCTTTAGGGAGTTGTGGGGAACCTGAGAGGGGGGAGCTTCTGCCCTGGTTCCTGTTTAGGACCTGGAAGGGGGCTGCCTCTCGGGTGGTCCTGGACTTATCAGGGGAGGTTGGTGATGACGTGAGGCTAGAAGAGGCCTGCAGTACTGGGCAAGCTCCTGGCAGGAAACAGTCCACTCACACTGGGGACGTGACCCAGATGGGGGCAAGGCCCGAGGAAGCCAGCAGGGGGAAGTGCGGGGCCTGAAGCCAGTAGGGGCAGGGAGCCACAGGGCAATCCACGGACAGGCTGCCCCACGGAGCTGGGCCTGGGAGAGAGGATGCAGCAGGGAGGCAAACCGACAATAAGAACAGAACCCAGCTGCCCTAACCTCCTTCCCTTGGTGTCGGGGTGTGTGTGTGCATGCAGGGTGGGGTGAAAGAACAGGAAAGGGGAAAATGAGGGAAGGAGAAGAAGAAGGGAGACGCTTCTCCAATATTCAATCCCAGAAACTCACTAAAATGGTTAGGGTACACTCTTCGAATGGAATATTCCAGAACCAAGAAAAAAGTCATTTCTGAAAAATATTATGGATCAATACCACTTGTAGTGATAGATGCGAAAGTCTTTGATAAATTCCTACCAACCAGCATAAAACAACTCATTAGAGAAAAGTCACCCGGACCAAATAGGTTTTGTTCTTAAGGTAATTTATCACTAAATAAGAGAAAACGTTTAAAAACATTAATAACTGAAGCAGAAAATTTTAAAAATGATTCGATGCCTCCTTTTCACAAAGACTGGAAAAACAATGTTTAAAGGGAATTTTCCCTTAACACGATGACACCGCCTTAGAAATTCAAATCCAGTATGTATTTATGGATTAGCACCACGCCAGGGCACTGACCAGCCTGACCTAGTCCTTACAGCAACATGCTGTGCTAAGCCCTACTCCATTTGGCCCTGCCCTACCTCCTTGGTCTCATCTCCTCCCATCTTCCCCTGGCTCTGACCTCTTCACCAACCTCCCTGTTCTCCTGGAGCATACCAGCTTTGCTTCTGCCACAGGACCTTTGCACGCACAGTTCCCTCTGCCTACAACCCTTGCCCCTGCCCCCAGTATCCCTATGGCTGGCTCCTCCATTTCTTTGAGAGCTCAGCTCAAATGTCACTGTCTCTTTAGGGACTTTCTTGTGAACGCTATGTAAAAAAAACAAGCAAGGTCTATCCCAACTCCCTATCAGTTCTCCCCATCTCCCCTCTATCTTATATCAGCACCTGCCTGCCTGGTATAGGCTTGCTTGTCTGTCTCCCATCCCAGAGCGCAAGCGCTGTGAGGACCAGGGATTCTGCGTTGTTTCCCCAGGGCCAGAACAATACCAGGCACAGGAACTGCTCAGAGAATATTTGCTGCACGAGTGAGCGAGCAGGCCAAAGAGCCGCCCTGTGGGAGAGGAAAGGAACATCTGCAAATTCTCCGCTCCAAACCTTTCTGCTCAGGAATCCTGCTCGCCTGCACTGAAAACACTTACTTTTTGAGAAGGCAAGATGTACATCTGGTCTACAATTCGAAAGGGACCCCGATCTCTGTGTCCCCGGGGAACGTGGCGCACCCCGCCCGTGCACGGAGCCCGTCCCTTCGCCAGCCTGACACACGGGAAGGGAGGCTGGGCTGCAGGCTGCATGTGGGATGGCCTCCTGCAGCCACCTTGGACCCCCGAGAGTGGCAGCAGGATGCCACATGACTCCACTCTCAGACACACGGCCAGAGGCGGTCCAGAGCGTCTCTAGATGTTGCTGGATGTTGCATGTGACACAGAAGAACACTGGGAACGTGACATCCTGTGATAGGTCTCTAGCACCTAGTGTTCTGAAATTTCTATCTCGCTGTGATTCAAAGAAATCAAAATGTGAGTTCACCAGAGAGTATACTCGAGGATAGGAGAGCCTCTAAGGTCCCCTTCTTGGAAACCTTTGTGCCTTAAAAAAATTTTTTTTTAATTTTTATTAAAAATGTTTTCATGTTTATTTATTCTTGAGAGACAGGAGGAGACAGAGCGTAAGTGGGGGAGGGGCACAGAGAGGGAGACACAGAATCCTACACAGGCTCCAGGCTCTGAGCTGTCAGCACAGAGCCCGATGCGGGGCTCGAACCCACAAACCGCGAGATCATGACCTGAGCCGAAGTTGGACGCTTAACCGACTGAGCCACCCAGGTGCCCCTGGAGACCTTTGCACCTTTACTGTAGCAGGGTCTGGTCTGTATGGGCTCTCTCCTCAGCCTCTTCTAGTCTTCTGGGGCCAACCTGCCTGTGGTGGAGAGATGCTCCCACTGCTCAGAGTGTCTCAGTCCCTCTCCTCTCCCTTCCCAGTGCTCCTTCTCAGGCCCCACAGGATCCTCTACCTGCTGATGGCTTCTCATGACGCCATTTCTGCTGCAGGATTCTAAAGCCAGAAGTTTTGAGGTAAAGGTCTAACTTGGAGGAAACTAGGAAAGATATATTTGGTTATTTGCTTTAAAAAACATAATAAGTTTACAGCTTTTCATAAAATGATACGTGATTACTGCTTTAAAAAAAAACTGAACAATGTATATAGTTGCAAAGAATAATACCATAAGAAAAAAACGCCCTCACACCCTCCTCCCCAAATCAGCACCATGGTCAGCGTCTGGTCTCTGTGATCTACACCCTCCTCCCCAAATCAGGACCATGGTCAGTATCAGGTCTCTGCAATATGGATGTAAACCCAGTAACACGGTTTGCTGAAAACAGAGTATTTTACTATACATATTATATTTGATGAGAAAGCATTTGATTTTGCTTAGATTTAACAATAAAAGAATCTGAAATCATAGAAACTACCCATCACTGGCCATGCACACACACGTGCACGCTCTCACACATGTGCACACGCGCAGGCACACACACGTGCCTGCACACACATCCCCCCACACACATTTAGGAGAAACAAGTTCACTATCCCTTCAAAGTTAAGAAACAAGATTATGAAAATCACAGAAGCTGAAGCGACTGACTTTCTCTCGGGCTCCACGTTTTAACTCTCAAGAGTATTTATTGACTCTGTGGCATGAAAAATGAGAACGCTGGCCCATTTATTTTTTCTTCCTACTTCCCTCCCTGCCAGCCCCAGGAAATCATTTTTTAAAAAGAAAACTACATTTTATGGTAGTTGATTAACAAATGTTTATGCCATAGAAATATTCAAAACTTAACTACTGGCTGAATTAAAAATACTGAAAGTCTGGGGAATAAAGCCAATTAGATAATTACAATTGTGACACCTGAATTAATTAATCTGTTTTGTCTTCTCAACTCTGTCTTAAAAACTGAAATCCAACATGAAGATGCAAACACGGTTCAATGGCTTTGAAGATTTTTTTGCCTTCTGGTTTTGCCTCAGGAGCAAGAAAAACTTAATACAAGTGGAAAATTAAGATTTCTGTTGTACACGATAAAGATAAACTAAAGCACTCCACGGAGTCCAAATCACTGTCAGCGTTCCCACATGGCACTTTTTTTATCTGTGGTTGACAGAAGAAACATCGACCCTACTAATAACTAAGATAACCAGCTTGTGCATAATTTCCTGAAATATATTAATGGACGGTCTGGTTTTTAAGACAGTCCAGGTACTCGCATCTGAAATTTGGGTGTCCTTCTATAATCCACAGAGGGGACGTGTGAAGTTGGTCTGACGTGACTGGAAGGTTATGTCTGATCACATTTCCCTTTCTAGGCACACAGACTCTGAACTCAGCAATTAAAGCGATCGTGGATGTTGTCACTTGGTCCTCCTGTGGAATGAATCGTCCAACAGAACAAAAGGGTTGCATCTCTCACATTCCTCTCCATTTGTTCGTTCATTCATTCATTCATTCATTCATTCATTCATTCATTGTTTCTTCTGTTCATGGACTCACTCATGCATTTGGCAAATATTTATCGAGCATTCACTAGGGCCAGCCCTGTGCTAGGCATGACAGAAGCAATGATGGATGTATCAGTTAGTGCTTGCTAAGTAAGGGGTCACCCCAATACTTAGTATTCATACTTAGTTTGAAACAACAGTGATATTTTATTACTGATGACTCTGTGGGTCACCTAGGAATTCTTCTGCTGGTCTCACCAAGGCACATGGTTAGAGGGTCAGCTGGGCTGGAAGTCCTAACACGGCCTCACAAACATAGTGGCTGGTGCTGGGCATTGGTGGGGTGCCTCAGCTCTCCTCCAGGCTGAGATTATATTAGACTACTTTCCATAGAGGGCAGCATTTCACAAGAATGAAGGTGGAAACTGTAGGCACTCTTAGGCTTAGCCTCAGAGATGGTAGGATATCAGTTCTGTAGCCTTTGTTGGTCAAAGCAAGTCATGGGGCCAACCCAGATTCAAGGGGAGGGGAGCTAGGACCCTATATCTGGGTGGGAGGAGTGGCAAAATCTCATTGCCCAGGGACCAATACTGGGATGAGAGAAATCTGAGGCCATAATTTGCAATTCACCACAGTGAATACAAAGGACAGGGTTCCTGCCCTCACGTAGCTCAGAGTCAAATAACAACCATTCGTAATAAGACCTCACATTTGTGCAGGCACTGTCCTAAACGAGTTCCAAGTATCAAGATATTTAATCCTCATCACGACCTCATAATAGTAGGAGCCCCATTTTTAACACCAATAAACAGAAACACAAAGAGGTTCTATAACTTGTGGGTCCTAGGACTGATAGGTACTGAATAAATGAAACACGAAAGTCTAGATGTGTTTTTGAAGAATCCATCAACGAAAGTCAAAAGGCTGATGCCAAATAGGAGAGAATACTGGCAATGTGTGTGAGCCCAATTATTCAAGTGTTGACTCTACAGGGGCAGACCCTCCCCAAGAAGCTGCCTACGTACACACCCAAACAGAAAATTACTTTGCGGGGGGGGGAGCATTCTCTAACATGAGTTCCAGCTTGATTCGTTTCTTACCACGTTCTCCCCGCCACAACATGTCTCGATAAGTGATAATCATCATCAGTGTCAATTGGCCTAGCCCATCCTTTTTGAAGGCACGTGTATGATTGTTCACTGAAATGTGAACTCCTGCTGGAACCAAGTCTACCAGGAACATCTCTGCTGTCTCTCTGCCCGTGGGTAAGGTTTCTGCAGTGTGATAACTGTTGTGTTAACATGTTCACAGTGACTGCCGCAAATACCTCCTGATAAGGCTGTAGCAATCTGCATCTCATTGGCTTTTATGAGAGCAGTTACTCCTTTGCCATCATGAGGTATCATCAATCATTTAAATATTTAATAATCTGAGGGGCACCGGGGGGGGGGCGGGGCTCAGCTGGTTCAGTGCCCAACTCTTGATTTCGGCTCAGGTCACGGCCTCGTGGTTTGTGGTATCGAGCCCCGCGTTGGCTCAGCGCTGACAGTGTGGAGCCTGCTTGGGAGTCTCTCTCTCCCTGCCCCTCCCCCCTCTCAAAATAAATAAACATTTAAAAAATATTTAACAATCGGAAAGGCAAACAAACAAAAAGCCCAACAACAACAACAACAACAACAACAACAACAACCCCAACCAAAGTCCTGATCAATCATTGTTCAGTTAGTTTGAATGTAAACTGTCTTAATTGTCAGGGCAGTCTCGCCAATTTTAAAGTGGTCGTGTTTGTGAGCCACTATTTCACATTTCAGGAGTAATTTGCTTTGGGAAATTGCCCAGTTTTCTTTAAAAGTTTGTGGATAAATTGAAGGTTAAATTGCCTGCAAATGAAGCTTAAGGTTTATAGCAAAGTGTATGGCTCAGAAGGATATCAACAGCTCAGAGCAATTTCAAAGTACTTATAAGGCTAGAGCATATATGAACAGGGAATCCATGATTTGTCTAGGGCTTATCCATTACAGAATTCCTTTTGGGGGTAATAACACAAATTGGCAGGCCACCTTTCCTTCTGAGCAGAGTAAATGTGATAATGCTCTATCCCTTGTATTCATCAAGATAGGACGGGAGCATCCCTGTTGACAAATGCAGGCTTCATCATCTCCGAAGCTGTTTATAGAAAGTATGAGTCAGCAGGAAAAGCACACTTGAAACCACATGATATCTGAACTGGGCTTTTGACCAGAGATGCTTTAATAAAAGCCATTATGTTGGACTTTCTACCCAGACATTTATATTTTTAAATTTAATCAAGTTGAAATCTTAAGCGGCATAATTTTATTAAACGGGGAATTGGTTGAAAGCAGTTTTTTTCCCCCTCCAAACTGGGCCGAACGGATTCTAAGTTCTCAGGACTGGGACATGTGGTGAAGTCATTGGTGGGGACAGAAAATACTCCCGGAAAATGGGGTCATTATCCTTGGGGGATTTCATATTATGTTACTAATAGAGAATGTGGATACCCCTCTCTGAAGGCTCCCACTTATTTTTATTATTTTTGAAGGCTATTTATTTGAGAGTGGGTGAGCATGTGTGGGGAAGGGGCAGAGAGAGAGAGAGAGAGAAAGAGGGAGAGAGAGAATCCCAAGTAGGCTCTGGGCTGACAGCTTAGACATGGGGCTTGATCCCTTGAACCATGAGATCATGACCTGAGCTAAGATCAACAGTCAGATGCTTAACTGACTGAGCCACCCAGGTTCCCCCCCAGGTTCACACTTAAAATGAAAAAGTGTTCTGGGGCACCTGGAGTCTGGGATTTCCATTACTTGTAGGAGAGCACCTAATGTTTACACTGCCTTTGCTTCCTCCACTCAGGGAGATTATAAAAAGCACACAAATCCTAACATGCTCCTTCTCAGCTTAAAACCTCTCAATGGCAATGATGAAGTACCAGAAAGAGAAATTAAGAAACTGATCCCATTTATTATTTTTATTTATTGTTGAGTGCACTGAAAATAACAAAAAAACCTGGGAATAAACTTAACCAAAGAGGTGAAAGACTTATACTCTAAAAACCATACAACACTGATGAAAGAAATTGAAGACAACACAAATGGAAAGATATTCCATGTTCGTGGATTAGAAGAAAGAGTATTGTTAAAATGTCCATCTTACCCAAACTAATGTACAGATTCAGTGCAATCCCTATCAAAATACCAACAGCATTTTTCACAGAACTAGAACTAACAGTCCTAAAATTTGTGTAGCGCCACAAAACACCCCAAATATCCAAAGCAGTCTTGGAAAAGAAGAACAGGGGCGCCTGGGTGGCTCAGCTGGTTGAGGGTCCGACACTTGATTTCGGTTCAGGTCATGATCCCAGGGTCATGGGATCGAGCCCCATGTCTGGCTCCAGGCTGAGTGTGGAGCCTGCTTGGGATTCTCTCTCTTTCTCTCCCTCTCTCCCTCCCTCCCTCTCTCTCCCTCTGCCCCTCTCCCCCACTTGTTCTCTCTAAAAAAATATTTAAAAAAAAAAAAAAGAAAAAAAGAGGAACAAAACTGGAAGCATAACAATCCCAGATTTCAAGATATACTACCAAGCTATAGTAACCAAAATAGTATGGAACCGACACAAAAACAGACACAGAGATCGAAAGAACAGAAGGGAGAGCCCAGAAACACACCCACAATGATACAGTCAATTGATCTTTGACGAAGAAGGAAAGAATACGCAACGGGAAAAGGCAGTCTCTGCAAGAAATGGGTGTTGGAGCACCGGGTGGCCACGTGCAGAAGAATGAAACTGGACGGACCACTTTCTTACACCACACACACAAATAAACCCAAAATGAGTGAAAAACTTAAATGTGAGACCTGAAACCATAAGAATCCTAGAAGAGCGCACAGGGAGTAGTTTCTCTGACATTGGCTGTAGCAACGTCTAGATATGTCTACTGAGGAAAGGGGAGACAAAAATAAACCATTGGGACTACAGTAAAAATAAAAAGCTTCTGGAGCGCCTGGGTGGCTCAGTCGGTTGAGCGGCCGACTTTGGCTCAGGTCATGATCTCGCGGTCCGTGAGTTCGAGCCCCGCGTCGGGCTCTGTGCTGACAGCTCGGAGCCTGGAGCCTGCTTCCGATTCTGTGTCTCCCTCTCTCTCTGACCCTCCCCCGTTCATGCTCTGTCTCTCTGTGTCTCAAAAATAAACAAATATTAATAAAATAAAATAAAATAAAAAAGCTTCTGCACAGTGAAGGAAACAATAAAACTAAAAGACAACCTACCGAATGAGAGAAGATATTTGCAAATATTTGCAAAGATAGTCGCAAATATCCAACAAAGGGTGAGTATTCAAAATAAAGAACTGATTCTACTCAACACTCAAAAAGCAAATAATCCAATTAAAAATGGGCAGAAGACATGAACAGGTATATGTCCAAAGACATACGGACGGCCAACAGACACACGAAAAGATGCTCAACGTCACTCATCGTCAGGGGAATGCAAATCAAAACCACAATGAGAGGTCACCTCACCCCTGTCAGAATGGCTAAAATCGACAACACAAGAAACAACACGTTTTGGCGAGGATGCGCAGAAAAAGGACCCCTCGTGCACTGCTGGTGGGAAAACGATGCAGCCACTGTGGAAAATAGTACGAAGGGTCCTCAAAAAATTCAAAACAGAACTGCCATATGATCATTTCACTGCTGGGTAGATACCCAAAGAATCTGAAAACACTAATTCAAAAAGATACATGCCCTGTTGTGTTTACAGCAGCGTTATCTACAATAGCCAACCTATGGAAGCAGCCCAAGTGTCCGTCGACAGATGAACGGCTAAAGATGTGGTAGGTGTACAGTGGAATATTACTCAGCCATAAAAAAGGATGAAATCTTAGGGCGCCTGGGCGGCTCGGTGGGTTAAGCACCCAACTCTTAATTTTGGCTCAGGTCACGATCTCACGGTTAGTTCATGGGTTTGAGCCCCCCATTAGGCTCTGCACTGACAGCGTGGAGCCTGCTTGGGATTCTTTCTGCCCACCCCCCCCTTCTTAAATATAAATAAACATTAAAAAAAAAGAATGGAATCTTGCCATTTGTAGCAACGTGGATGGACCTAGAGGATATTACGCTACGTGAAACAAATCAGAGAAGGACACATACCGTACGGTTTCACACATAGGTGGAATTTAAGAAAGAAAACAAAGAAAAAAAAAAAGAGACAAACCAGGAAACAGACTCTTGACTACAGAGAACAAACTGGTGGTTACCAGAGGGGAGGTAGGTGGGGGGACAGGTGCAGTGGGTGATGGGGATTAAAGCACACCTGTCACGATGGGTGCCGCATAATGTACAGAAGTGCTGAATCGCTGTAATGAATTTCAGGAGCTGGGGCTGTGGGGCCGTCACCTTCCCTGCAGGTGGAGGTCCGCGGGGCACCTCCTCACGGACACCAAGGCCACGGGGAGAAGCCACGTGTAAGTGCCCCTCTGACGGTCCCTGTGTGGTCCTCCCAACCACCAGATGCTGCCTCCAGCCTCCATCACAGCAGAGGCCAGGACATGAAGACACATCCTTTCCAATGTGCCCTGTCCAAATTCCCACAGAATCTGGGCACGTTCACAAAATGGTCCTGTTAAGCCACTAGGTTTGGGGTGACAGGCCACACAGCTCTGTAACGGGATCGCTTATTGCCCTCGCTGCTGGGAGACCCGCCTGCCCCTTTATAATAAACTCCCCTCTCCTGCTTATGTGGTCATGGTGGCCTCTGAGACATCCACTCTGAGACATCCACTCTGAGGCATCTCACTGACGACCCTCCCTGGCCTGTGGCTTAAGAAGTTGCTGGAGCCTCTCGTGAGAGGTGCTGGAAAGAACGTACTGCCTTTGACAGCATTGAAACCTAGACAACCATGGAGGGCTTTCCCAGGCCTGGCCTCAGCCCTCCTGGATTCCAGGCCATAGGCATTTCCCCTCCTGGGTAAAGGCAGTTTATAATTCATCCCCCACCCCCCCACCCCCGAAAATGCATCTGTTTGAAGGGATTGGACTATAGCAGTAGAAAGCCGGGGAAGAGCTGCTCAGTGCCCAGCGGAGGGGGGCAAGCCTGTGACCCACCCGGGCCGTGAGATGTGGCTTCGCACCTGAGCAGGCACCTTCAGCATCTTCTGAGCAACGCAAATTGAAATGGCGAGACCAACCCTTTGACACAGAGAAGCTTCTGGTAAGGACTGAGAGCTGCTATTTTCTGCTTATATAAAGAAACTGAAGCACGCTTTTACGCAAACAAGATCTGCTGATCTCTAATGCATTCCGGACTGTTTATTCACCGCCTTTCAGAAAATTAGAATTTCTGTTTAAACAAAAGATTTGCTTCTCATAATCCACTTATGGCTGACATTGCCAAAGTCACCTGATGACGCACGTCAAAGAGCGAGAAGTGGGGGGTGAAGAGAAAGGGCAGAAGGGGTGCCGAGGGTCACCTAGGTGGGAAAGAGCAATTATTGGCTTTTCAGTCCTCCGCTTCATGCCAGCATGTCCCCAGGGGAGGAAGGAGACAGGGCAGGAGGGAGGAAGAGGGGAGGGAGGAGGGACCAAAGACGGGCTGTCATTGGGACCGACTCGGCACCCATCCCTGGTCTCTTTCCTTATGGCATTTGGATTTCATTCCAGCATCTACCCCGTCCTCAAAGCAGTCACCATCTCCCCTCTGCCCTCCGGAGAAGCTGTTCCTACCTCTGGCTCCAGAATGCTTCTGCATCATCCAAGGGCAGTGAAGGGCACAGGAGTGTGGAGGTAAATTCTGGAGCCCGGTGACTTGGGCTAAAATCCCAGGTTTTCCACTTACAAAGCTGTGCAACCTTGACCAAGTAACCCAGCCTCTCTGGGCCAGTTTCCTCATCTGTGAAACGTGGACCGTAATTACACCCAGCTTATAGGGCTGTAAGAGGACTGAGCTCGTATCATAAAGGGTTTACAAGGCAGGCGGGCACAGAGCATTTTGTTACCTGAATGTAACCAATCTCATTCTCTTTACCAGTATTTGGTTGAGGAATGGGTATGTGAGAACTGCCCCCCTCCCCCTGTCCGGGAATTCTTGTTATGTGAGAGAAACACACGACATCTGTCAGAGCATCGGGGGGGGGGGGGGGGGGCGCTGCTCCTCACGGCAGAAGCCATCCTGATTTATTTCACTGTTAGTGGCTCAGCTAACGGTGGCCAGGTGGGCTCAGTGGTTATCCTGAATCCTTGGGAACTCCTGTGACACGAGAAAACAAAGCCTGCCACTTACTTGCAAACGCCGTGACATCCTATGAATGCTCACTTGTAACCATTAATAAAGGCGGCATAATGATATATTTTGTAGATATTTATATAAACACAGGCTGGTCTTTGCAATTTCCCTTCTGGATTTGGGGGTGGATACCATTTTCTTCCAGGTCTCCAATAGGCTTGTATGTTCTAGACAGGTTTGTAGGCCACTGATGCCTTCTGAATAAATAGGGCTCAGGGTTCAGTCCCCAACAGACTTCCCACAAAGAACCAGTGTGGCCGCTGAGACTTCCCCGCCCCGCCCCGCAAGCCTTCGTCCTCTCGACAGCCGGTCATTTCGAGAAGGAGAAAGGCAGCCCGTCTCCCCAGCCTGGAATCAACACCTGACGAAGCATTCTGCTTGTCCTGCCTTGGCCGCGTGGCCGTCTTTGGGCCGGGGCTGCTCAGGGGGGAGGAGGGGCTCTCTCACGTGACCCACGTAGGTCACGAGGGGACGTCGCCAGAGTCACGTGGGAAACGAGCACCCAAGACGATTTCTCGGTGGTGATCACACTCCTCAGGCTCTCACGCGGTGATTCTAACTTACCGACTGCCATAAACGAAACAGATGCGCACCGCTGCCCCCAGGCCCACACCTGCCCGCACGCGCACACCTGCCCCACGTCCACACCTGCCCGCACGCGCACACCTGCTCCCGGTGCACGCCTGCCCCCACGCGCGCACCTGCCTGCGGCATCCAGGGCGCCGGCCAGCAGCTCAGCTCAGGGGCTCCCGGGGAGCGGACGCAGGCAGCTCACCCGGCGTTCCTCTTGCGCAGAAGCAGTAGAACGGTTTCCGGCCTCCCCACGCACCACGTTCGCCCCTTCCCATTGGCCAAAGCAAGCCACGTGGCCTAGCCCGCGTGGAGAACGCGGGGAGGACGCACGCGCCGTGCGTCCCACGTCGGAGGTGGAGGTGACCCCGGCCAGACCGTGTGGGCTGAAGCCCTGGCGCGCGTCTTGCCGGCCGCGCCGTGTTTGGCCGCTCGTGGTGTCCGTGAACTTGGCCTGTCGCTCCAGCGTGTCGCCGCCCTCCCCTGGGCCAGGCTGCCCCAGGCCGGGGTGGAACTGACCGGATGCGCCTTTAAGATACGGGTGTCTCCGTCATTCCAGGGAGCTGGTACCAACACCTTGTTAGCTCCCTTCTCCCTGCTAACCACGGCGGCTGCCTTACCACGGGAAAGCAGAGGGGAAGGTGGCGAGCGGGGCCATCGTACCCGCCGGGGAGCTAAGAACAAAGAAGAAACGGATTCTGGAGGTAATCCGTGAGCACGCACATTACAAGAGTCCGACAGTAAAGACGTGTGTGCAAATCAAAGCTGTTAACGCGCCCCTCACCCTTCTCCCTGCCTCTGCCTCCCTGCTGTCCTCCAGGGCACCTTCCTCCAGCGTCCGGGCAGTCTGGAAGCTCCTCTCCTCTGGGTTGTTAGAAGGGTTGCCTCTCTGGAGCTTCTGGAATTACACAGAGATGGAGGTTTCTAAAAACGTGCCAGGATCTCTCACCCTAAAGTGCACGTTGACCTGGCATGTTGGGGGCGACAGCTACGCCATGCTGCGGGCTCTCCCTTCCACAAAAGGCGAGCCCCCTTCTCCTTCTTGATGGTGTTCGCCTGCCCCGTGCCGGCCCAGGGGCTGGTGCATGTTCACACCCCTGGGAGCTGGGTGCAGAACGTCCCTTTTCCTATCTTGTGCCCCCAAGGGGTAACACTGGTTGGGGAGGGGCGTATGTAGAAGGGTGGTCTGGCAGGCACGGCCCAGGTCCCAGACGCCTTTGCTCCAGCACACGGACCGCTTATCTGCAGTGGGAAGGTCCCAGCCCCCTTCTGTCCTCCTCTTAACCGAGTTATTGAGTATTAGAGAGGTCTCTACCTCACTGTGTGCAGGATCATTCGGACAGTTACCACGTGGAATGTTCCGGACACGTCCATCCTCTGCCCTGCTAAGGAGAGCCCTGGCAGGGTCAGCGTGGTGGCCTGAGCTACAAGGCTGGGGGGGGGGAATCGCTGATTGGAGGAAAGGAGAGAAACTTATCCCACGGCCTTGAGGGACACACATACCTGATAAAAAATCTGCTACTTGTAGGTGCCACACACCGGGGGCCTTGCAACAACGGACAGGTGTTCTGTCATATTCTGGAGGCAGGGGCCTGAAATCGACATGTCGGCAGGCCCACGTTGCCCCTGGAGCCTCTAGGGGAGAATCCTTTCTTCTTCCTGCCTCTGGTGGCTTCTGGCAATCTTTGGGATCCCTTGGCTCATGGCAGTACGTCTCCAATCTCTGCCTCCACTGTCCCATGGCCTCTCTCCCGCCCCGGAGGGGTTCTGTGTCTGTTTCTTTCCCTCCTATTATGACCCCAGGCACTGGATTAGCCACCCCCCCCCCCCCCCAAGCCAGTATGACCTCGCCTTAACTTGATGACATCTGACAAGACTGTTTCCAAATAAGACCACACTCCCAGGAGCTGGGGGATTAGGACTTCAATGTACGTTTTTGGGGGGACGCTGTTCTATAGTGGCCTTCCCATAATTCCCCACCTTTGCCCCTTGAGGAAACACCAACATCTCTCTCCCCAAGAGCTTTTTCTCACCAGCAGAGCCCTGTTGCCATCACCACCTCATACCCACCCCCTCCGCCCCCACCAGCCTGCAGACAGCGGCTGGCAGCTGTTGGTGTGTAAATATTCCAGCCCCCTTAGCCCTTGGGGGTGAGTCTGCCTAGGGCTTCCAGGCCCCAGGTGCCCCCAGTGGTAGCTGGTCTGATGAGCCGCCCAGTGCAAGCCACTTTCCCTCTCGGTCCCAACTCTCCAGTCCCCAGTGGATCTGACACCTCTCACATAGGTAGAGCAGAATCCTGCTCAGGGGTTGCTTCTGGAAGAAGCCCCGAACGAGATGATGCACTCAGTAGTCCTTCCCCGGGGCAGGCAGGAAGGAGGTGGCGTAGCCGTGTGGCGCTGAACAGAGCAAGCAGCTTCTAGAGCTGGCAGAAAGGTCTGGCTGCAGAAGCAAGAAGCTGGAGAGAGCGTACACCTGGGAACAGGAGATTCACGTTGGACTAACTGGCTGTGTGCTTTGGGGCAGGTCCCTTAACCTTTCTGTACCTTTAGAATGGCGCGGGGGGACCAGAGACCTGGCGAATCCTTTGGGCCCTTGGGACCCTAGAATCCTATAGCCTCTCCTCCCCACCCCGACTTTCAACAATTTCTCTGTCTGGTTCATCTATTTATTCTAACATTTTTTATTTATTAATGTTTTGGAGGCAGAGAAGTAGAAACTGGGGTTTGTCTCTGAGGGGCAGGCTCATGTTTTTTGTATGGGCTCAAGAAAACACGACATGATAACGCAGTGGAAAGTTTTATTGAAAAAGAAAAAAAAAACCCACGATTTTCTTTCTCCTATTTGTAGTGGACATTTGCTCATCTTTGGCAACAAGATAAAGTAGGAAGTGGGTTGACTTAGGGTCAGATGATGGGGGTTGAATGCCGGCTCCGCCTCTGTCTAGAAGCTGTGTGTTGTTGGGCAAATGTATTCATTCATTCGATACATACGTATTTGTGGGTATGTGCCGAGCAGTGTCCAGGATATCGGAGAGTCCATGGCGAGCAAAATGGTGAGTTCCTGCCTTCTTGGGGCTTACAGACTGGTAAGGGAGAAAGACGTTAATCGGATAACCACACCGATTGGTGTATATACCACAATAGAAGCTCTGAAAGGTATACAAGCAATAAACAAGGAGACCAGCGAGGTCTGCAAGATTTGAAAAAGCCTTCCCGATGATGCGATGTTGAGCTGCGATGCAAGCACGTGTAGGTGTCAGCCACGTATGGAGTGGAGTGAAAGAACAGCATTTCCAACAAAACACGCAGTGCATGCAAAGGCCCTGGGGTGGAGGGAGCCAGCCTGTCCTAGAAATAGCCCTGGGAGTGTTGTTTGTTCATCTGTTTGGAAATGAAATCTGTAAAAATGCCCAGCTCTCCAGGTCCTTGTAAATATCGAATGAAAAACTGCGCAGGGAAGTGCCTCTCCCATCTTGGGAGAGCCAGCAGGGCTCTGAAGTTTTTCAACCTGGGAATAGAAGGGTGGGGGATTTGGGTTCTAGGTCCCAGGAAAGCAACTACTTTATGTTGCCTCTGTTGCACGCAGCTCACGTGCCCTTTGCTGTAACCCGTTTACTAACCTAGCCTCACCCCGAAGGCCAATGGTTCATATCACTACTTGGGTCTTTTGTTTGCTTTAGTTTTGAGAACTGGAAATAAATTGTTCGGGCTCTCCGCCATCCCTTCTGCCCAAGCAAGGCCCTTGATGTTGGGGACTTCCCCTGTCCTGGGGCTTTAGTTGCACAAAGCTGTCCTCTGCTGACCACAGCCAGAGGTCTGGGGCCGCTCTTAGACAGGGGCAGGATTCCATGCATCGTGGAGAGCCTTCGATTTTCAATTGGCAGGTGGAGACGGGGCTTCCACTCACACCAGATGGTCAACCTCTCTTCTTCCCCTCAACCACGAAGTGGTACCTAAGCCCCACCTTAAGCACTGCACATCCGTGTTCCCACTGTGGTCTCTATACCTGCCCCCCACCCCCAGTGGTAGGTGTCGCTGTCTTGTTTCCAGGAACGGGACAGGAACGTAGGGGGTCAGATGACTTTCCCAAGTTTGTGCGTAGTGAAACTGGGTCGGCTTCCTCGTGTATGACCCACGCACAGTTCTTGGTGCTCAGAACCCCCCCCCCTTTTCATTTCAGCCTGTTGTCACCGTCTTGAAACTCTCAATAGCTTTTGAACAAAGGACCTTGCCTCTTATTTTGCACTGGTCCCCACAAATGGTGCATTCAGTCCTGCTGTTAGAATAAGGGCTTCAGACCAGAGCCGCTCACTCCAAACCCAGAGCCTTAGCGCCTCCCCCAGGGCTGTTTCTGGAAGGCACAGCTGGCATTTCCTGGTTTGGCCCCCAAGACAGCTCTCCATTACCTATGGGGTGAAACATTTTATTGCCTAACCGCAAGGATTCTTTAAATTGAACTGTAGTTGACGTACAGTATTATAGGTACAGTTTCGCTCTTTGTACAACACAGTGATTCAACCGTCATACGCTACAAAGTGATCGCTTTGATAAATCTGCCACCTGTAACCACACAAACTCGCTACACATTATTAACTGTACTATTCCCTGTGCCTTACATCATATCCCCATGTCTTTTCACTTTATAACTGGAAGTTTGTACCTTTTGATCCCGTTTGCTCCCCTTCTCTCTGGCAACCACTGGATTGTTCTCTGTTGTCTATCAGTTTGTTTCTGTTTTAGTCGGTTTGTTTTTTTAGATTCCACGTCCAAGTGAAATCATTCCGTTTTTGTCTTTCTCTCTCTTACTTCACTTAGCATAATAGCTTCTAGACCCATCTAGGTTTTCACAAATGGAAAGATTCCACTCTTTCATGGCTAGTACTCCACTGTGTGCACGTGTGTGCGTGACGCACACACACACACAATCTTCTTTATCCATCTTTCCATCGATGAACAGCAAACACTGGAGGAGGGAAGGTTGGGGAAAAATACCGAGGCTCCTGGCCACATTCCCAGAACAATATCAGCATCTCTGTGGGTGGGGCCCCAACACGGTTGTGTACAAGTTTTCCAGGTGGTTCTAATGAGTAGCCAGACTGGAACCCCATTGGTGGAGGGCGAGGCATAGCTTCTGGTACTCAGTGGGTGTTTAATAAATGTCCTCTGACTTTTGAGAGCCACGAACTGACTAGAGGGCTCAGGCTAAAATGAGTTTTGAGCAAGAAGAGACTCATCGTTGGGTTCCGGGTGGGTCAGAGTAGCAGCTCAGAGTTTATCAGGCAATGCGGGGGGCGGTGGGAGTTTACCAGCTACCTGGGGTTGGCTGGAGAAGGGCTAGTTTAGTGGGGAGGAGAGGGAGAGAGTGGGGAAGCTTGGAAATTAGGTGAATCTTCCCCAGATTGAACATGTGGTTCACTCTCTGCCTGGGAATATTACCCAATTCTGTCTTGGCAACTCTTCTCCCCCATTGGTAACTCCAGGGTTTTGACGAGCGGGCTGGTACCAATTCTGAGTTTAGCAGAAGGCACTGACCGAGGCCTGGCCAATTGGATCGTCGTCTTTCTCAGCGACTGTGATTGGCCCAAAGATGGGCATTTGCCCCAAGCCAGACTAATGAGATGCCACCTCGGATGTTTGCGGGAATCCTGATCCAGGGCAGCTCTTTCTCGAGGGGATTTCGATGCCATCAGAACCGCGGCTGGTCATTTTACCACGATGGCAAGGGCCAACACAGAGGGTGGCACAGCTGACTGGTGACTGCGGGCTCCTGAGGAGTATCTTTGAGCACCTGGATTCAGCCATGCCTGAATCCACCCCAGAAGTCTTGCTTACAAGAGTCAACAGGTGAGCCTTCTCGCATCAGTGGGTGGAAATACATCATTGGTCACTTGCAGCTAAAAGCATGCTGACGACAGGAATGTAAATATCCTGACATGCTTCCCTCAGTTCCCGACGCAGCCTGCAGGACTTGGACAGACGTGGACATCCAGCTGGGAGTGAGAGGAGATCATGCGCTCTAGGGGGATACGGTTTCCAAGTCTCAGGAGGCCAGCATCTGGAGGATCTTTCTCTCCCATCAGAACAACAGTAGGCCTTTGAGATGGACTAACCAGGGTCCATTTTTCCCTCTGAGCACGGCTCTCCGGTACACACACATGGCCAAGCATCAAATGTTGGCTGAGCCCTATTTTGTGTAAGGCCCTGTGCTGGGCCCAGAATGGCAAAGATGATTATGCTTCTAGGGCAGCCCAGAAAACGCCAGTGAAGCCAGTCGTTGACTGCTTCATTTTTATATTTATTTTTTTATATTTATTCATTACATTTTTAAAAATTTTTATTTATTTAAAAGTTGTTTAAAAAATTTATTTATTTTGAGAGAGAGAGAGAGAGAGAGAGAGAGAGAGAGAGAGAGAATCCCCAGCAGGCTCCAGCTGCCAACACAGAGCCCAATGTGGGGCTCGAACTTGTGAACTGTGAGATCATGACCTGAGCTGAAATTACGACGCTTAACTGACTGAGTCACCTAGGTGCCCCATGATAATTTATTTACTTATTTTTTTGGGAGCTGGTGTTATTGGGAGAGACAGGTGGACAATTCCACAGGGACTCTGACGGCCATGCTGGCCTCTCTAAGGCTTTGGATGGTGACAACACAGGTTCTTCCGAGGACAGCTTTCTTTTGAAATAGTCACACATCTCAATGGGTGCCTGGAACCTTCCTCTCTTAGGTCCTCTCCTCTGGCTGATCTGTACCACCCACATCCCCGGAGTTCAGGCTTCTTCCAGACCGAAAGACAGCAAAACCCAGTGTAAATCCACCAATTCCATGTTTAGTTCAATATTTAGTATAAGAAATTCAACTTTAAGCCGGGGATGTAGGACGCCAAAGTGGTCAGGGTGGCACAGCACCGTGGCAGGAAACGGAATTGGGAGCTGGGGCTTTCAAGGTGCATCCGTGCAGTGCTGGCCTCTCTTCCACGAAAGACTCTGTTCTGCAAACACCTTCTAGACGGTCACTGCTTGTAAATTCACATTAGATATTAGCAGGTTGAAAGTTCTGAGAAGCCCGGGGGTGCCTGGCTGACTCAGTGGGTGAAGCATGTGACTTCGGCTCCAGTCACGATTTCACCATTCCGGAGTTGGAGCCCCGCGTCAGGCTCTGTGCTGACGGCTCAGAGCCCGGAGCCTGCTTCCGATTCTGTGTCTCCCTCTCTCTCTCTGATCCTCCCGGCTCATACTGTGTCTGTCTCAGAAATAAAAGTTCCGAGAAGTCCTGCTTGTGAGAAATCTGTGCACATTGCTTAGTGTAATGCTTCCCCACCTTAGTCACCGAACACATTTTTTTTTGTGTGTGTGTGAGTAGCAGCTATTTTTATCTGCCCTTTAGAAAACACCTGCTCATGTGTTGCGCTGTTCCTTGCTCCTGGTTGTGGTAGTGATGCTTCACACAGAGGGAATGGGGGCCACGGGATGTGGGCTCATATCTGGCCTTACAGGCTGGTCTGCAAAGAGGGTGCCAGTGAGTGTGACGGGGCAGCTTGAACTTAAATCTCGCCACGATTACTTCGTTCTGGGGAGTTCCAGCCAACATTCTTGTGCACCGTTTGCCTACCGTTTACACACGTGCCTCACACCAGGCCCTGTGCCAGGCACCAAAGGGGACGAGAAGATGAATCAATGTCCCAAGGGGCCCCCAGGGTCTGTCTCTCTCTCTCTCTCTCTCCCTCTCCCTCTCTCTCGCTCAGACCAGGGGAATGAGACACAGAACAAAGAATTTGAGGACAGCGTGGTGTTAAAATAAAGCCACGTTGGAAATACTTCGGGGATCACAAGAGAATGAGGCTCCCTCTCTTTGCAAGAACCGAGGCTAGTTTCGTCTTAAAGGGTTAGATGAGGGGCACCTGGGTGGCTCAGTCAGTTAAGCATCCGACTTTGGCTCAGGTCATGATCTTAGGGTTTGTGAGTTCGAGCCCCGTGTCGGGCTCTGTGCTGACGGCTTGGAGCCTGGAGCCTGTTTTGGATTCTGTGTCTCCTTCTCTCTCTGCCCCACCCCTCCTCATGCTCTGTCTCTCAAAAAACGAATAAATGTGGGGCGCCTGGGTGGCGCAGTCGGTTAAGCGTCCGACTTCAGCCAGGTCACGATCTTGCGGTCTGTGAGTTCGAGCCCCGCGTCGGGCTCTGGGCTGATGGCTCAGAGCCTGGAGCCTGTTTCCGATTCTGTGTCTCCCTCTCTCTCTGCCCCTCCCCCGTTCATGCTCTCTCTCTGTCCCAAAAATAAATAAACGTTGAAAAAAAAAATTTTAATAAAAAAAAACCGAATAAATGTTAAAAAAAAAAAGGGGGGGTTTAGATGAGTCGGGTCTTAATGGTGGAATAGGAGGTTACCAGGCAGAGGGGGGTTAAGCACACATTCCAGGGGCGCCAAACAGGGAAATGTGTTGGTGGGAGGTGGTAAAAGGTAAAATCCCCATTCCAGTGGGGTGTTTCCACACCCGGCAGTCCTATGACACCAGCTGGGGGGGGGGGTGTCCCACAATTCGACTCGGTTCTGACAGTAGCTACCTGGAGACAGTATCAGACCCCCCCCCCCCCAGGTGAGGGCTCAGTCCTGCAAGGCAGCCTTCCAGGTTGTTTCCTGTGTTCTGCCCTATTCCCAACAAACAGGAGCTTCCCCAGACCCCCTCCTTGTTCGCGGAATTTGCTAGAGCGGCTCCCAGAACTCAGAGAAACGTGTTACTGACCTGTTAACAGCCAAGTGGACAAGACGCACCCAGCAAGCTCTGGGCAAAGGACGCCGACCTTCCACACCCGCTCTGCCCCTCTTCTGGAACCTCTCGGAACCCAGCCCTTTTCTGGGTTTTAAGGAGGCCTCGTTACCTAGGGACTTCTTTCCCCGGAAGGCTAGGGGTGGGACTGAAAATTGCAACCCTCCAATCTCTCCGTGGCTTCCTCTGACACCCAGGTGGCAGGCTTAGGCGCTTTCTAGAAATCACCGCATGAACATAAACTCAGGTGTGGTTGAAAGGGGTTTGTTAAGGATAACAAGACACCTTTCTAGCTCCGAGCAATTAGGAAATCCCCAGGGTGGGGCGCCTGGGGGGCTCTGTGGGTTAAGCTTCCGACTTCAGCTCAGAGCATGATCTCACAGTTCGTGGGTTCGAGCCCCGCATCAGGCTCTGTGCTGACAGCTCTGAGCTTGGAGCCTGCTTGGGATTCTGTACCTCCCTCTCTCTCTGCCCCTGTCTCTCAATAATAAATAAACGTTAAAAAAAAAAAAAAAAAAGGAAATCCCAAGGGTTTTAGGAGCTCTGTGCCTGAAAAGGAATGAAGGCCAAATATATATTTCTTTTTTTTTTTTTTTAATTTTTTTTTTCAACGTTTATTTATTTTTGGGACAGAGAGAGACAGAGCATGAACGGGGGAGGGGCAGAGAGAGAGGGAGACACAGAATTGGAAACAGGCTCCAGGCTCTGAGCCATCAGCCCAGAGCCCGACGCGGGGCTCGAACTCACAGACCGCGAGATCATGACCTGGCTGAAGTCGGACGCCTAACCGACTGCGCCACCCAGGCGCCCCCAAATATATATTTCTTACAAATCACAATAGCACAAGGTGGGGGGAGGGGGTCAGATATGAAGGGCTTCAGTCGATCGTGGGCTGATGAACTTGGAAAGTGAATGGCTCCCTGGAAAGTGAGTCTGCTGTGCATTTTCCCTGCAAAGAGTGAGTCCCCAGGGCAAGCTGGTACTCATCTAATCAAAAAAATTCTCAGAGACAGAGACAGAGAGAGAAGGGAGGGAGATACAGAACAGACTATGATCCAGCAAGTGAAGTCATGTGTTAACGGTAGAATCTAGGTGGTGGGACAGGGGCTCACTGGAGAAGTTCTTTCAGCTTTGCCGTTTCAGATTTTCATAATAAAATTTGGGGGAGGGTGAATTCTCCATTCAAATGTATTACTTCCCTCTTTCTTTCATGCCGCTCAGTTTTTCTTAGGCTTCTTCTCTCTGATATTAAAGCCGCCAGCACCAGGGCAATTACTTCCTGCAAACAAGTTGTCAGAAGCCTTAAATGAATTTTAGACCTAATTTAATTCCCAATTTACTTGCTTATGAAAAAAAAAATCTTAATTTCTCCAAACCCAATCAACCCTTGATATAAGTTACAATTCCTTTGTTAAAAAGCCAGCTGTAAAACGCTAAGCTGGTCCCCCGGAGGTGGTCTGCATGTATCACCGGAGGAGCGGGACGAGGAAGGGGTGCTCAGACCTTCTGAGACAACGGCAGACCCCAAGCACCCATCAAGTGAGACTGGGGGCGTGTCAGGAGAGGGGGTGGGGGGAGGACCGTGCAGAAGATCTGTTCCAAAAGCAAGGGCAGCTCGGGCCCCTCGGGCCCCTGGAACGGCTGCGTTGAGACGTGGGGTGCCAGCAGCTCTGCTCTCTGATCCCCTTTGCTACATTGTGAAATCGCGAAGCAAACCAGGGGGCCAGTGTCAGATAAATGCATTTCTGTGCCGGACGTGGGCGTTGTGGGTAATAGACGGAAGCCTCTCCCAGGACTCCGACAAACATCAGGTGTAGGGATGACGGCCCCCGAGGGGCTCCCAGCCCACAGCATCACGCTTCCTGCTGGCAGGACTGAGCCCGGAGCCACCCTGGGCGAATGATAGCCTCTGTCTTTACACTTCCAGATCGGTGGCCCCAGGGATGGGAGGTGGGGAAACCTAGGTTGAAGATGTGTGGAGGTCTGGGGGCACCTGGGCGGCTCAGTCGGTTGAGCCTCCGACTTCGGCTCAGGTCACGATCTCATCGTTCACGAGTTCGAGCCCCGGGTCGGGTCAGCACAGAGCCTGCTTGGGATCCCGTCCCTCCCTGTCTCTCTGTCCCTCTCCAACTCATGCTCTGTCTCTCTCTCTCTCTCTCTCAAAAATAAATAAATAAATAAATTTAAACAATTAAAAAATAGACATTTAAATATATATTGAGGTCTGAAGCCGCAGGACCAGTGAATGTGACCTTAATGGGAAGTAGGGTCTTGGCAGATATAATTGCTGAGGTGAGATCGTAATGGACCGATGTGGGCCCCGGTCCAGTGCCCGGCGTCCTTACAGGAAGAGGCTGTTAATGTGGACACAGACACGCAGGAAGGAGAGGCCGCCAGACGATGGGGCAGAGACTGGAGAGAAGCAGCCACAGCCCCGGGGACCCCCAGCACTGCTGCAGCCCCCAGAAGCAGTCAGAGGCAAGCAAGGATTCTCCTCTGGAGCCTTGGGACGACGGGGCATGGCGCTGCAGACCCCTCGATTTGGAGTTTTAGCCTCCAGAACCACGAGGGAGCACTTTTCCGTTGGTTTAGGGCCCCGGGTTTGAAGTACTTTGCCACGACACCGCCCCCCCCCCCCCCCCCCCCAGGAATGCGGTCAGGAGGAAGCCCGGAGACAAGGTCTGCTATGACATCCCACACGCCCCTGGCTACTCTCCCCTGGCCTTGGGGCCCGACACACGGGGTCCTTTTTGTGTGGTTCTGTTTCTTGAACCCAAACAGCCAACACTGTCTTCAGCCAGAACCCTGGGCTCATCCAGGGTTACATTCACTCATCCAATTCCTTCCTTTTGCAGGAATCCTAGGGAGGCAGGACCCCAGCTTGGCCTCGAGCCTGACTGATAATATTAATATTATTGATTAAGACCAGAGAGTGCCCAAGGGGAGGCGGGTCAGCCACGGGGGCTGCGCACAGGGCGGAGAGAGTAAACGTCAGCTCTGGGCTTCTTGGCCTTTCTGAGAGGAGTGGGTCCAGGTGGGGTCTGCGGGCTGCTCTCCGAACTGTCTTCCGGGATAGAGTTTTCGCTGCCTGGACAGACTGGCTAGCAGAGGGAGCTCTGGCACTGTCACTGACAATTTCCACGTGGCCATTTTGGACCACACCTGGGGACCCAGTGACTTCGCCAAGGTGGGGCCAGCCTGGGGCCATCGGTTTGGGTGGGTGCCGTCCCATTCCTTCTTGAAACGCCGTCACTGGCTGTGACCAGATGAGGCCGTCTCCTGTTCCTTAGCCGGTCAGTGACACCCCAGGTGGCCTGACCAGTGGCCAGTGTGAGCCTGTGACCAGTCCCCTTGGCTGTGAGAAGTATGGGCACGGGGGGGGGGGTGGTGGGAGTGGGGGAAGGGGCTTGGGTGGGAGCGGGAGGGGGAGAAAGAGGATGAACGAGCCAAGCCCACCTCTCGCCTACCTGCCTCGGATGGGCCGTGACACTCCTGTCCCCGTCATTGGGACGGTTCACACCCGGAGAAGCCTTGATGACTCACGGTTTCTGTTGCTCGGGTGTCCCTCGGTGGGTGCCATCCGACTCTGAGGGAGGGTTTCAAGGATCCAGCCTCTTCCTCTCTCTGTGGGTCCCCACTCTTCTCTCTCACCTCCACGCTGCCCTTCTCAGGCTCCGAGATCTGAGCCCTGTCCGAGTTCAAGCAGGGGAAAGGGGGGGACCCACTTCTTTCCCTTTCACCAGGCAGTGGGATCCTTCCCGGAGCCACTTGGCAGGTTTTCAGTGACTTCTCCTGGAGGAGGGCATCGTCAACCAGCCACGTCCCGCTGCCAGGAAAGCTGCAAAAATGCACAGTTAGCTCTTCTAAATGTTGGAGACTGTGTTAGTTTCGAAGACCGATGTAACGCTGAGCACAGCCTGCGAACTTCAAACACCAGCCCCGCGGGGGTTGGCGGAGGCGGGAGGCGGATTCCGGTCCCTGCCTCTCTCCCAGCTTTTAGAGGCTGCTGGCCATCCTTGATGCTCCTGGCCACGGGACCTAACACTCCAGGATCAGCCTCTGTTGTCACGCGGTGCTCACCCCGTGTCGGTCTCTGTGTCTCTTCTCTTCTTAAAAGGACCCCAAGTCACTGGATTTGGGCCCGTGGAGATCTGGCATGACCTCGCCCGGAACCTGATGATACCTGCAGAGACTTTCCACATAAGATCACTTTCACGGCTACCAGGGGTTAGGACTTGGACGTATCTGCTGGGGGCACACAACTTAACCCACGTAACTTAACAGAGGTGGACGGACAGAAAAAGCTTGGGGGCGGTGGTGTTGGGGTGACGCTTGGGGGTTTGTGTCTGGGTGAGGGAGAGCCAGCAGGGGCACCGTGCAGTCAGCCTGGAGTCAGGACAGAGCGGAACTGACTCGCAAAACGTCCCCAGAGCCTCCTGACCTTCTCATTTTATGGGGTCATTAAATATCCCTACTGTTTAAGCCGTTTGAGTCATTGCAACTGAAGGGATTCTAATTCCTTTTATTATCGAAATAAAAGATTGGACCATAAATACTGAACTCGGGGCCTTCATTTTGGGCTCAAGTATTAAAACGCTTTCCTTTCTACCCATAAGAAAAAAAAAAAGTCAGTCCTGCGTTAGTGACTTTCTTTTTTTTTTTTTTTTTAATTTTTTCAACGTTTATTTATTTTTGGGACAGAGAGAGACAGAGCATGAACGGGGGAGGGGCAGAGAGAGAGGGAGACACAGAATCGGAAACAGGCTCCAGGCTCCAAGCCATCAGCCCAGAGCCCGACGCGGGGCTCGAACTCACGGACCGCGAGATCGTGACCTGAGCCGAAGTCGGACGCTTAACCGACTGAGCCACCCAGGCGCCCCGTTAGTGACTTTCTTTAGGAAACATAACTCAAAAGATAAATGAGAAATTTGATCTGTTTTTCAAAACGGCAAATGTGATTTCTTTTTAAGTGCCTGAAACTATCCTTAAAACCCTCCAAAAGTTCTTTTAAAATGTAATTTCACAGATCTCTCACTTGTTAGGAGTAAAATCTTGTTACTTTCTCAAGTTAAATGCTATTTCAACACATCTACATATTATAAAATCATCAACTCACAGGCTAACCTGCTTCGGGAAACAGAAGCTGTGCCGGGATCGAGTGTGCACGTTCACGAAAATAAAGATAAACGACTAATAAGTTATTGGTTTTTAATAAATAATCTCCTTATGGAATAACTTCTCCTGCTAGTAAAATATTTACCGTGCTCTTTAAAACCTTTTTAATCAGCTGAAATGCTCAGGAAGCTTTAAATGATTGGATATCCTTTTGTGGCTTAAGAGTTGAAATGATTTTTTTATTGAAGTACATTTTAATAAGAAGCAAATTGATTTGAAGTGATTCAGGTCTTCATGGTGTGAAGGCTGTTCAGGCTCAGCTCCTTGGGCTGGAGGGCCCACACCTCTTTTCACTGGGCAGGAAAGGTCACGCTAGCCTGTTCTGGGTAATTAAGAATCAATTCCTTGTAAATTACCTTAGGACCCGCTGCTGATGCTTGAGTGACTCGGCATGGGATTATCTGCCGTGCGGTCCTCCTCTGTGTGTAGGAAATAACATATAAAAACAATAAACTGGGGTATTGATGAGCAACGTGGAACCCCCAGCCCACGCCCTGTCTATACTGGATCAGGGTTTACAAAAGAGGAGGCCAGGATTCGCCTGTTGGTCAGCGCCCCCAGGGATGGCGGGGTGGGGTGGGGGGCTCTTGTGTTGATTAGTCTGATGCCCAAAGCTATGGGACGACAGGAACGAGGTTGACACCCTAATGCTCAGGTGCTCACGCTGGAGTGAGATCGGAACCCGTTGGAGGGTGTGTTAAATCTCTGGCCACCTGACTCCACCCCCAGGGTCTCTGATTGAGTGGGACTGGGCAGGGCCTGGGAACCTGCATCTCTAACAAGTTTCCTGGGAGTGCTGATGCTACTGGCCTGGGGCCCCCCTTTTAAGAAGCGGGGCCATAGACAGGAACCTGTCTCTGAGGAAGACATATCCTCCGGCTGTATGTTTTGTTTAAAGCCCAGGCAGAACAAACACCCATTCTCAGAACCAACTATGGAAAACGAAGAATGCAGAAGAATGCAGAAGAATGACTATCGTCAGCGCTCTAAGTGACCAGAACAGATGCCATTGCAAACCTTTCAGAACCAAGACCAACTAGAGAGCCATCTCAAGAAGTTATACAATCCAGAAGAGACCAGTCGTTAGTTCCCCAGGAAGAAAACGCTTAACATTTCAACAGTGTTAAATGTGGCATAAAGCAGATAATCTACCCCATCAATTTAGTTTCAAAGAATTCTTGCCCAGTTTATTACATTACTTAATACAAAAGAGACCCTGTAAGTTCTCAACTTACCAAACAGTAACTTGTCAAAGCATTACTGGTGAATTTTTTCCAGGATCGTCCTGGAATACAGATAAGCTTGAATAAGCCCAAGAGATTTCTGGCAGGGTTCACGGTGAGGAAATTTTCTCAGTCAGTGATTCCAGAAATACTGGCTCAGCTGTGCCAGAGGGGTCGTACGGGGTCTGCTCTCCATTGTGAGGAAGACAAAGTTGGGTCACAGATCCTTGTTAAGCCTTGTCTGCCATGAAAAAATGAGATTGACCCACTAAAAGAATCTTAACTGCGCTTCCTTTTGATGATGCCGGCAAGATGTATGTTTCATGTAATCAACCTCTCAGAAAAAGGATTCTAGAAGGTCTGGCTCCAGTGATGAGGGCTCACAGCCCCCAGTGCAGACCTGTGGCAATCAGAAACCTTTTTGGAATTCTGTTAGCAAGGCAGCTTGATTTTGACAGCTGGTTTCAAAAGAGTCTGTCTCTTTAAGATGCTTAATATGGGCCCGGTGAACACAGGTTGGGTACACATCAGAGAGTGATTTCTTTGTAGGACACCGTTTTGTACCACTTCCAGCTTTGTGATCTGTACACCAGGCCAGTCCCAGGCTGCTGGTCCACGAAGAATTTGGGCCCATCCTTGACCTCGACAGGATTTTGGAGCAGCATCAGCTAAGTGGTTCTCTTACATTTCCGAGAGAGAGAGTATCATTAAAAGAAACAACCATAATATTTTAATCCCCGGAAATGACTCTTCTGATGATTATCCACAGCCCATCAAAATTAACTGGGTTTTCGTCTGCATAACACGCCTTCCGTTTTAAAGTATTTAATATTTAAAGTTTCTTTCTGGAAACGCGCGCTGCGTTTTGATGACAATTTCTCAGGACCCATAAAAGGTAAGGGATAATGAAATGACAGCACTGGTGTAGGGAGGGATTATTCGAGGGCCGATTTGAGGGAGAAGGACCCCTTCTGAAAACTGCTGATAATGTCAACAGCCTCCCAGGGTTCTGCGGCCGTTTCTGAGGCTGGGAAAGCACCTGGCAGAGCGCCCAGCCATCAGACGCCTGACGCAGGTGAATGGGAAGCAAGACATCAGCCGTCAGGGAATCAGAAATTCTCCTGACGGGGTGGCACCATCCAGCCGTCGAAGCAGCAGCGACACGTGACTGGCACTGAACGCCAGGTAACAGGTGCCGTCTTGACTCCCGAGTGGGGAGTGTCAGCTGGGTGGACAGAAGGTTGGCAGAATCCCATCTGATTTGCGTGGTGAATGCCGTCGCCCCATGAGCACCACTAGACAGACCTTCTCGAATGTGAGCTTGGAGCAGACCCTGCTGTCCGGGCCGGCTGCAGGGATTCTGACACGGTGGAGTTGGGTGCTGCCTGCTCATGGGGTTTTGACATGCTCCCCGGGGGACTGTCATGTGCAGCCAAGGCTGAGAGCCAGCTAATTCCTCATTTAACCGTCCCCGGTGTTACAATATATAATCCGGAAGCTGCCTCTGTAAGAGGTAACGCACTGTGGGGTGTCCACCAGAATCCTGGTTTTCTTCCTTGTCTTGTCTCCTAGGAGCATCCAGGGGCCGTTAGCAGGGGCCCCATACCAGGCTCAGGTTGAACCAAGAACGGGTTGAGCTGGGGTTTCTCCGCCTTGGCATTGTGGACACGTGGAGCCGGCTAATTCTCTGTGGCGAGGGCCGTCCTGTGCACGTAGGATGTTCAGCCGCATCCTGGTCTCTACCTGTTGCCAGTAGCACCCCCAGCCCCCAGGTCATGACCGAAAGCCGAGAGTTGCACAGCTGTCACGCGGGGCCTGTCGCCTTGCCGGGGATAGTTTCAGGCACAGGCATCTAGGGATGGACCGCGAGGTAGGAACGCCTTTGGGGAAACATTCTCCTCAACCTTAAAAAGACGTGGAGGGAGAGAGGCGTTCTCTTTCTGTGGGATGCACCAAGGTGGTCCATATCTGGGTCCCTGAGCGCATCGTGGAGGTGTGGACTTCACTCTAACCGGAGCTACCCTTCCCTCGGACTTGTCACCTTGGGAAGCGATCCCACCCCCTTTGGCTGACAAGGCAGTGCCGTTATTGGCAGCTAAGCGTGTCCAAAGAGCTCGATCCTAAATTCGGGCAATTCTTCCTGGGCAACAGTACTGTTTCTCTTTGGAAGGCAGACATGTCCCCCTGTCCAATATGAATAACTGGTCAAAATGGACCCACCAAATAGGGAGCTATAGACATAGAGCACAGATTACCACCACCAAGCAGGGTAGCATCCCTGAGACATTTACGGATGTGCTATATAAACGTGCTTTGGCTTTGCTCAAGGAGAGAGCGACAAAGCATCACATTTCACCCGCGGTGGCCAGGGACCCAAGGAAGCAGATGCTATTAGATACAAATCTAACCCTAGGCAGGTGTCTGAGGAACTTCCAGGCGCCTCTCTTGGTGAAAGCCTCAGCGTAGGAGAGGCAAACATTCGAATTGATTCCTTTGTAAGAGTCAGCCTGACGTGTAGAAACCAGCTCCCTTCCTAGTTCCAAAGTGATTTGTGGGGCCGATGGTGTCATGTTGTCACGGGCCCTCTGATTTTTGTGTCCGGGCGGTGACTCACGTCCCCCCACCCCCATTTCCGTTTACTGAAAAGTTGTGTTGTTTTTTTTTTTTTTTTTTCCAAAGAGGCTGCAGCTCAAAGCAGACACTTAACATTACTGGTAGGCTAAGATTCCAGGTGATGGCTGCATGGGTACCTTTTTAGGACTTCTGTACTCATCCGGGTTGTCGTTGTTGTTGTCTTGTCATTAACAACGTGTCCCGAGAAGACGGTAGGGAAATCCGTCATTGTGAGAGGGGCTCTCTCTTCCCCCAAGGTGGGTCTCAGGGGTAAAATCTGTGCATGAAAAATGATTGGGTTAGAAAGGAACCGGACGAGAAAAGCAGTAGTTAGTATTCCCCATGGCTCTGTCAAGGGGAGCATTCCACTCAACTGGACTTGTCTCTCAAATCACTTACCCAGGAAGAAACAAAAAAAGAAGCTAGTCCGGGAGCACGTGTTTTCTCCGAGCCCCGAAAAGTTTTCATCTTGAATCAAAATTCACATCAACATGTTTACTATCGAATTCAGGTCACGTGTCATTGAAAACACAAAATCAGTCTTGAAACTGAATTTCAAGATCCGCTGAGGTAGTGGGTTGACGAATCCCAGGGAGTGCGGCCATCAGTATTGGGAGATGTTGGCTCTCCTACGGAGGCAGACGAAACACAGCTGTGAGCTGTGGGCTCCGCCGTGGGACAGCTGTGGGCAGAGTCCCGGGTCACTGTTTTCCGCCACGAGACCCCACCCGACCCCTGACGATGGCTTCCTTCTGTTTAAACAGAGGACTGACCGGATTACAAACCTCACTCAAAGTTGTCCTGAGGATTAAGACAAAGTAACATAAAATGCTTTGCCCAGCGCATGGTGGTGGCTTCTAGGAACACTTGTAACGGGTGCCGGCCAGGACGGTTAACTGTCGCCAGTTACCGTTCAGGGTTAGATCTGACGACATAAGGTGCCAATTCCTCCACCTAAATCTAATTAAAATGTATAAGCTGCAGAATACCAAAAAAAAAAAAAAAAAAAAAAAGAAAAGGAATATAATTATCCTTACAGGGAACCTTCAATGTGCAAACAGCATGTTTAAAGTTCATTTTCAGTGGATCCTTTAGAGGACTCTATGTTCCCATAGCAACAGTGTTATAAAAGTGCCGTTAGGATGCCAACCACTCACAAAGACAAATTAACCTTTAATTACCCCAAATACTGGAGGTTTATTCTGAGAAGGTCAAACATGATGGGACTTTACTGGAAATGAAACGCTGGAAAAACAAAATTGGTCAGCCGAGATCAAAGTGCTTTAAAATCCTGTGGCTTGAAGGAAAGGACCAGCTAGAGGCCCGGTGGGGAAGCGGATGGGCCCCCTGGGCTGGGAGGCGAGGCCCTTGGGTCAAACTTCCGCCTGTCTGGCTTGGCGCGAGCCCGTGACACTCCCGGGTCCGAAGTGGGTTCCTCGCGGTCTTCGAACGGGCAAAGGCCGGTGGGAGAGCGAGAGAGGCACAGACCTGCCCGCCCCGAGATCCCGGCTGGACCCGAGGCGGGCCGTGCCGCTCCGCGCGAACACCCGCCACGACCACCACGGCCACGCGCCCGCGGGACGGGCGCACCTAGCGGTGGCTGCAGCACACGAGGGGCTGGCGGGCCGGGAGGGGGCAGCGGGTGGACCCGGGTTGTGCCAGGAGGGCCGAGACCCGCTAGGGGGTGGGCAGCCAGCGCGGGGTGACGTAATTGCACGGGCAGCCGCATTCCCGGCTTCACCGCAGAGGAAAACCATCCCCTTGCACAGAAGTGAAGGCCTCACTGGGGTCACAAAGCTATTGGATATCAGGCTAAGTCAAGTCTTGCCCGGAGGCCTGGAGAACAGGTCAAGTGAGCGCTCGGGGATGCGGGCAGTTATAAATTGAATCCAAAGCTATTTATTGGATTACTTTAACGGCCATCTCCCCATGTGTATTTTACACACACTAGTTCAATCAAACGTTAATTAGGTGCTAAGTATAAAAAAAAAATCCTTGGTCAAATAATCTGGAAACTGGCAGGTGAGAAAGTTAAATCACATGTCTCTGCTGTGGGACCTCAGAGCCTTTAATATGCTAATTTGCTCCGTGAATTTTCATGAAGCGAATGGAGTAGGAGGCAAGTTTTCTAAGCCCAAGCGACCTAAAGCCTTCCTTCCCAGTGCCTCGCCCAGGACAAGCGTCCCTGGATGTGCTTGGGGAAGGTCTGCGTCCGGGGCGTGGGAGGCACCAGCCACCCTCAGCAGTGGGAAGGTGGCTCGCCCTCTCACAAGACACAGCCCTGCCCACACCTCCCTTTCCCCTTTGGCCTTGGGCTACGTGTATGCAATCCTGTGATGGTTTCAGCCCCTCGTCTGACACGGCGCGCACACCTATAATCTGAAAACGTAGAAAACCACACAAATCACTTGTGACACAAAGGAAGCTCCGACAGCAGGATTTCAGGCACCTTTATTCATAGCGGGTATTCCTGGTCAGGGGAGCCTGCCTCTGAAATCTTTGTCACGTAAGGAAGACAACTCCCACCCAAGTCCCGACAGCAATCGGCCGCATCACTTCCGCTCGCCACTGACCAGGCTCGCGAGCTTCGTGCACACGGGGCTCCTGTCAGCTGGAGGCCAGCAGCCCCGGGGCTCGCGGCTCAGCCGTGCACGGCGTGGCCTACCGGCCCATCAGAGGAGTTTCTGTGGCAGGGCAGTAACAGTGGGTCATTCACTCAGCTCAGAGGAAACTTACTCCTTTGTGTTACCTACGTTATTTATAAATACGACAAGTTATTTCTCAATAATATTATATATTCGCAATACAAACACGACTGGTGATATAGGAAACTTTAAAAAAAACTCACACTGTTCATTCAGGGTTTCTAAGAAGCACTAGACCATCCCTCATCTTTTCCCATTTTTTTTGTAGACGGAGTCACGTTTGCTGTGACAATCACAGGGATCTCGTGCACGGTCAGGGCCGACCTCTAGGCTTAGCGCTCTGGGCACTGCCTTTCTGGCTGGTAGGAGTTACTACCCCTGTCTCGTAAGGTCAATAATAAAACCATTACTCTGTAAGAATTCAGGTAAGAAATCGTTTAAAGAAACAGTATATCTTAAAAACTTGAGCCTATGACAAGTCATTTACCATTTTCTAGCTGGGCTATGGCACGAACTTAGCATGATCTGCTCTCCGGTTCTGTTCCTTCTCCTGGTCAGTAGCTCCAAGACAAGACGGCGAGCTGGGTCGTGAAATCCTGCCAGATTTTCAACGAGGACTATCGTAGACGAACAGCACAGGGGCCTACTCAAGTGTTCAAATCTCATGCAAGACTCTAACTAATGAACGCCTCACTACATGAGGCAGTTCTGTCATTTTCCAGATTTGAGAATTCTAACACACAGAAGCGGGAGTGGCCATTCCTCATTACTCTGGCGTCTGACCTCGGAGCCTTAAGACATCAAACTGCGGTTCAACTTTGAATTTTGGCAACAGGGCAGCGCCAGAGATTTCTGAACGAACAATTTTTAAACGTTCTGAACCACTTGAAAAGTATCACCGACGTGCTATTTGGTGTCGGCTCAACAGTCACTCTGTGCTGAGAATCAGAGAGTCGTCAACTTGCCAAACGTCTTCCTTCACAAAATCTGATTGGAACTGAAGGACCTACCATATGTCTAATAAAAATTTACACAGCAACTTTCATCAAACAGCAACTACTACAAAAGGAATGATAGAAAACGATGAGTTCACAAATATACACTAAAAAACTTGACAATTTTATGCAGGAACCGCCAAAGTTTTAGTGTTTAATATTTAACAGCACGACTGACCAAGGTCCAAGATGTGACGTTACCATGTTCAAGAAACTGGGGGGAGAATCACTCTATGAACTAACTATGTAGTATGTGGTAAGAACGCACACTTTCTAACAGAAAACCTGTCTACGCATAGTAGTTGCTTCAGAAAGCCATTCGGTCTTCTCTTCGCTTGTAAAAACGGTGTTCAGGTCTCAGGGTGAATTAGCAACCTGTTGGAAGAGAAAAAACCATCGACATGTTATGTTCAGAGAAGGACAAGAATGATACATACAATTAGCAACTATAAACCCTTTGAGAACCCTCTAGGGAGCTAAACTTAAGTCTCTGCAGACGCCCCAACAAAGATACAACAGATCGATTGGAAATCGTTACTTAAAAACTTCTGAATGCATCCCAGCTTCTCTTGCTGTTATCCCCATCACTAAAGTCTCCCAAGTTCACTTCACCTCCCGTCACTGCAGTTCTCGGGAGGATGTTCTCACTCACTGTGGCGGGACTTTGGACTGCCCCGCCGTAGGAGGCCCAGAAGCTTCTACGACTGGCAGGGCATTTCCCAGGACACCTCTACCCAGGAATAAAGAGAGGACAACCCACCCGGAACTGTGTGCCTCACTCACACAGCGGATCAACCCAATTGGTAAGAGTAACAGCAAATTTCCAGGTCTTTTACCTCCCAAGTCTCTATTTTCTTGGACTTCAAAGCAACCTGTATTTTACGGCTACTTATGATTTGGTCCAGCCAGGACATGCCCAGCACACTTAAGAAGACAAAAAGGAATTTGGTGCCTTTGGCTGTGTATTCTGCTTGGCACCACAGTTACCGAAGATTCTCCGGAAACTTTATTTTTATAGTGAGTTTTTAACTCACTGAATTAAACGGGATGAAAATGAAAATCCACTGAATTAAATGGGCTGAAAATGGGATGAGAGAAAAGGGAGTTTCAAAACTACTTCTGGGTTGCGATGAGGTAGCTGTCATCCTCATGGAAAGCCTTAAAACGAGAAAGTCACTACGGGGAAACTGGAGGCCAAGTGCATCTTGCGGCCTTGCTACATGGCTACTTTCTTTTTTTTTTTCTTTAAAAAATTTTTTTTTTCAACGTTTTTTATTTTATTTTTTGGGACAGAGAGAGACAGAGCATGAACAGGGGAGGGGCAGAGAGAGAGGGAGACACAGAATCGGAAACAGGCTCCAGGCTCCGAGCCATCAGCCCAGAGGCCGACGCGGGGCTCGAACTCATGGCCCGCGAGATCGTGACCTGGCTGAAGTCGGACGCTTAACCGACTGCGCCACCCAGGCGCCCCGCTACATGGCTACTTTCAATTATCAGTCTTTTGTCGGATATCTGGAACTACGTAGTGGGAATTTAAATCAAATTATTCGTCTTTTCTCGGGTATCTGGAACTACGTGGTGGGAATTTAAATCAACTCTAGGGTGAAGGCTTAACGTGGCCTCATCTAGTTCATTGAAGTCACAATCAGCTGCCGTCCTGGCATTTATCTAGTGCAGGAATTCAAAGCATTTATGAAGGCGGCAATGTGGGGTCTGGGTTATCAAAAAAAATAAAAAAATAAAAAAAAAGAAGAAGAAGAAGAAAAATCTGCCAGTGGTAAGAATTCTCAGGCCAACGAAACGCATTTCTTGGGTTCTGGCTCCCATGATATAAACTCAGTGACTACCTAATTAATGTTAACCAATTACCTTAACTAATACGGATGCAGGTCTCATTAATAAACACTGGGAAAATAAACTCCTGCTAACGAATTCGGCATGAAAAATCTGCAAGCTCGGAGCCCGCGGAGGGGCCGGTACAAGAGATGCTCTGGGAAGTGACGGGCAGAAAGTCTGACCGCACGGAAGTCACCGCGACGCACACGCGCCATCCCGAGGCTGTCCCTTCCCTCACCTTCAACTCTTTGGCGTGGCTGGGATCTTGCTTTCGCCTTCCAGTTCTTCCACGCCAGCCTGTGTCATGAGGTCTGCAATGTTTTTCTCCAGGTCGTCAATGCGACTGCTCATGTCATCAAGTGGTGAAGTTAAAGGCCACATACAACCAACACCCCTCACTCCTCACCCTTCCCCTCCAGGGCCCCTGGAGACTTCGGCCCCCCCCCACAGCTATCTCAGCGGAACTGCCTTTTCCAACTTCCTTTGAGTACCGACTTCTGCTGGCCAAGAGTGCGGGGGTCTGGGGGGTACGGTCACATCCCAGCCCTGCCCTTTACTAGCTCTGGGACCTGGGCAAGTTCTTGCAACCTTCCGAAGCTTCCGCGGTCTGCATGGGCTAACTAAAGGGAACATTGTCACTTCAGCAGTCTACACTGCTGGGAGACTGGAAGTCCCCCGCGGCCAGGGGTCCAGCTCAGCTGTATCCCCAGCCCTTGGCACAGTACCTAAGACTACATCCAAAATCAGTACCAAAAAAAAAAAAAAAAAAAAAAAAAGAAAAGGAAAAAAGGTGGTGAACGACCGCCTGAGGCTGTCCTGCAAACCTCACGTTTGTCAACACCGCCGCCCGGACGCAGGCGAGGCTAACCACGCGTACAAAGGATATTTCTGCCAATGATCTGGTCGGACATGGTCTGAAATTTATCTTGCATCTGTTGTAGGAGCGTCTCCACCTACGAAACAGTGACACACGGCACCTCGCGCTTGCCCCGAGACGCCAGCGCGGGGTCAGCACGGGAGGGGGTGGGCCCGGTGCCCGTCCGGCCGGGGCCTCTCCCTCTCCGGGTTTCGGTTTCCCCGCCCGTCCACTGGGCCCTTTCCCGTCGCGGCCGCTGCGAGTCACAGTTCGCCGGGCCTTCCTCTCGTTTGGGCGGCGTGGAGGCCTCGGGGCGTGAGGGGGAGCGCGGGGAGAGCGGGGGGTGCGGGGACTGGGGGTCGTCCGGGGCGGGGGGGACGGCTCAGGGACAGGCGAGCGCGACTAAGGGAGGGGAGGCCGGGCCTGGGGGCCTCGGCCGGCGAAGCCTCTGGAAACCCGGCCCCGCGCGGCCACGGAGAGGGCGCTTCGGTCCGGGGCTCCCGCGGCCTCGGGCCCGGCAGGCGTCCCTTACCACCGAGGTGAGGTCCTGCATGGTCTTGGGGTCAGTCTCGGCCATCTCCCCGGTTCCCAGCTTGGCGGCGAAGCTCAACGGTCAACCTGCACTTCCGTTTGTCCGCGCACACGCCCCGCCCCTTGCGGTCTCCTCTCGCGAAGGAGGCAGGCCGCGGGACCGCGAGGCGTTGTGGGAATCGTAGTTCGCGGCACGGGCCGGAAGGGAGGGTCTGCGTTCTCGCGTTTCCGTTCCAAGCGAGGCCCCGCCCCTGGAGGCCCCGCCCCGCACTGAGCCCGGGTGGAGAAAAGGGGGCAGGCCCTGTCTTGGGGACCGCGGGAGGGGATGGTGATCTTGGCCTTTTCCCAGGCTGTCGTTAAAGGCCATGCTGTTTTGTTTGGCCTGTTGGGACGCACTTACTGGGCGCCTGCGAGGTCCCAAGCCCAGGACTGTGCCACCGCCTGCCCTCCAACAAAACCCTGCAACCCCCGAGTAGGGAGAAGGGGGTCGGGTCACTGGAGCCAGAAAAATGAGGCCCCGGGTGTGAGAGGCACGCCCACCATGCACACAATGCCCAGCTGCAGGCCTGGTCACACCCTAGACCCCAGCGTTCCTCCTTCTCCCCAGGAGGGTCGAGTGGAGGTGCTGCACATTTGGCACACTTGGGCAGGTTGTTTTTGACTTTGCAGCATAACGTACGTTCCGGATGGTGCAGAAATCCCAAGTGACTTTTTACCGAGTTAACCTGTTAACCAGCTCCAGGGCAGGAAACATGACCGGCCTCCAGGAAGCCCCTCACCTCAGCCCCTTTGCTATCACCCCCCAGCCCACCCACCCACGAGGGGCACAATCGTTTGTCTCCTGTGTTTCCACGTCGTGTGAGTGGAACCAGACGGAAGCTCTCCCTAGCGCCCGGCTCCTTTCATTCAACATGATGGCCCATGCTGTTGAGTGGTCGAGGTGGGGGCAGCGGCGGGGTTCAGCGGCTGGATTTGGGTGTTTAAGGAGGGGGCTGCTGCTGAGTTGGGACCTTGAGTTCCAGCCTCACAGGTGGTCTTGGGATTGGGCCTCATTAACAAGGGGGTAGGTGAGTCCTGGGACTGAAGGCCTGTCATGTTCCAGCAACTGTTCACACAGGGTAGCTAATTTAAGGACTGTGGGGCTCAGCAGCAGCTTGATTTTAGCTGCAGAGAAGGCTGTAGGCCTCCCCCCCCCCCCCCCCCCCCCGCCAGCATTTGTAAAAAACCTGGGGTGGGGGGCTGGCCATGGGGAGGGTAAGACTCAGCTCTCTTCACCAGCTCTGCCCCCTGACTTCACCCACTCGTGTCTCCTCGCCTCTGCCCACCACCTCCCTTTCCACCCCACCCCAGACCTTCTTTCCCATGACAAAGGGGCAAACCTCTGTATTTGGTTGTTGTTAACTGCTATGTGGTTGGTACTTTACCTGATTACTTAAAATAAACACCTCTCTGTGTTCTAACCTAATCCTCAGAAGAACCCTGTGATATGATTACAACCATTTTCCAATTTTGAGAAAACGGACTGGAGAGGCTAAGGCTCTTAAACCGGGTGGTCACATTAGGAAGAGACAAGACGTGATCCCAGGGCTTTCTGACTCTACCTTCTCCTGTTTCTATCATTCTAGAATTCTCTGAGTTGCCCGAGTTTAGAAGCAATGTTGCACAACAGGGCACCTTTGGCATTTTGGGTCATAATTCTCCGTTGCTGTGGGTGGGTGGGTGGGGGGTGCGGCGTGCCCTGTACATTGTAGGATGCCGAACAGCTTCTCTGACTTCTGCCTACTAGATGCTTCCACTTCTAGATACTCTAGACTGCCCACTGTCTCCAGGGGTTGGGGGGAGTTGCCCTCAGTTGAGAACTAGTCTCTTTAGAAGGATCTATGGACGTTGCCTAGAATTCTGTTGACTCTGTCTTCAAGTATGAATTTATTTTCAGTTGGGGCATTCCTTGAGACTATTCCTCTGGATATATTGACATTGGCCTATCCATTGACATTGGATAGGTTTCCTGGGCCTGCTGGAACAAAGTATCACCCACTGGGTGGCTTAAAACAACATTTATATTCCCACAGCTCTGGAGACCAGGAGTCTGAAAGCAGGGTGGCAAGGTGTTGGTGCCTCTCTCCCAGCTTCTGGTGGTTGCTGGCAATGCTTGGTGGCCCTTAGCTCATAGATGCACCTGCCCATCTCTGCCTCCATCTCTTCACATGGGCTCCTCCCTGGGTGTGTCCTCTCCTTAGAAGGTCACCAGTCATGCTGGATTGGGGACCCAGCCTGTTCCAGTATGACCTCATTATGCCTAATTAACCCTGCAGAGACCCTGTTTCCAAATAAGTTACATTCTGAGGTATTAGGGGTTAGGATTTCAACATGTCTTTTTTTTCTGGAAGGGGTGGGGGACCCAATTCAACCCAAAGCAGCTGGTAAAGTTACACCACGTGAAATCTGCAACCCACACCGTATTTTATAAAGTGTCTACATAAAGCTCTGGGATAATTTAGCTGGAGAGCAGCCAAGGCTGGGTAGGATTTCAGGCCTTCTTGCTTCTTGCGCCAATTATTGGGGCTCCCCCACTCTGCACAGAAGCCTGGATACCCACACTCTGGATTTGCAGCCAGATTTGGCTTATGGCTGTGAGCAACACAGAATGGGAATTAGCATGAGGACCTACAGTTTTGGTGTGCGTGTGTGTGTGTTCCTGCAGGAGACTTGAGTCCTTTTCATTCTGATTGAAAAGTTCTTTTACATAAACAGCAAACTAACTTGACACCGTCTAAGGGAGCTTTTTTTTTTTTTTTTTTTTTTTTTCTTCACTTAAGCAGAAAGACGGCATACTTTTTTTTGTGTGGAGACCAAGGTCTTTTATAAAAGACCACTTTAATTTTTTAAATAAATTTTTAAAAAATGTTTATTTCTTAGAGAGAGAGAGAGAGAGCGAGCACACACACAAGCTGGGAAGGGGCAGAAAGAGAGGGAGACACAGAATCTGAAGCAGGCTCCAGGCTCTGATAGGTCAGCACAGGGCCTGATGCGGGACTTGAACCCATGAACTGTGAGATCACGACCTGAGCCAAAGTCAGACACTCAACCGACTGAGCCCCCAGGTGACCCAGAGACCAAGGTCTTTTAAGGAGCTGCTTTACACAAAAATTTCCCTGATTTATAGTCGTGGCTGATACACTTACTCTGTGAGGTTGATATACTGAACATAACTGAATACTGTTCCATTAGCAAAACTATTGAATTATGTGTAAGGCACAAGTAGTTAACCTTTAAAAATGCAGCTTTGAACAATCCTCGTTTAAACCTTGATTAAAAAAAAAAAAAGATCTGTGTAGATGAATTGCGTAACTGAAGTCATTCCCTTTCCCCCTTCTCAGGACGGTTTGGTTTTACGTGAGTCAATGTGGCACTTTCCTGCTGGGTCCCTGGTTCCAGCCGGGCTGGCCCCGCGCCCCTCCTTCCCCCGGGCCTTGCATCGGGGGAGGTGTCCCTGCACGAGGGTGGTCACCGGGCAGTGAGACGCTGCGTGTGCCCTGTAAGCAGAGATGGAGCGGTCCCCGCAGGCCCCTGGAGAACCTGCCACTCACCTTCTCCCTGACTGCACCTGCTTCGGCGCCATAGGCCCAACGCTGGTCTGAGCTGCTGTTCGCCTGCTCTGCTTTTCTCCCCGGCTGTCCGGTTGTCCCATGCGGCTGCGCGGGAGCACCCCCTGCCCCAGGGCCGGCTGTGCCGCTGCGTCCACCGGGGGCCTGGGCGCGCCAGCCCCCAGCCTTGCGTGGACGCTCCAAAGCTCCCCGGTCTCTCCCAGCCCAGGGTTTCCTTCCTTCAACCTCAGAGGATAACCTTGTATTCTGTTTTACAGGGACAATAGAGACTACCATCACCTGTGTCCTACCGTCACATAAGTACCCGCCCGGGCATCATTCCAGCCCTGTCTGCCTCCAGAACAGGTGTCGGCCTCCCGTGGGGGCTGGGCTCTGGACCCCTCAACCCGCTCCGGGAACTCGCCTCCTCCACCTGCCCCGCCCCTGCCCGTGGACGCCTTCCTCCCAGCATATAAAAGTGGGGGGTGGGGGCGGGGGCGGGGAAGGAAAACAAAACCACTCCAACAAGGTGCCCCTGTGCCATTCTGTGCCACCACTCAAGAGCCAGGGTTCTAGAAAGAGGAGGACACGTCGCCTTCAGTTACTGGATCTGAGACGCTCCCTTCTATTCACGCAGTTTTGCTTGTTTCCTTTCTATCAAAATGTATGGAGGTGATTCTGGATGGTTGGAGGGCGTGGTCTGCACGAGTGAGACTCAACTGGGAGGCAGTTTTTCAGTCCTTCCTCATTTCACTTTGCTGGCGAAAGGTGCAGGATCCCTGTGGGGTGTAACTGAGTCTGAGTCCTGGCTAAAGCTAGGTCATCTCTCCTTTTCACACAGGGGTGTATCCTGCCCAGACCTTCAGTGCACATAATGTCTAGCTAACAGGTAATTATCTTCTTGGTTTTCATTGCATTTATTTTATTATTATAAAAGAGAGAGAGAGAGAGAGAGAGAGAGAGGCAGAGAGAGAGAGAGAGAGGCAGAGAGAGAGGGAGACAGAGAATCCCAAGCAGGTTTGGAGCTGGATCCCATGAACCATGAGATCATGACCTCAGCCGAAATCAAGAGTCTGACCCTCACCCGACTGAACCACCCAGGCACCCTATTTTATTATTTTTTAAAACCACTTTATTGAGGTATGAGTGCCATGTAAAAAGCTGTACTTTTTAATGCATTCAACTCGATGAATATGGGGATAACAATACGCCCACGAAACCATCACCGTTGAGATCATAAAGATACCCATCACCTCCCAAAGTTTCCTCTTGCCTCCTTTATTATTCATGATTTTTATTTGTGTGGTAAGAACACTAAACACTTAGGTTGGCACGTTTTTAAAAAAAATTAAAAAAAATTTTTTTTTCAACGTTTATTTATTTTTGGGACAGAGAGAGACAGAGCATGAACGGAGGAGGGGCAGAGAGAGAGGGAGACACAGAATCGGAAACAGGCTCCAGGCTCTGAGCCATCAGCCCAGAGCCTGATGCGGGGCTCGAACTCACGGACCGCGAGATCGTGACCTGGCTGAAGTCGGACGCTTAACCGACTGCGCCACCCGGCACCCCTTTAAAAAATTTTTTTAATGTTTATTTATTTTTGAGAGAGAGAGAGCGCAATCAGAGGAAGGGCAGAGAGAGAGGGAGACACAGAATCCGAAGCAGGCTTCAGGCTCTGAGCTGTCATGTCAGTACAGAGCCTGATGTGGGGCTTGAACTCATGAACCATGAGATCATGACCTGAGCTGAAGTCAGACGCCTAACTGACTGAGCCACCCAGGCGCCCCTTGGCACGTTTTTTATACATTTTTTTAAAAACCGTTTATTTACTATTGAGAGACAGAGAGACACAGAGCAGGAGCATGGGAGGGGCAGAGAGAGAAGGAGACACAGGATCCGAAGCAGCCTCCAGGCTCCAAGCTGTCAGCACAGAGCCTGATGTGGGGCTCGACCCCATGAACCGTGAGATGATGACCTGAAATGAAGTCGGATGCTCAACAGACTGAGCCACCCAGGTGCCCCTGACCTTGGCTATTTGTCAACACTGTGGCAATGAACATGGGAGCCCAGTGATCTCTCCAAGATCCTGGTTTCAGTTTCTTTGGGTAAGTACCCAGAAGTGCGGTTGCTGGATAACATATGAGTTCCATTTTTAATTTTTGGAGAGCCCTCCCTCTGTCTGTGAGCAGCACTGTTGATGGAGACTGTGGGCCAGGCAGTTGGACCCGTGGCCAGTTGTTAAGATCTGTTGGTGCTGTAAACTTCCCACCCCCCCCACCCCCTTTTCTCTGCTGCTAGCTGTCCCCAGACCCTTCAGCTGTGCTGATCCCCTCGGTGTTCTTGGCAGGATGACACTTGAGTGTCAGTGTCCCGCAAAGCTGGGAAGCAACGTTTTGGGGGCAGAGAAGAAATGTGGATTTGGAGGTCTCAGCCCTGAGCTGGGCTGCCTTGGGGGAAGGGTAAAGTGACACTCTTATCTCTTCAATGCATCTCTCCTCTGTTTTTTTTTTTTTTTTTTTTTTTTTGCACCACTGAAATGCTGGAACATTCCAGGCATATTTCTGGGCTCCCCAAAACATGTTCTCATCTGTGAATGGAGGTTAAAATTGGTGTTTCTATGGCGGGGTTGGGTGCGGGTGGATGGGGAGACATATAAGGACTGGTATCTCTCGTTCTGCCATTTTGCTATTGACTTTCATTGTTACTTTAGTGCATCCCAAGGGATACTGGCTTTCCATTCATGGTAAGAATATACAATTTTCTTGGAAAATACATGAATTTAAGCAAAAATTATCAATTTAAAATTATACAGTTTAAAACTGTAGTTGCCCTTGGTAGGACGGGTGCATTGGGATGGCGGGATTTGCAGAGGTCGTAGAGAGACATCGTTCAATCGTGAAGATGTTCTTACAGGATTAAAGTTCAGCAGCTGCTGGCCTCAGAGAAGACAGGGGAGCAAAGGGGAAAGAGGTGGTGCTTGCTGTGAAATTGCACATCATTCCATCCTTTGGGAAGGGGAAGCAGGAGGACATATTTGCTGAACCACCCTACCAATGTGACAATTGTAACATTGGAACATCGAACCCATTTTCCTTGGGGACATATCTCCAGAAGGACAGTGGGGAATTTCTGCAGGTTCCAAATACCCCTTTTGTACAGGACAAGCATTCGAGGTACCAGTAACCCTCCTGAGGGAAGACGCGGCCCGGCTGGCCCAGGGAAGGGGCAGGGCAGGGTTTTCAGGATCTTGCTTGCTGAGGAGCAAAGGTGGGGCCCTATTTTGGAGAGGGGCGTCTAGTTCTGCCAAGTTTAATTTAGAAACGCCTTCGTCCAGGTACCAGTGCTCCCGGCTTGGATTCCCGTGTGAAAAGCAAGTTTTGCTGGGATCTCTGGAGTGTGCCCTGGGGAGCATCCCTGGATCCTTTGTCTTGTGCACAAAAGCAGGGGAAGGTCTCTTGCGAGGCTGTTTCCAAAGAACAGAAAATCGCTTTTATGGAGAACAACGGTACGTATGATCAGGGGCGTCGCGATCCGTCTTGAAGTGTTTTGCTTTGGGTTTGAAGTGTCAGTTTACGTTTCTCATGCTCATTTGTGGCAATTTTCCAAATTAGCGTCTCCATGATTGGCTGCCAAGGAATCGCTTTCCTATTTATTTACCCAAACTAGCAATTTCCCGGAGACAGATGCCCCGGGGAGGAAGGAGACATTTCAGGAAGACTCTGACTTGCAGGTTCGGTTTTCTTCAGCTTCACTCACCCTGTCCTGCCAGACTGTCTCGTCACCATCAATTTCATGTACTGTGTGTGAGGGTACGGCCTCGGTGGTTTCTTCCGGGTGACAGGTGGGTGGTGCTGTCTCAGGGTAGAGTGGAAAAGCACCCGTGCTGTAGTCACGCACGCGGCTCACTAGGCAAGACCCAGCATGAGATAGTTTTAACTCGTGAGCCCCCTCTTATCATTGTACAGTGGAGACAAGGTCTATTCCAACATTCCATGCATTATATGATATACGTAATGTATAATGATGTTCCATATAAATTACACATGTATAATAGGTGTATACTTACCTACATACTTACATATGTAAATACCTACCTACCTACATATGTAAATTATCTGGTCTGTAGGAGGCAGTTATTTACATTTTTTAAAATGTTCATTTATTATTTTTGAGAGAGAGAGAGAGAGAGAGAGAGACAGAGTGCGAGTGGGGGAGGGGCAGAGAGAGGGAGACACAGATTCGGAAGCAGGCTCCAGGCTCTGAGCTGTCAGCACAGAGCCCGACGCAGGGCTCGAACCCATGAACCGTGAGATCATGACCTGAGCTGAAGTCGGACACTTAACCGATTGAGCCACCCAGGCACCCCACGTAGGAGGCACTTATTAAATATTACCACCTTTCTTCTCTTTTGTTAAGGACCTCCCTAAAGGAATCCTGCTTGCTTTCTATCATCAATCAATCAATCAATCAATCTGGTTTGTTTCTATCCATTTCTCTCTCAATCTCTCCCTTATCTTTGTCTATCTGTATCTGTCTCTGTCTGCCCATCATCTGTATCCATTTATCTATGTATATACTTATCCCCATACCTACCGATCTATATTCACCCGATCTATTATTCTTTCTATCATCTATCTATCTATCTATCATCTATCTATCACGTATCATCTATCTGTTTTTCTCAAATCAGAGGGATCTGACTGTTATGAACGAGGAAGGGGGAAGAGTTAACTATCAGGAAGGCGGCACTTGGTTTTAGCCTTGGCCTTTCAACATTATAGGCCATCCAGAGCACCATTTAAACAAATATCCCTTTTGCTCTGTCACTGTGTTGAAACTGTACTAAAGACAGTCTAAGACCGAGGACACACTTAAAAATCCCAGATAACCTTTATTTAAATATTTCACAAATAAGTTACAAGTTTCCGTGCAACTACATGGTAAATAAAATGCCGATTTACGTCTCTGAGACCCTGAGCAATTCAGCAGCTCGAGCCCAAAGGAACGGCACTACCATAGAATTAAACATTTTAAAGTGATACACTTTTATCCCTTTTGAGTGTTTATGATAAAAATCTGTTTGAAATTTTTGAAAATTTTTATCTTGGGAGGATACATAATATTTACCACCAGAACGGTGTTGATGTGGGTATGACATCACAGACTGTTTTTCATATGGCCTTCATTTCCAACTCTTCAATAATCTAAATCTATGTATATTATAGATAAAGAATGACTTTGCTTTCTAAAGGAAAAGCTTTGAAAAAAGCAGCAGAAAATGGAAATTTTCAGCTTATACTTATAGTGCTTCTAAAAGCCACTTTCTCAAAGGCTTCATAGCTTCATGGTGAAATTTATGGTGGTCTTATTACACCTGCTTCTTTTCACCAAATCCCTACCAACCAGCTGGCGCAAGCCCAACAAAATGGTTCAAAGGCTTATCAAGCTCAGCAGCCCTCCAATGATTAATATGAGGATAGCGATGTAGCACAAGCGATAGGAAGAGACTTTTCTGCTTACTGAGTTTGATGAATATCTAAGTTGTTTCTGCTCATAGGCTTATTCTTCAGTTATGCAATTAAAGTTCTTATCTGAAGTCCTTGTTCACAGGCTCGATCCCACCCTTTTCTTCTGTGTCTACATATTTTGTATATGCTTCGATTTAAACACAGTCAACACTAGAGCATTTTTTTTCCAGTAGTGGGCGAACCCATCAGCAATAGGAGATCTAAGAAGGGCAACACATTTTACATACAAAAGAAGTGTTTGTTGCTGTGGATGAACTATTATGAAAGCATCTTACCACCATTTTATGAGAAGTTCCAACTCTCAACAGGCAGTTAAGAAGACGGATGCATCATCTTTGTGAAAGGTGCAGCCAGATCATTGATGATGATGGTGATGGTGGTGGTAATGGCGGTGATTTACTTATTACTCAGTGGTTAAACACAAAAGCTAGGTCATTCTTTCTCAGTGCTCACCTTTATCTTGGTGTGATTCACCTGTCGGTTAGTGCTTCAGAAAACTCGACATGAAGAGGTTAATGTTCATTAAACAACATTAAAACAAAATTAAAACATTAAAAAAACATTAGAAAAAAATAGAAGTGCTTGGAGATACTTTAGTTTGTCTGTAGCTGAGCTCAGGGCAAGTTCCTGAACGCCCTACCCTCTTTCTCCCTCGGCTCTCCCTCCCCTCCGTTGGTTTGGGCATGACTGGGTACTTGGGAGGACACAAGTGTACTTTGGGGTACCTGAGATATCTAATTAACCTTGTGGGAGTCCCTCATGTACCTTCACACAAGCCATGGGAGGGAAAGGAGGGAATACTGAAGAAGAGACTATCTTGCGCAGTAGACGTTTCTAAGCTTTAGTATGAACTGAGAATGGTGTTCACAGTTCTTGACCGAAAGCTCTTAGAACTAAGAAGTAGCAGCAGGTCTATTTGCTCGGTCTGGATGGATAGCCCTGCTAACTGAGGCTTGAGACCAGGGTTTTCTGGTCTGAGGGAGACACTTTGTGTGGTTTTACTGCACGGTTGGGAGGGGCGCTGTGGCCGAGTGGGAACCACAGGTGCCCCGGAGCAAAATGGGCTGGGTTCTCATTCTGGAGGCCACTTACCTTGGGCAAGCCAAGAGTCACGGCAGGTACATCCACGTGAAACGATGTGCATTTGGAGGAAGAGGCAGTGTTGAAGGTAACTTTTTTCGAAATTAGAAAATGGTCGCGCGTTTTTGTTGAAACAAATTATCAGAAATAAGTTATGGTGTGTAAAGTGGGGAGGAAAGATTTTTAATCAAGGTGGTTGATGTATTAATAAAACAGTGGAGAAAGTGTGACCGTCCACTCAGCAGAAATAAAATCCTTGGTTTTGTGCTCCGCGATCGAGAAAAGCAATTTCTGGCTCATACTTTTTTGGTTTTTAATAACTCAATAAAATAAAATGCATTGGTAATAATGAGATAATGCTTTGATTTCAATGAACAATATAAATGTGTTCTAGCAAGTTAGAAAACATTCTGCAGTTCAGGAAATGCTACCACTTTGGTTTCAAAGAGTTGGTCTTTTTTTTTTTTTTTTTAAGGATTAGAAAGAACTACACTCTAGAAATCCGTCTGTCCAGATGAGAACTCTGGGGACAGGGGGTGTACTTAAGTAGGGGAAAATTAAGGCATATTCTACTTGCTAAGGAAGTATGCACTTGATTCCTCTTTACCGGTGTCCTAAGCCAAGTTAAGCCAAGGGTTTAATTTGCAAAGTGCGGGAGAGGCTTGAGAGAGGAGACTTGTTCATTTCAGTGAATGGGCCACTCGACAGCCGTATTTCTCCCGGGGGATAGTCCAGGTTCATGAAGGAGGGTGAGCTTTCTGATGGTTGGTTAGCTAGCCTCTGGGCCAGGCTGCCGCCCACCTGGCCGTCTGAAGATGCTCCTCGGCTCGTTCCCGGCGTGAGCATTCTCGCCCTGCCTTGCAGGAAGCCGGAAGGGAGGTTCGCCAGGGAGACACGGGCCTGCGTGCTATAAAGCCCGAAGAGGAAATCTCGTAAAGCGTGAGCGTGCAGGCTTGAGTCCCCTGCCCCTGGGCCCACTCCATGCCCCTGGTGGACAACCTATCTGCCATATTTGGGATGTAGCACCTTCTGACTGACCACCGGGCTCGTTCAAGAGAAATACAGCCATGCTCTGGGACTGTAGGCGCATGGTTGTGACTGCGTGTCGTGCAGTCATCAAGGTGAGGATGGTCTCGCTCCCGAGGATAGAGTCGTCTTCACAGCGGACTGCAAGATGCTCAAATCGTTCATAGGATGGACAGGATGAGTGCGTCGCCCAGGCTGTGAGTCCTGTTAGTGTTCTCCACTAACAGGAGGTGTACGGGGAACCCCAAATGACCAGTCAAAAAATGTGAACCCGCACTAAGGCAAGACCTCGTATTGGCAACATCAGACACAACATAGAAATCAGAGAAGAGCTACTGTCCAGCCGTTTTAACCACCAATACCCATTTATTTTAATGGAAAAAAAAATCTCTGCATTCTATATGCTCCAAAAAGACTTACTATTGAAACAAATACAATATATGGAACTCTATCTGCATAATTTCACTACAATAAAGACAACAAAGGACTCCTACTTCCTATCGAAGGCGAACTGAAAAACACAGGTGCAAACGTAGATTGCGTAAGAAAGCGTGGGTGTGCATGTGTGTGCACGTGTGTGCGTGTGGTTAAAACCTTTAGTAAGCAACTGTATTAAAATATGCTAAGACACTTACCTTACCCTAGTCTGTGGCGCGCTCTAATAAGAAGCCACGGGCTGTCACTAGTTTTGTCTGATAGAAAAATTTGGCGTGAGCTTGGATGGTTCTCTACAGTTTATCAACAAGAAGATCATCTTAGTACGGGTTCTAGCTTTTCTCTTAGTTTTACATGCTCACAGAATAAAAATCAATTACTTCTCATACATAATGAACATCTTTTATTTTCAGGTTTGCAAACAACGGTAGTCGGTTCACACAAAAGGGTACTTTTAAAACTACCTGTGTTTAGTCTATTTTATGCCTGTATATATGAAACAAACAGTGTATATGTGCATAAAGGTATGTCTATACATGTGGGCATATATGTGTATACACGCGGTTCCTGCTGACTGCCTCCCGTGCACGTAGGACCCCCACCATGGGACGTGCAATTGTACGTACATCGGGGAGAGAGAGATTCTCCGCCATGATCCGCGTCCTCGTAAGAATCCGTGGGAATGGATTCAGGACACGTACAAATGCAGACAGATGCCCACGAAATAATATTTGAGCCCTTTACTTGGCGTTTGATGGTAAAGTTTGCTCCTCTCCGCTTTTTCTGAGGATCACGGCATAGGATGGCAGTGAAAAATTGGTTGCAATCCTTTACTGGAGAGGAAGGACTTCTGTCTGTGCTCTCCCTCTCTGCAGACCTGCCTGGCTGGTCGTGGCAGTGTTCGGACCGAACGGGACCTGGCACGAGCGTCGGCTCTGGGGTCTGTACTAATGCCCAGCTTGATGCTAAGGCCCTGGGCGGGGGGCAGCTGCATCACTTCCATCCTTTTTTTGTGTGTAACCTCTCAATATCAAAACTAGGTTCCTTCTGTATAGTTTCTCTCTATAAATACTGTGTATATACACATACAGATACTCACACATGTACAAATACTAACCCACAGACGAAGCTGTATGTGTGGAAAGCTGACTAGCAACATGGCAACACATCAGAAAAAGTAGTCATTGTTCCTGCGCCCTGCTCCCAGAAGGTCAAGTTATACGCCATGATCTTTCAACGTTCAGGGAAATTCAGAAGATTCCGCTAATTAAAGGAGAAAGGAAGATTCTGCCAGAATGGTGAAGAACAGACCCAGTGGTATCGCAAAGAAAACAAAAATCTGGAACAATTGAGGCCTAGTTGTGAAGTTCGAGAGCTGTAAACTGCAATCTTCAGATTTGGATGGTTGTTTTTTCTCTTTTTCTTTTTCTTTTCCCGTTGCTATGGAAACGTGGTAGTCAAGCTTCGGATGTCAGGAGTTCTCACAGACCTGAATGGAAGAGATTCAGAGCGAAGTCAAGGAATATCGCAACTTGATTGAAAACGTTTTAGCTAAATGTGAGATAAATGGCTGATAAGAGGTGATAAACACATTCATAAACACGGCACTGCCTTGGGGAAGAGAAGGGATAGCTCTGGTGGTTTATGTCTTAAAAAGCAGGATCTGTCTGAAAACGCCAATGCCAAGCCCTTCATCTCAGACTGACCAGCGGTGACGATCTTTGCGACGTTGAGCCCTGTCCCTTGCGCCTTAGCCCAGAACCTGGATGTCTTATGGACAAGTTGACGTGGTAACTTAGAGATTGATGATTATCATCCCAGAAATTAATTTTTGGTCACAGAGAAGGGTGAGAGAGCTGTTAGTGGTTCTGCAGACACGGCGTATGACTCCTGTGGCTGTGGTGACAAAAGACCACTTAGTGCTTAGAGCTTAGTGGCTCGAAATACCAAAACTTAGTCTCTTACAGTTCTGGAAGTCGGAAGTCCAAAATGCGTCTTAGAGGGCTAGAGTCAAGGTGTTGGCAAAGCTGTGCTCCTTTTGGGGGCTCCAGCAGAGAAGCCACTTCCTTGCCCTTTCCGGCTTCCAGAAGCCCCCCTGTATTTGGCTCATGACCCCTTCCTCCAGCTTCACGGCCTGGACTGTCTCATCCGAGAGTACTGTTGTCACCAAAACTGTGGTTATTCTCTAAGATGTACACCAGCCTGGGTCTCCCCTCTGCCTGATAATAGCACAAGCTTGGTTCTCTGCTGTTTTTGCTTTATTATTAGTATAATATCTTGGGTTTGTACAGGGGAATGGTACCACTAAAACTCGTGATATAATCAAAGAAATAAAAATGTGTAAAGGTCAACCTACGACAGAAGTGTAGTTCCTGCTGGAATGAACCGATGGCTAGAATAGAGTAGATTAATTCTGTAAAGCTTGGGCCCTTTCATTCAAAACGTGCCGAGGAGCTGACTGGGGTATAAAACACACCTAATTCTGTACCCCGTTGCTTTCAGAGGTGAATCCTATCATTTATCTGCTTGGAAAATTTAAAACAGCTTCTCTACAACCAGATAAAAGTCTTTGTAATGTGACTCAAATATAAGCAAGATGATACCGAGAAAGTTAAGGCTGTTTTAATAACACTGATTCGGGTGCAGTTTTTGGATGTTACTTCCTACACCCAGGGATATTTACATTGTTTGACGGGTGAGTTTCTTTGCAGTTAGGCATCTCCCCAACTCATTTAATTTCCCATTTTGGCTGGCTTTTTCACTGTCCTTGCCACCATTATCTTAAACTCCAGTTACTCAGGCTGCAGCAAATGGTATTTGCAGATTCACCCACGTTTGAAGAAAGACTCGAAAGGAACAGATTAAATGGCATCCTGAATTTTATTTAAAAATATTTTCCAGGGGTGCCTGGGTGGCTCAGTCGGTTAAGCGTCTGACTTCAGCTCAGGTCACAATCTCGCGGTCCGTGAGTTCGAGCCCCGCATCGGGCTCTGGGCTGATGGCTCAGAGCCTGGAGCCTGCTTCCGATTCTGTGTCTCCCTCTCTCTGACCCTCCCCCGTTCATGCTCTGTCTCTCTCTGTCTCAAAAATAAATAAAACGTTAAAAAAAATAAAAAAAATATTTTCCAGTGTGGTACCATGACTTAAAATAATTTTGGTCATTGAGGACAAAAAACATTTGACTGAATAAAACCCACTAGGAACACCTGGGTGACTCAGTCAGTGAAGCGTCTGACTTCAGCTCAGGTCATGATCTCACAGTTCGTGAGTTCAAGCCCCACATCGGGGTCTGTGCTGACAGCTCAGAGCCTGGAGCCTGCTTCGGATTCTGTCTCCCTCTCTTTCTGCCCCTTCCCCGCTTGCTCTCTGTCTCTCTGTGTCTCAAAAATAAACAAACATTAAATTTTTTTTTTTTTAAACCTTACTAAATTAAACAAGTCTCCACTCACGGTTCAAATGAATTTAGAATGTCACAGAAGGGTCCTACCTATGAGGGCTGTTGACTTGATTACATGAGATAGTCTACACAATTTATGTGAAGCTCTTGACTTTGTTTGTGGGTGGCACTTAGAAGCCCTAGGAGGTCCACTGTCACTGTCCGTGGAGCCCACCGCTTTGAGGGACCACAGATCCTCTGCAAAGATGACTCAGAACCACCTGGGGGCAGAGGACAGCCTGCTTCATCTGGGTTTGGTGTTTCCCCAGGCCCTGTCTCTGCCCATAACACATGTCACCATAAAAAGGAACAAAATATTGATGCACTCAATGACACGGACTGTACGATTCCATTTATAGAAAATTCCAGAAAAGGCAAGAAAGCACTCAGAGAAGGCAGATCAATGGGGGTCTGGATTCAGAGGAGGGGATCAAGAACAAAAGGCATAAAGAAGCCAACCGGACCTTGGTTGTTAGTGTGGCTACACCAAAACTCATCCAACTGTACCCTTAAAATGGGTGAATTTTATAGAATCCAAGGAACACCTTAACACAAAGCATTAGAATGAAAAGTATTGTCAGTGGCCGTTTTGCTCATCTGGGTCACGTCTTTCAACTTCTTCACTGTGATCGAGATTACAGTTCAATTCCCCCTCCTTGCCAAAGAAGAGACATTTCATTTTGGTACTTGCTAATATGGTTCACCTGAACTGTCTTTTTATGTTCTTGCTATTGCTGATTAATTAAGCCTAAAACAATGTTCAAAAGGCTTTGAGGATGATATGCTTCCCTGGAGTTGCCTGTGGCACACGACACAGAGCCCTGTGAACCGCCCCCCAGACATAGGCTAGTAGAGACGCGAGCTTGCCTCATCGGGAGGGTCCTAGGGGGAGCATTTAAGCATCTCTTCGGTGCCATCAACAGATACCTTCAACAACAAAATTGGCAGTAAAATTAATTTCATTTACATTTTTTACTACTTTCAATGTCATTAGTTTTATTTCCTTCAGTTTTAGCTGTCAAAGATGAAAGTGCAGACCTCTCGGTTCACTTCTCGTTGCGATAAAGCCTTCTATGGTATCATAACAAGGTGAAATGTTTTCATTACTTTTCTTCCATGAGGAGGCGGTCTAATGGTGGAAGCTGGCCTCACTGCTTACTCACCCGGGGAACTTTCAGAGCACCTTCTCATCTATAAAATCTCTAGGCCAATGAAGGAAACAAAAAAGCCATGGAACATCAGGATGTTTGGTTAATGCTGGTCTACCTGGATCCGGATATTATTTGAGGAGAGGAGAAAAAAAAATATCCCCCGCCACGTTGTATGATGAGCTCACTGCAGCTTTATGAGCAATGCTGTAATGGAGGTGTTCGCACACTTTTCCTGTAAGGGGCCAGATGGTAAGTATCTCCACTCTGCAGGCCACACAGCCTCTGTGGCACCTGCTCAACTCTGCCGTGTTGCAGCAGCAGGCAGGCAACGTGTAAGTGAACGGCTATGGCTGTGTTCCAATAAAACTTTATTTACAAAAACAGGAATTGGGCCACGTTTGACCCTTGGACAGTAGTTTGCCGACTCCTGATTCAAAGAAACATCAAGCAGAGTCTACCAGATCCCGAAATTCTTTCAAGGACTATGGCTGAGGCAGGAGGTTATTACCCTTGTACTTTATAATCTAGTTGAGTGCTTGTAAACACCCCTCCCCCACCACCTCCACCTAACTTAGTGTTTTAGGCCCATTTCTGTCCAGTCTCTTGTCAGTATCATGTTAATAGCTACACAGGTGGGTTGGCCACTTTGAGTTCTGCTCTTAGGAAAGAGTGGCACGCCCCACGGTTACTTATTCCTGCTAGCTCTAACCCAGCTCCTCAGACATCTTATTAGCAAAGTCCTTGTCAGGAAAAACCTCTCCGGCTAGGTATATAATACCACAAGAACCATTATATTTGGCAGGCTCTAATTAAGTGAACAGTATTAAATAACCTTATGCCTTTCATATAGGGACAGACAGAGATTCTTTCTGAAGTCAAGCAGGTGAGCGCTAATACCTGTTCTTGACTCTTTTTTGGGCTGATATTACCCGGGTTGTGCAAAACATCAGAGGGCTAACCGAGTACCTTTCCAGCTGTGGAGAAAGATTCAGAGCTCCCTTCTGAGGATGATTTTGACGTTACCTCCAGGGGCCTCACCGACAGTGGGGAGGGTGCATGCTGCGAGGTAGGACGGCTCTTTTTGTGAGAACAAACAGCACACCTGACATTTCATAGTACGCACGCATCTGTCTTTTCTCGATGACACTGTTTTGGGTATAAAATGAACATGAGTTCTGGGGCACCTGGGTGGCTCCATCGGTTGAGCGTCGGACTTCGGCTCAGGTCACGATGTCACAGTTCATGGATTCGAGCCCCTCATCGGGCTCTGTGCTGACAGCTCGGAGCCTGGAGCCTGCTTCGGATTCTGTGTCTCCCTCTCTCTCTGCCCTTCCCCTGCTTGCACTCTGTCTCTCTCTCAAAAATAAATAAACATTCAAAAAATTTTTAAAAAATGAATGTGAGTTTCTTAGGAGTTACCTGGCAATTCTGCCTTGGAGTTGTTGTGATCCTAGTGGTCAGCTGAGAGAGAAGTGGGCAATCTTTGGGGACCTGCTCACCAATGGCCTCTGTAGGCCTTGAGTTTCTAAAGTAGGGGGCCCGGGAAAATTCCTTGTTGATAAGAAGAAGTACTGCCCCATTATTTATATTCCTTTTAATCTACACAAATAGGTTAAGTTGTACTGATTTTAATATATGGATTAGGAGTAGCAGGCACGTGTATTTAGTCTTAAAAATATTGTGTAAATATATGCACACACTAGGTCTGTGTGGAGGCCACTGTCACCTTGGATGTGGGTTCCACAGGCTGGATGGGCCTGGGAATGTGTATTTCAACAAGCACAGGTAGGAAGTCTCCATTTTATGTTTTTTAAGAAAAGTTTTTTTTAATGTTCATTTCTGAGAGACAGAGTGCGAGCAAAGGAGGTACAGAGAGAGAGAGGGAGACACAGAACCCAAGGCAGGCTCCAGGCTCTGAGCTGTCAGCACAGAGCCCAACATGGGGCTTGAACCCACGAGGCGTGAGATCATGACCTGAGCAGAAATCAAGAGTCAGACGCTTAACCGGCTGAGCCACCCAGGCGGCCCTCCTCGTGGGGCTTTTACTGCTTTGCCCCGCACCTCTCTCTGTGGACTCACTGTGGTCCATGTGCTCCCGCTTCCAGGTGGCAGGCGTGCTCCCCGTGGGCCTGCCGTGCTTATCCAGAAGGCCCTGTTTGACCATCAGGCTCTTCTGACCCGCCGTTGGACCTAAACCCCACTTCTAAGGGCCGGTGTCTCTCTCCATGATGACTGTCTCGACCTTGGCTGCCGTGTCACAGTCACGGGCGGAGATCCCTGCTGCGGCCACTGATGCATAGCCGTGCAGGCTGCTTCCCCTTGGTGGTGATGACCGCCACCTCCCGATTGACTGTGACGCCGTCCTCAGATCGGAGGGCACCTGCACGTGTGATCTGTGCGCCACGGCAGAGTGCCCTCCTCGCATCGTCTTTCACAAGCGGCTGTTCATGAGAAGGCAGCGGGTTTTCCAGAGCGTAAAGGGCTCACTGCACGTGGCTCTCATCCTTGTCGCTGTCATACTCCATTGTCACCAGAGTATGAACCCCCCAAAGTTCCTGCATCTGACCGCCCATTCCCAACACCAAACCCAGCTGCACACACAGCATCCGAATATAGGTGCCGGCCTCACAACTCACCTAAGCGATTCCTCGTCTTTCGGGATGATGTGCCATCAGCTTGCTCTCGTGTTTGGTCCACACTCGGAGCTGCCCCTTCACTGCAGCAGGAAGCGGCGGTGGCTGGAATAAGGCGCCTGTCAGAGCTCCTGGGGCCCCAGAAGGTTGAGTCCCCCCCTCCAATAGCATCGTGTAGCTGGGCAATTCCCACACACTCTGTCTGCACAATGTCGGGATTCCCCCCCCCCCGCCTTTTTTCCCCCTTCCCCTAACCCCACGGTCTTCTGTTAAGTTTCTCAGGATCCACATGAGAGTGAAAACATATGGTATCTGTCTTTCTCTGTATGGCTTATTTCACTTAGCACCACACTCTCCACTTCCATCCACGTTGCTACAAAGGGCCATATTTCGTTCTTTCTCATTGCCACGTAGTACTCCGTTGTGTATATAAACCACAATTTCTTTATCCATTCATCAGTTGATGGACACTTAGGCTCTTTCCATATTTGGCTATTGTTGAGAGTGCTGCTATGAACATTGGGGTACAAGTGCCCCTATGCCTCAGCACTCCTGTATCTCTTGGGTAAATTCCTAGCAGTGCTATTGCTGGGTCATAGGGTAGATCTAGTTTTAATTTTTTGAGGAACCTCCACACTGTTTTCCAGAGTGGCTGCACCAGTTTGCATTCCCACCGACAGTGCAAGAGGGTTCCCATTTCTCCACATCTCGCCAGCATCTATAGTCTCCTGATTTGTTCGTTTTAGCCACTCTGACTGGCGTGAGGTGGTATCTGAGTGTGGTTTTGATTTGTATTTCCCTGATGAGGAGCGACGTTGAGCATCTTTTCCTGTGCCTGTTGGCCCTCCGGATGTCTTCTTTAGAGAAGTGTCTGTTGATGTTTTCTGCCCATTTCTTCACTGGATTATTTGTTTTTTGGGTGTGGAGTTTGGTGAGTTCTTTATGGATTTTGGATACTAGCCCTTTGTCCGATATGTCATTTGCAAATATCTTTTCCCATTCCGTGGGGTGCCTTTTAGTTTTGTTGATTGTTTCCTTTGCAGTGCAGAAGCTTTTTATCTTCATGAGGTCCTAGTAGTTCATTTTTGCTTTTAATTCCCTTGTCTTTGGAGATGTGTCAAGCAAGAAATTGCTGAGACTGAGGTCAGAGACGTTTTTTCCTGCTTTCTCCTCTAGGGTTTTGATGGTTTCCTGTCTTACATTCAGGTCCTTCATCCATTTTGAGTTTATTTTTGTGAATGGTGTAAGAAAGTGGTCTAGTTTCATTCTTCTTCATGTTGCTGTTCAGCTCTCCCAGCACCATTTGTTAAAGAGATCGTCTTTTTTTCCACTGGATATTCTTTCCTGCTTTGTCAAAGATTAGTTGGCCATACTTTTGTGGGTCTAGTTCTGGGGTTTCTATTCTATTCCATTGGTCTATGTGTCTGTTTTTGTGCCAATATCATGCTGTCTTGATGGTTACAGCTTTGTAGCTGAGGCTAAAGTCTGGGAATGTGATGCCTCCCACTTTGGTCTTCTTCAATGTTACTTTGGCTATTTGGGGTCTTTTGTGGTTCCATACAAATTTTAGGACTGCTCCAAAACATTTTTTTAAACATTTATTTTATTTTTGAGAGAGAGACAGAGCACAAGTCAGGGAGAGGCACGGAATCCGAAGCAGGCTCCAGGCTCAGAGCTGTCATCACGGAGCCCGACGCGGGGCTCAAACTCACGAACCGTGAGATCATGACCTGAGCCGAAGTCGGACACTTAACCAACTGAGCCCCCCAGGCACCCCGGAAGTCTCCATTTTAAACGCCCCCTGGCACTCTAGAGTAGCTGATGAGTGAACAGCATCCTGCCATGTGCCTTGGTTCTTCAAAGCAACGTCATCGAGAGTCAGGCTTTGCTATCATGTAATTGGGTTTACGGCAGGTGATGTGTGTGAGTGGCCACTCAATTATTTTCTCTCCTCTCTGTGTACACACCCACATGCACCCACACAACACTTTTTTCTTTATGATCACACGCGAACTACTCCTTGCTAGTTTATCCAGGCTCTGCTAGATGTGAGTTCCAATTCTGCCTCGAAACCAGACCCAGCGCGGGGCTTGCCATCTGTCTAGCACTCCCTTGAGAAGCTGGTGGAAAACAGATTCCAGATTACTGCAATAGTGTCGATCGTCAAAGGGCACCGTAAGTAATCATCGCGTGTCTGCTGATTGAGGAGTACGCTCCGCAGGATTCATCCGACGGATCCTGTCTAGCAGTTGGAATGAATGCACTAGGGCAGGGGTGACTATGGCCGTTGGGCCACAGCGTGTTTGTGTGGCTCTCGAGCTAAGACTGTGTCTCAAACTTTTGTTGTGCCTGGCTGGCTCAGTTGGGTAAGCAGTGGACTCTTGGTTTTGGCTGCGGTCACGATCTCGTGGCTTGTGGGTTTGAGCCCCATGTTGGGCTCTGGGTGGACACCGTGGAACCTGCTTGGGATGCTCTTTCTCTGCCTCTCTCTGCACCTCCGATGCGTGCACGTGCTCTCTCTCTCTCTGCCCCTTCTGTGACGCTCTGTCTCTCAAAATAAATAAGCTCTGAAAAATGTTTTTCACTCTTTTAAAAAGTGGTAACAAACAAAAGAGTAAGTGACAAAGATCTGATGTGGTCCACAGAGCCCAAAATATTTGCCGCTCAGCCCTTTGGGGTAAAAGTGTGCCAACCCCCAAACGAGACTAACGTAGATGGATCTTGGAAAGGTAATGTGGGGAGGAACAAAGGCAAGTCACAGAACATCGTGCTCAGTATAATATGAATTACATAAGGTTTTACAAACTGCACAAAATAGAACTATAAGTGGTGTGTGTGTGTGTGTGTGTGTGTGTGTGTGTGTGTGTAGTAAATGTATAAACTAACATCTGGACACACTCTAAGTCAAGATAGTATTTTCTCTGGGGAGAGAGAATAGGAAATGAAACTGGGGAGAAAAAAGGGCATTTCACCTTTACCTATAATATTTTATTTCTTGAATAAAAAGGAAGAAGAAAGAAGAAAAGAAAGAGAATATATTTTCTTCTATCCATCCTTCCTTCCTTCCTTCCTTCCTTCCTTCCTTCCTTCCTTCCATCCATCCATATATCCATCCATCCATCCATCCATCCATCCAATGAGACACTTCTCATTGTAAGATGTTCTCCCTGGTTCTGCCTCCAGGATGCTGGCTCAGCACAGAGCTTTATACAGAGTAAATGTCTGATGTTGGAATGTGTAACTTCCTGTTGACCCCACTTACCACTGTCACCAGGATGTAGTAACTTCTGGGGCTTTTTTTCCTAACCATCAATTTCTCAAGTTCCTAATTCACAACCACCTGATAACTTCCTCCAAATATAAATACCAGAGCCCGAGTGGATCTGAATGGCATTACCTGTATGTGAATAATTGCTAAGGTTTATGTTGGAGAGCATTCCATGCAAAGGAAATATTTGAGACATACATCTATTCATTTAATGCTCACATTTATATTACTTGGCCAAACCATTCATTTGTTTAAAATAATACATCATTATAGTGCAGAGATCACCACCAGTCAGTGAAAATATGTGTGCAATATGCATTTCTCTACTTTCCTACGGCCCAGGCTCCATCCATGGATTCTCATGACTGCTCTTAAAAAGGCACGATACCTACTTCAACCTTGCAAAAGAGAATTCTGCACACTGCAGAGAGGAATGAGGCCCTGCCGGACCGAAGACCTAATGTGGCACATTCTTATTAGCCCAAGTTCAGTGGCGCTGGCAGGAAGTTTTTCCCATCACCCGGTCTGTGGGTTACACTGAGCGTCTTCACACATTTCCTTGGAGTGGTTGGAACCCTTTTACATGTAATACTTTCTATTATATGGACATAACCCAAGAACGAATGCTTCCTCTGGGATGAATCATGCTGACAGATATACGGGAAGCAGTGGCTTTGGGGAAGTTGCGCTTTCGTACTGTGTGCGCCCTGGATTCGGGCTACTTACAAGCCAAACTGAAGAGAGAGGCGAGCAGGACCGAGGTCGCGCTGAAGTGCAGGGCCCCCGCCGCGTTGCAGTCCACTTTGGAGTTCTTGCAGGAGCATACTTGTATCCTGAGGTCTGTGACGTTCGTCATGGGCGGTTTCCCTGAGTCAGTCACCATGATGGGCAGGTGGTAGTTGGCTTTGTTCAGGTTTTGGAGGAGGCTTACCAGGGCGTGCGTATCTGTGGGGACCAGAGGACCTTTGTGAGAGAGGGTTAGACTTCCCCGAATAAAAGAGTCGGGTTTTGGTGACTCAAACCACACCAAACAGGCATTGCACGTTGGTTTATAACCCTGGGAGTGTTTAAACTTAAATTCATTTGGGCACCTGGGTGGCTCAGTCGGTTAAGCGTCCAACTTCAGCTGAGGTCACGATCTCACGGTCCGTGGGTTCGAGCCCCGCATTGGGCTCTGTGCTGACAGCTCAGCGCCTGGGGCCTGCTTCGGATTCTGTGTCTCCTTCGCTCTCTGTCCCTCCCCTACTAATGTTCTGTCTCTCCATCTCTCTCAAAAATGAATAAACATTAAAAAAATTTTTTAAACTTAAATTCATTAATAGCAAATAAAAATCCAAATTTGGGTTTTCACTTGTGCCAGCCACATCTCAAGTGTCCAGCAACCGCATGTCGCGAGTGGCCACAGCGTCGGGCAGTGTTGCATAGAACATTCCATTGCCAAGAAGTCCTGTGGCTCAGTGCTATTATTCTCTGTTTCAAAGGGACCCATTTTGTGGAGCTGACTGCATACCAAGAACTGCCCCCTGCAAATTTATGATACCGAAAAAACCATCTTTGCAAAGATCACATTCAACATCTAAACAAACTGATGTAAAAATCCACTCTCACATCATTACACCCTGCATCTTAAATACATACAATTTTTATTTGTCAGCTCTACTCTAATAGAGCTGGAACAAAGAAAAAAAGACAAAAAAAAAAAAAAGAAATAATCGGCTCAGAGCATTTTTACTTAAGAATCCAAGTTCAAATAATCAAAATAAATTCTTAGACCAAAAAAAACCCCTAAAACAAAACAAAAAAACCCCAAAACTACCCAAACCCAAACTATCCATTTACTCTAAATGTGGGCAGGACCCACATGTGTTGCCCTGGGGTTCTATAGTCTACGTCTTTATTAGTCCTCAGCCATAGCTCTGGATTTGGGTGGGAGCCCGCAGCATAACCCCAGCACAGGGACTGAAATTTAGGGCCTTGTTTAGTGGGAATATGTGCTATGAGGCAGGCCTTGGGCAGCATGCAAAAATGGCCACCCCACATGGCCACTGTTTTTAGCCTCGGACTATTCTCTTTTCAAGTCAGTCAGATGACTGGGGATATATGTATATTACACACATATATATTATATATAACACACACATATATAATATATATAACATATATATTATATACAACATATCTAAAAAATATATAAAATATATTATAACATATATAAAATATAACATATATAATACATATATTATATATAACATATATAACATATATATAATTTATATATAACATATATATAAAACATATATAACATTTATATATATAACATATATATGATATATATATTTTATGTAACATATAAAAAATATATAACATATATATAACATATGTATAATATATAACATTTATCATATGTATGCTATATATATGTATGTTGTATATATTATATGTATGTTATATATAATATATGTTACATATATATTATATTATATATATTATATATATGTATGTAACATATAATATATATGTATATATATGTATATATATGTATATATGTATATATGTACATATGTATATCTATGTATATCTATGTATATATATACATATATAACACATGTATATATATAATACATGTATTATATATAACATATATAACATATATATAATTTATATATAACATATATATAAAACATATATAACATTTATATATAACATATATATGATATATATATTTTATGTAACATATATAAAAAATATATAACATATATATAACATATGTATAATATATAACATTTATCATATGTATGCTATATATATGTATGTTGTATATATTATATGTATGTTATATATAATATATGTTACATATATATTATATATATAATATATATATGTATGTAACATATAATATATATGTATATATATGTATATATGTATATATGTATATATATGTGTATATATATGTATATATGTACATATGTATATATATGTATATCTATGTATATATATATACATATATAACATATAATATATATGTTACATATATATTATATATATGTACACACACAATTTTTTTTGACTGCCTCTTTCTGGGCATGAACAGTGTTAGGTATTAAAAAAAAAAAAGCTAGGACAAGGGAAAGGACTGAGAAATCTCCATCTCTTACATAAAACCATGAGGAAGACTGAGCAATGACATGAAAGCAGAAACAGATGAGGTGTCATCCTGACCAGAAGGAGAAGCAGCAGAAATAACCGATGTACGCAGTCACCCCAGTGAGGTGGCAGGGTAACGGAAGGAACATTCTCCCATCTCCCTCGAGTGGACGAGACACTCGAAGAAGTTCCAGCTGGAACTTTCTGGAAAGAGCTGGTGATGGTTATTGAAATCCGCTACAGTCACAAAAACTAGCAAAGGAAGCACCCACCCCTCAAACAAGAGAACGGTTGTTTTAATTAAAAATAATCAGTGTAACAGAACTCATTCCTTAAAAAAGCAATAAAGTAGACAAACAGGCAAATGGAATCAATAACAAAAGGAAGGCACTAATAAAATGAGATATGAGATAAGGCCATTCAATGCATACGAGATGTTTTAATAGAAAATTTTATGTGCAACTGTACATTTCCAGAAGTTAATGAAATGCGTAATTCCCCATCCCTCTCGAAAAGTCTACCGCTGGTGGACGAGGAGGGTACCCTGGCTGGGTCAGCTGCAGGAGAAGTTCACTACCGGAGACAGAGTGTGGGTCACATGTGTGGATCCTGGTTTTTTACTTCATTGCACAACCAGGGGAACCCGGTAGTGAGCTCACATTTGCCCCGGGGAGGGAAGCGGGTGTGGTGATGTGGATACGGGGAATGTACCTCAGTCAGCACCCTGGTGTTGCGGCCTTAGGAAGGCAGATGGGACATGTTGGGCCAAGTTCGGAATTCTGCCTTCCCACAGGGAAACACTGGTAGAAGGGACGGGGCTTGCACGTGTCATAAGTGAGGGACAGGACGGCTGGGCGGTGATATCGCAGTGGAACGTGAAAGCCACGGTTGTTGCAAAGACGAAGGTAATTTTGAGGAGGTCTGCAGTGTAAAGTGGACGATGGAGGGTCAGAGGCTGAGACTCTTTACATTTTTTTAATGTTTATTTATTATTTTGAGACAGAGAGAGAGAGAGACAGACAGACCGAGAGGGAGACACAGAATCTGAAGCAGGCTCCAGGCTCTGAGCTTCCAGCACAGAGCCTGACACTTGGCTCGAACTCACTGACTGTGAGATCATGATCTGAGATGAAATCACTTACGGTACAGGGCGTATGGTGTAGGGTATACAATACACCACGTAGAGTACAGAAGAGATAAGAAACAAAAGAGAAAACTCTGATGCTTGCATTTTTAAGAAACCCATATGTATTTGTACAGATTGTGTTCATCTGCTGGTGGGGAAACTGTCAGCACCGACAGGGTGTGAACCACTTGAAATCAACCCCTCGAGACCAGGAGCGAGTAGGAGGGAGCAAGAGTCTGGGGAAGGGAGGCAGGCTGGGGAAGCCAGGCTTCAAAGCCCAAGGAGCAGCTACAGAATGTGTAACTGGACTTACTGTTGATCTTGGAGATCTTCCAGACTTTGTCAGGAACGGCTTGTTTGTGGATCTCAAATTTGAAAGGGTCTGTATTTGGGTGAAGGTCCTTATCTGATGCTCCCAAAATGACTACGCTGAGGTTTTTGGCATCATCACAGACTTCAGCCACCGTGGGGTAGATGAAGGGGGCGTTGTCGTTGACATCCTCCAGAGTGATCAGCAAAGTCCCGGTGCCTGTAGCGGGAGGGTTGCCTACGGGGCAGAGAGCGAAGGTGTTAGCAAGGAGCTGCTGCAAGAGACCTCTGTCACCTGCTTTCCTCCAGTGTGCTGGCCACCTGCTAACAGGTTTCGAACAGGACTGAAGACAATAGCTTATGCATCTGTATAAAGTCGAGTGGTTAAAAGACTTTTCTCATATATAAAACCTCTGATTTAAATTCTTTAGGACACGGGGGCGCCTGGGTGGCTCAGTCGGTCGAGCCATCATGGTCATGATCTCACCATTCCGGAGTTCGAGCCCCACGTTGGGCTCTGTGCTGACAGCTTGGAGCCTGGAGCCTGCTTCGGATTCTGTGTCTCCCTCTCTCTCTGCCCCTAACCCATTCGCATTCTCTCTCTTTCAAAATAAATAAACATTAAAAAAAAAATACATCAATTCTTTAGCATACTGGCCATAATAACAAATTAGAGGCAAAGAATGGAGATAGGAAATGGGACCTGTCCTCACTTACCAAATGAAAGCTTTATCTAAATACCCGAGTATTCACATGTGCTGTTGGGACAGGGGAGGACGGAGGTCCCATGAGAGGAGGCTGTGTTTTGCACGTATGGAATAGTTCTGCCTTGACTGGCCAGTTGACTGGAGAGAGAAGGAGCTAATCTGGGGTTTTCCTCTGTGGGTGAAATGGGTCTGGGGGGCTGGCCTGGCTGGCCTGCCAGCATAGGACAGATTTAGCAAGTCAGGTTAGTGACAAGAAACAAAGTCACTAGCTGGCTACTGGGACAGATGAAGCGACCGTAATATAATCTTTGGGTCTTATTTTTAAGGCCTTGCATTTTCAATATTTCTGCGACTTCCACGTTTTTTACTGTAGGGAACATTATTTTTAAAAAGCCATTCTAGGGGCGCCTGGGTGGCGCAGTCGGTTAAGCGTCCGACTTCAGCCAGGTCACGATCTCGCGGTCCGTGAGTTCGAGCCCCGCGTCGGGCTCTGGGCTGATGGCTCGGAGCCTGGAGCCTGTTTCCGATTCTGTGTCTCCCTCTCTCTCTGCCCCTCCCCCGTTCATGCTCTGTCTCTCTCTGTCCCAAAAATAAATAAATGTTGAAAAAAAAATTAAAAAAAAAAAGCCATTCTAATCACCCAGGTGATAGTGTCTTTCAAAAAAAAGAATGTTTCATTTCAGTAAGACTCAGAGTGACTTTACTTCCTTTTTCCTAAATTTACTTTTAATCAGCTACGCATTAGAGATTTTGTCTTGGGACAAACCATTCGTTAATAGTTCCTAATTTCTGTGAGAAAGGTTAGATCGAAATTGGCAGGCCACACATCGTAAGCGTATGGATTTGCCCTGTTCCGAAAAGGATTTGGCGCCCCCGTCAAATATGGTACTCGAATTTTATGCACTATTACTAACCTAAATTGTCGGGCTCGGTTTAATTTTTCCTATCCTCAGTTGTACTTAAAAAGCCCAGTGTTATTTTACTTCCTACTGTGTTTATTTCTTGAAACGCACAGTAAGATTAAAGTCGAGTTATGAATCATGTGGGGGTTCGAAGGGTGGTGAACATTTGAGCTCGGGGTACAGGTATCACGCGCAAGGCAAGGCACGGTCTGACAGATTCCGCCGGTAAGGAAATGATGAGACCTTTTTAGAATCAGGCAGGTTGTTCCACCATCAGCTGGACAGTAAAAGGGCGAGCAGGCAGAGGTGGCCCTGGCGCAGGTGTCGTTAAGCCAAAGGGACCAGGTGACTACAACCTGGAACCACTGGCAAGCTGCTTCCCAGCAGTTTGTAGCCTGCAGCTGTGCCCTAACAAGGGCAGGCAGGAAGCCTAATCTCTCATCAACCCAGAAGGAGATGGCAAGCTGTCTGGTGACAGCCTCCCGGGGGACCCAGGGAGGCAGGTGAGAAACAGCAGTTCCTACAAGCCTGCTGGTCCACGTGGATACAGGCAAAGTCATCCGGTGCCATCACGGGCCGCACCCTAGCGCAGGGCACATGGCAAGACAGCAAGGAGATGAGGTTGAGCGTGTCTGGCAGGACAGGGGGCTTTGACTTTCATGACGAGTTGCTTGTACTGATTCCGCGGACCACATGAAGTCACCGGAGGTTTTTCAGAGAGACGCAGAACATCTGCTCTGACTGATTTATGGAAACACACGTGATACTGGCAGGAGATGTTGGACGTTGGAGGCAGGGAGACCAGCGATAGGTGGTCATGATGTCACGATGTGGGCAAGTTGGAATAAGAAAGAAACGTCTTTTTGGGCGCCTGGGTGGCTCAGTCAGTTAAGTGTCCAACTCGCGATTTCAGTTCAGGTCACGATCTCACGGTTTGTTGAGTTTGAGCCTCGCGTTGGGTGCTGTGCCGACAGCGTGGAGCCTGCTTGGGATGCTCCCTCTCCCTCTCTCTCTGAGGCCCCCCACTCATGCTCTCTCCCAGAAGTAAATAACTAAGCATTGAAAAAGGAAGAAAGAAAGAGACGTCTTGTCTTGGTGATCATGCACTCAGATGAGGCTGCTCGCAGAAAAGCAGAAGGTAGTGGGCAGTGCAGAGACGTGAGTTCAGCTCTGATGGGGCGAACAGCCCCTCAAATTCAGTGCGCCCGTGTAAAAGTGCACAGAGCTTAGGAGACACGCCAGCGCTGGGTAGCGATGGAGGACTTGTCAGCAGAGAGGCTTTGAAATAGTCCTAGCCCATCAGGCAACGTGACGTGACAGGGCAGAATGGCCAAGGGGTGAAGGTTGAGGAAACCCTGGAGTTTAACGAGCGGCTGGTGGCTTGCAGAAGACATAGGGGACGTAAATTGGAAGAGGAGGCAATGGACGGCAGTGAAATGTGTCGTGACGCCCCAGAGGATAAGGGGTAGAGAGAAGCCACGGGATTTTGCAAGGAGAAGGGGACTGATGACTTCTCTCTGAGAGCCTTCCACTATGGAAGAACCAACTGGAAGGAAGCCGGGCAGTGAGTCAAGAAGTGACAATAGAGACTTTTCAGCGGGGCTGGTGGAAATGTAAATATATCGACACCCAGGGAGAGTTTTAGAATAAGCATTCCAATAAATAGCTGCTAACGTCGAAACACAAACGTCATTCACCAGCAGAAGGATGGCAACTTCTCATGGTGGCACGCCACCAACTTTGGTTGGATCGAGAACTCAAAAGAAATGGGGCGCCTGGGTGGCTCGGTTGGCTAAGTGTTTGACTTCGGCTCAGGTCATGATGTCACGGTCCGTGAGTTCGAGCCCCGCGTCGGGCTCTGTGCTGACCGCTCAGAGCCTGGAGCCTGTTTCCGATTCTGTGTCTCCTTCTCTCTCTGCCCCTCCCCTGTTCATGCTCTGTCTCTCTCTGTCTCAAAAATAAATAAACGTTAAAAAAAAAAAAAGAAATGTGTAATTACTTTGAGCTTGGCTTTCCACTGTCAGCGTGTCTTTGGTAGAATTTCTTAATTGGAAAATTATTTTTCTTTTTTTTTTATTGAATAAGTGAGCATCTCAGAGGAATCCATTATATTTTTTTCCACTCTGAATATATCATGAATATATTCCAGTCTGAATATCTCATGATGAAGTGCCATCATTTGGTAGAATGGATGAGAAGGCATTAGGAGATAGCTCCAGGGGCCCCGCAAATATGGGAGCTTCTGGGTTTCGGCAAAAATCCCCCTCCCCTTCTCATCCCTTTCTACTGGCCATCGTCAGTCCCCAGCGGCCTACTCAGCAGGACCAAATGTCAGCACCAAAGCATGGGTGAGAAATCCTCTCCTGTGGATTTTCGATTTCAGTAGGGAAAAAGCTTCAATTTGAGCAAAACTCCCAGGATGTGGAGCTAGAACTATGATTCCTCTTCCCTGCAGCCCCCCTCTGCCAGGAGCCCATGGGCCATGTTCTCAGGGTAGCTTCTTTAAGGATCAGAGGACATTCATCCTCTGGAGGGATCACCTGTGGTTGCCAGGGCTCCCGTCTTCATAGGTTAGAAGATAGAAAGGCCCCTGAGAGATGGACCATTCCTGGCAGTGGATTTTAAATGGAATGGGAAGTGGGTCCTCCTTTGGGAGTTTGGTGAAGGCCATGGTCTTGCTTCCAGAGAAAGGCACCTACATTCACAGAAGGTATTGCAGACCTTGTAAGTACAGCTGTAAGTTCAGGCAGCTGGTCTGGGATACCTCTGTTCGTGAGTATTTTATTTTGTTTTACTCAGAATCCTGACCAAATAGGATTTCCACTTTAGCCAAAAAATACTGATTTTCCTGATAGATTCCATTATTTAGATGCCAGATGTGTGTGTGTGTGTGTGTGTGTGTGTGTGTGTGTATGTATAATTTATGTAGCTACATATCTATACATCATCTACATATCTATATATCTTATTGGTAAGAGACACAACTAAAAACAAAGTGTAGGGGCACCTGGGTGGCTCGGTAGGTTACATGTCTGACTTTGGCTCAGGTCATGATCTCACAGTTTGGTTCCTGAGATCAAACTCCACATTGGTCTCTGTGCTGACGGCTCAGAGCCCGGAGCCTGCTTCAAATTCTGTGTCTCCCTCTCTCTCTGCCTCTCTCTCAAAAATAAATAAGCATTTAAAAAACCCACATAGTGTAATCCTAATTAAAATATCTATAATTAGAAAAAGATTAGAAAGAAATATACCAAACCTAGTGATTTTTGCTCCAGGTAATTAACATTAAAATAATACTTTAAAATTTTTTCTTTATAGTAACTATGTCCATTGTAATAATCAGAAACAGAAACGTAAATTCAAAAGTTATACAGAGGTTTAAAAATATTTTGGCAACTCTTTCTTTTCTCTCACTCCTTTGTTTGTTTTTATGACGAATTGATATTTGGTATATTTACAGGGTTGGGCTTACCCCTACCACCTAATTTTAGAACCTTTCCATCACTCCAAAAAGGAAGCTGGGGCTCACTTGTACTTAACTCTTCATACCTAACTTCCAGCTCTAGGCAACCACTGATCTACTTTCTTTCTCTACAGATTCATGTTTTCTATAAATGGACGTTTATAGAAATGGAATCGTAGAGTAAGTGGCCTTCCCTGTCTGGCCTCTTTCACTTGGCATCATGGGTTTGAAGTTCATCCATGTTGTCGCAGGAATCACTTTCTTTTTATGGCTGAATGCTACTGCATTCCAAGGCCAGACCGTGTTTTGATGGACATTTGGGTTGTTGGCGCTCTTGGTCTGATATGAATCATGCCGCTGTGAACACGGCCATAGAAGGGACGTTTTTTCACCTGCTGCAGTGCTCCAAATGTATGTCCTCAAGAGCGTCCCCTTGGAAGAGTAGGGTCCCTGGTCTCACCACAGTGGGACGGGCTGGCTTCATACACACAGACCACCGAGATCTGGACAAGAACTTTCAGAACTAGCTCTGCAAAGTATAGGGAGGTGGTAGGTTTTTCTACTCCCTGGTCTCATGTCGTCCCTGAACTGGGTCTGGAGGCATGCAGCATGGCCCCTACCTTGGGACTCTTGAGTGGAAGTGATTTTCGATGGGGAATAGTGTGCAAAGTGAGTTTGCCTATGTGAAGAATAAAATGCAGGGAGAGAGACAGACAGGGGAGAAAAGCAGGAAGCTTATTCCTGAGCCCCGTGGGCTCTGAGCATCAGGACTGTTCTCCGGCCTGGTACTCAGTAGATTTTTTGAGTTAACTTAGGTTGACCGGAAAGAGCTAATGACGAATTGCTCTTTGCGTACATGTAGCATATATGGTTACATTTCCATAGGTTTCCAGCTCTATCTTGCTTCTATTCTGAGAGCAGTAGTGACCTTGTCTATAGTCTCGTCCTTCCTCGTCCCCGCTAGAGGAGAAATAAAGGGTGCATTGGATGGGCTCTGTGAAACTGGGGCTGAGGGTAGGGAGTCCACACTAGGGTCAAGGAGAGAGACCTCAGATGATGCGTCAAGAAGCTTGAGGACCCAATTTTGGGAGGAAAATCAGGAAGACGGGTCAATGTAAGAGGAGCCCAAGTTCAGATGTGGGCTCCTGAGAGAAGGAAGGCACCCCAGCTGGTTTCTGAGGCTTGTTTGCAGGGGCAAGAGGTGTGCGGGTGGCCATCTACTCTGCCTAAGTTCCCCCCGTGTTCCTGGGCTTCTGCTGAACCCTCACTAAGCAGCTATGAGCAAAGAAATGCCACATCTATTTCTTCATACGAACAGGGCTCTACCGTACCTTCGCCTTTGCTTAGAAGTGAGAGTGAACCCCGCTTCCTCTAAATAAGATTATCCTTTGTATTGTTTTCTTCAGCTGATGTTGTATCTGCGGTGGCTTCTCAGTGTCTCTATTTACGTATCTGTTTTGGGCTATGCCCCATAAGCCAAGAATCTCGTCGCTTTCAAATCCATAAGCATTTAAAAAAATTGCCGTGTTAATGCAGAGCTTGCCAGTTCCATTTTACACTCTGAAAAATTTAATAGCAAACCAACCCAAAACCCGGTCAGAAAATAGGTTTGCAAAATACAATGGCAGGTTTCCACGTGTAATGCTTCACGTGCACCTGAGGCAATTATTCACATAACTCAACCTTAAACATGCCTGGAGTTGGAGACAGTAATCGGCAGTCTGAGTGGTTCGTAAAGAATTCAACATTTTGGTCTTTTGTTTGTTTGTTTGTCTCCATTCTGCTAACTTCAGAGGAAAGGAAAAAAGGGGAAGAGTTGATTTGGAGGCTGTGGTGAAACAGGAATGCCTCTTTTCATTCATTCAGTCAGCAACCATTTACTGGGGACTCTGCCCCGTGCGTGCCTGGCCGGATCTGCGCAGAAATCAACAGCTCGGATGCCGGCTCTGGAGATGCTAACGGTGTGGCAGGAATGGATGCGTACACCGATGCGGGACAGCACGGTAAAGTGGGGAAAGACATGAGGATAAGGTGTCGTGGAAGCTTGTGGCATGGAATAACTTACTGCCTGGTGGCAGATCGGAAGGCTTTGTGAAGAGACAGCATTTGTGCGTGCAGGAACTGAGAATACTTTTGGAGAGGGAGTGGTTGTTCTGGAAGGAGGAAATCGTGGGGCTGTTTTGTGGGAAGAAGTCAGGAGAATGGCTTTGATCAAGGCAGACGATGCTGCAGGCACGGGAGGAGGGGACTTGAATGAGGCAAGAGGACGCAGGAAGACAGCTGGGCGCCAGCGTGGTTGGGATGCGGGGTCACGGGCTGGACCCAGGAGCGGGGTTAGGGGTGGTGGCGGAGGGGCATCAGGGGAATGGGTTCCAGCTGGGGGTGGGGGCTGTGCAGCCGGCTTTGCTATTCCCCAAAATGGGAAATGGGGATACAGAGGAGAACCAGCTAAGAGACGCTTCTGCAGGATGAACCGCGCTGGCAAAGATGGGCATCGCAGGCAGTATTTTAATGCCCAAATCAGTTTCTTTTCCCCAATGAATGTGTGAAAACATTGTGCTTAAGACAGTTGATTTGGCTGCTCAACATGGAAATGTCCTTCTGTCGGGGAGATGAATCTCCCCTTAAATCTTAAATTTCCCCATAAGGCAGAGGTACGATGCCCATGTGGAAGGCGGCATGTTTTGGCCAATTTTCTGATTTAGAGTGGTACTCTGAGTGGAGGACTTTGTGGCCCATCCCTTCCCTGGAAAAGTGCTCAGACCACCACCAGGGTGGTCATCAGGTGGCACTTCCTAGCTGGCCTCAGACATGGGTGATTCTGCAATGATAAGGTTAGAAAATCAGTCGGTAACTGGGTCCAAGTCCATTGACTTAAACATCTGCTAGGTGTTTAACTAGATGCCAGAATTTTGCATTCATGATTTCCAGTCCTTATAACGACCCAGCAGGTGGGGAGTCTCAGACCAATCGTGGCCCATCGAGGTTGGGGGGCTGGCTCATTTCCAGGTGTCGCAGAGCACTGGGCTGCCACTCTCTCCACAGACCGCGCATGCTGTCAATAAATGGCCACGATCTCCATCTCTCTATTACCAGATCTCCGGGCTTTTTATCGGGCCATTTTGTCAGTGACAAAATTGTAGCTAGTATTTTCAACGTGATTGATATTTTACTGGTACTTGAAATAACGAGGAATGATGGCTGGGTCTTCCATTTATTTTTCTTCCTCAATTACTATAACAGCTGAGATAAGGGGTGTTAAACTGGCTTAATTGGGTTGCCATCATAACTAATGGCTTGATTTTATCCAAACTAGCATATTTTAAGCAGAATTAATCTAAAGGATCTTACTACACCCCCCATGCAATCTACAACTTGGTGGACGTACACAAAGAAAGACCACGGATCCGAGGCATCTGTCTGAAGTTCAGGTCTCCCCACCCCCTGTTGGAAGCTGGTATTATTTGGTAGTTATTCCCCTATGGAGCCAGATGACACTTTTTTTTCTCTTTTAATCAATCTAAATGTACTTTGCACAATATTTCAATTTTGAGTCAACTGGCATTATCAGCACATCTATTATACAGGGAAGGAGGGAAAAGGCAGGTCGAGACATGATAGATCTTAGCCTATGAAAAATCATTATCTCAGTGTGTTCCATTTTAATCTTACAGCTGGTCTGCCTGCTTCTGTATCTGTGTCTTCTTGGGAACCCACATCGCATTTTTCACCGGCAGACTCCAATACGCTTTTTGTGGGTCGCTAAGTCATGAGAACGTGCGGCCGAATTTAATGATAATTTGGCTTGTTTTTACACTACCGTTCCCCTGTTCTTCAGAATGAAAATAGATGGGGAACGGGACACTCTGATAATCATAGAAAGACTTAATCCGGATGCTAGAGATAGTATGGGCTTCCTGGCTCGAACTGTCTCATATGCGCTGAGCTCGAGGAAGAACCTGAACTGATCTCCACCCCCCCTCTGCCCCCACCGTCCCTTTTGTTTTCTTTAAACTCTCTCCAAAGTATGGGCACTGGGGGCAAGGCCACTTGGACTTTACTGAAGCAAAATATTTGCCGTTGGTGTGTGGCGTCACAATTTAGATCTTCTCGGAGGGCAGAAGAGCCATTGAATAACCATCAAGGAAGGCTGAGCCCTGTACAATTTCAGGAATAAAGATGAGGTTATAGGTAAGAGGGAGGCAGGAGGGTCAACCCAGCAGAATTCGGAGCAAAAGGCCGTAAGCTGGAAATCAGCAGCTGGCTAGGCTGTGCCTGCCCATGACCATCCCCCGTGGGATTCCAGAGCTCTTAGGAGAAATTGCCTGTGACAGTTTTCAGCCCACATAAGACAGTGAGACTAACATTTGACCTTTCTGGTAATTACCTGAGCAGGAGCGACAGTCACACAGGGATTTACCCGGTGCTAATTGCTGCCGGTTTGCTCCATTGTCAGCACATCCTCCAAAGGGATTCCATCTTACTGCGTTCCAGAATGTTCTCTCTCCACCTTGGTGTTTTCCTTAACAGTTGTTATCCGCCCCCAGCAATTTTGGCAGGCCAGCAATTTTGTGTTCGTTGAAGTCTTTAACAGAAGGGTTCGCGTACTCTGAAGGCACGACCTTAACCTTTTCAGAAAATCTGGACCACATAAGGTAAATGATGATATTCATCTCCAAAGATAAAATGCTTGCCAACGTGAAAGGTCATGCCTTATTAATCTGTAGGATTAAGGGCTTTATTCTTCCAAACACTTAACTGCAGCTGCTTCTGCTTTAGCAAAACAGAAGCATTTCACTTATAATTTAGGAACCGTGTTGTTAGGTAATTTGCAACTCATTAAAATTGAGAATAGTTTATGAAAAGTGCTTTGTACATCCTTGACTGCTCTGTGGGTTACAACCTAACCTTTATCCATGGGGAGGGACTAGAGTGCCTTTCTTCCCCATGGGCGGGGTCAATATCACTGTGAAGCATGATTCCAGAATCCATCTAGACTGGCTTTGGGGCCCCCTGCAAAGGTCCAAAGAGCTTTTCATCGCTGTTAACCACAGAACAGGTCTCCAGCTCTGCTTCTGAGTGTATTTTTAAATTCCCCCATCCTGATCTCATAGTCTCTAGTCTCTAAGATGTACCTAAAAGAAAATTCTCTTGTGGTGCTGCCTTGTCATTGTTCTCAACTGCGTCAGCAGAGCTGTGTGTCATAAGTTAAGGTAGCAAAGTATTGTGCAGACCTGAGAATGTGAGCTTTGCTCTGTTCCCTCTGACATCCTGCCACTCATCTTTCCTGGAGTATCAGCCCATCAGCAGCTGAGACTGTCCTTCTATAGAACCATAGGGTGCTGAGAGCCTACCTTTAGGGGAAACAGGTACTTGGAGAATACATGAATGGTTACAGCTCTCCAGGGGAAGGTGCTGCAGTCCAGGTACACACTCTCTGTGTAGTCATGCATTTTTTTTTTTTTGCGTTAAGTTTTAATTGAAATATTAGGAACACTCGTATTTCTATAAATACACAGCTAAAAGGGTTTTCACAATCTGAACGCACCCACGTCGTCCAATATTACAGGGTCAAGAAAGACATCCACCAGGTAATCTAGCAGTGATGATAGGCTCTGCTTGGGTTTGAGCTTTATATGCATGGAACCATTCAGGATGTGGTCTTCCGATCTGGCTTTGTTTGGCTCAATCTTACGTTTGCGAGATTCGTCCATGTTGCTGCGAATAGTTGCAGATCGTTCCTTCTCAATGTTGTACAGTCTCAATTGTGTAAATGACCCCACTTTACTTATTGCATTCTTATCGGGCATTTGAGTAGTTTCCAGTTTGGGGGCTATTATGGATAGTGCTGTTATTAACATTCTGGCACATGCATTTTGGTGAACTATCCACATTTCTGTTGGATATATAGCTAGGTGTGTCATTCCTCGATCGTAGGGTGTACATTGGTCACCCTTAGCTGATACTTTCCCTGTCCAAAGTGTTTGTACCAGGTTGGCTTTCCACCAGCTGGATGTGAGGCTCCTGATGATTTCACATCCTTGCCAATACTCGGTATGTTCCATGTGACCAATTCAGCTCTTTTGTAGGTGGGTCACATTATTGCATTTCATCGTTTGTCTTTGACTGATTTGTATTTTAATTTCTTTCTGCATAATTTAATTTTTATTTCTTTGATTCATGGAGTTGTTTATCTCTTCCATGTTTATTGGCATTTATATATCCTCTGTTGTGAAGTACCCACTCAAGTTCCTTCCCTATCCTATGTTGGGCTGTGTCTTTTGCTTACAGATTATAGGATTTCTTTGTATTGTAAATATCTTCTCTGGGGGTTACCTGTTTCCTTTCTTTTTTCTTTTTTTGCCAGAGTTTTTTTTTTTAAGTTTACTTATTTATTTTGAATTTTTTTTAACGTTTATTTATTTTTGAGACAGAGAGAGAGCATGAACGGGGGAGGGGCAGAGAGAGAGGGAGACACAGAATCGGAAGCAGGCTCCAGGTTCTGAGCCATCAGCCCAGAGCCCGACACGGGGCTCGAACTCACGGACCGCGAGATTGTGACCTGAGCTGAAGTCTGACGCTTAACAGACTGAGCCACCCAGGCGCCCCTACTTATTTATTTTGAGATAGAGAGAGAGTGTGGGCTGGGGAAGGGCAGAGAGAGAGAATCCTAAGCAGGCTCCGCACTGTTATCACAGAGCCCGATGCGGGGCTTGAACTCACAAACCATGAGATCATGACCTGAGCCAAAATCAAGAGTTGGATGCTTAACCGACTGAGCCACCCAGATGCCCCACCTTTTTACTTTCTTAATGATATCCTTTGATGAACTGAACTTGTGAATTTTAACATCACCTGCCACGTTTTCCTTTTGGGGGTGAATACTTTTGTGTCCCACTTAAAAAAATAGGCAAAGGTCTATGTTAAGGACACCAGTATGTTTTTCTCTAAAAGATGTATTATTTTACCTTTCATATTTTGGCCTGTAATATATTTAGAACTCATTACTGTATATTGTCTAAGAGAAGAGTCAGGATACACTTTTGTTTTTCACATATGTATTCAATTAACCCAGCATTTTTATTGCAGAGACCATGCTTTCTTGTCTCCAACCACCATGTCCTTGTCACAAACAGGGACTGTGTGTGTATCTGCTATTAAACTCTAAACTCTCTATTCTACTTCATCAGTCTGTTTTTTCCTGTCTGTGTGCAACCACCACAATTGTAACTACTATTGTTTTCTAATAGGTCTGAATATAGAAGAGCATAGTCTGCCAACTTATTCTTCAAGGTTGCCTTGGCTAATTTTAACCCCTTATATTTCCATATGAATTTTATAATCCATTTCTTCTCCTCACCTCAAAACAAAGACCTAAGATTCTGCTTGATATCATGTCGAATCCTTTAGGTCAGTTTGGAGAGAATTTACATTTCAATAGCATTGACCTTCTAATCCATGAACATGGTATGTCTCTCTATTTAATAGAGTTAAAAATTCTCTTAGTAGTGACTTTTAGTTTTCAATACAGAGTCTTTCTGCTGTGTCCTCACATGGCAGGGGTGGGGGCAAAGGAGTTCTCTGGGGTCTCTTTTAGAAGAGTATTAATCCCACTTATCTGCTTCCATTTGCATGACCTGAGCACCTCCCAAAGGCCCAACCTCTAGATGCCATCACACGAGAGATTACGTTTCAACATATGAATACTGGGGGTACACAAACATTCAGTCTATAGCACCAGCCATCCCGTACTCCAATGCTTTATATCTTTAAACATACAGCCATTCTCTCCTTAAGACATTTGCCAGGTTTTAATGTGGGTTTGCTTCCTCTATGAGGTCTTTCTTTCAGTGAGACCCCAGGAGATTTCACCCTGTCCTTTACAGGGCATTTGTCCGTGGGGGAAAAGCAGCCATGTGTTTAAGCACCCTCAGGTTTTCACTTTGTCACATAGGCTCCATGTGACTGTTATGAGCATTTCTGGTTTATTTCCCTTCATCTTGGGCCCTCTGTCTGGGTCAAGCCCGACCCTCACCCAGAATCAGAAAAGACCCTCAGAGAGAAGAAATGGCTGGCTACCTTACACTTTTTAAAGAATGTTCTTCCCTCTTTGGTATTTTCACTGTTTGAGGCTTCATGGCTTCTGCAGCTCTCTGATGCCTTTACCATTAAGTATCTTTTGGGGTACCTGGGTGGCTCAGTTGGTTTAGCATCTGACTTTGACTCAGGTCATGATCTCGCCATTCATGAGTTCGAGCCCTGCATTGGGCTCTGTGCTGACAGCTCAGAGCCTGGATCCTCCTTTGGATTCTGTGTCTCCCTCTCTCTGCCCCTCCTTTGAGCTAGCTCGTTCCTTCCCTCTCTCCCTCTCTCTCAAAACTAAACATTAAAAAAAAGATGAAGACTTTTGGGGAGGGGCTAAAGTCTGAAGTTGTAATCTATCCTGATTTTCCTGGGTTTTGCACTATTACATGCTACCTGGAAGGCCCTACAGACATACCTTTTATCAACATGTTTGGATATAAATTCCTGAGGGACTCCTTGTTTAGAGAAAATAATTTTATTTTGCTTTAGCTTTCCTAGGTTATATGACAAAAAAAAATCTTTGTTCTTTCATTCCATCAAATACATTGAATGTCTGTAAGTTAAATAAAATCAAATGCTTACTTTGTGTAAAATGGAGACATCAATTAAACTCTTAACTTTGATTTAATAAGTAAATGTTAGTGTTTCCTGGTTAAACATAATACCTAGAGATAAGTTTTCAGTGAGCGACAAAAAGGAGACTTTACACCAAAGTTCCTTTGATTTATGAGTTCTTTTTAAATTTATGTTCTTTTTGCTCTAAGTCTTTTGGGCCTTGTTCGAGATTATCATCTCTAATGAAGGTTCTGTGTATTAATGCCAACCTGTTTTCCATTTATCATTACATCTTCAGGGATATTTCGTCCTTTTGGAAACATGTGTGACACTGGATTTTGAAAATACTTGCTTGATATTAGTATGAAAAGAGTTAGACAAGAAGTAGATTTCACACCGTATTTTTCTTGAGGACCATTTTTGGCTCCATTCTTTCCTTTCTATAACCTCCACTGGGGTGAGATTAACATGTAATGAACATTTCATATGGCTTTTGATGGTGAGTGTAGAGGGCACAGCACATTGCTCTCTCATTTCTTTTTAAGTTTATTTTTTTATTTTGAGAGCGAGAGAGAGCACATGTGCATGTGCGAGTGGGGGAAGAGCAGAGAGAAAGAGAGAGAAAGAGAAAGAGAGAATCCCAAGCAGGTTCCACACTGTCAGCACAGAGCCCAGTGCGGGGCTTGAACTCACACACCACGAGATCACGACCTGAGCCAAACAAGAGTCGGACACTTAACTACCCAGGCGCCCCCACTTTCTCACTTCTCACAACAACCCTCTTTAAAAAATTTTTTTTTGATGTTTATTTTGAGAGAGAGAGCGTGAGCGGGGGGGGGGGGGGGGGGGGAGAGGGAGACACAGAATCTGAAGCAGGTTCCAGGCTCTGAGATGTCAGCATTGAGCCTGACATGGGGCTCAAACCCATGAATCACGAGATCATGACCTGAGCCAAGTTTGGACAACTAACCGACTGAGCCACCCAGGCGCCCCAATAATCTCACAACAATCTTCTAAATAGGAATTACCTTCCTTACTTTATGGAAATAGAACCTGAGTCGCAGAGTCTATAGGTAGCTTTCCTAGTCACACCTAATTTTTCTGGAAAAAATTAAATTGTACTTCACTTCTAGTTTTCTTTTTTTGATGAATAACTGTGTAAAATATTTCAAGGCAATGGCAACTCTATTTCCTGTATTTCAACCTTTCTTCGTGCTGTTCTTAGCTGAGAATTTTCTCTACAAGTACAGATACTTTTGGTAGCACAGAACTCTGAAATCATTACTTTAGTGGATCTATAATTGATACTTTTTATTCAAACAGCATTTTAAACTTTCTTGGCTTCTTGTCACCCACTGTTGATGCCCTTAACACTCCCGTCTAGACCTGTTCCTTCTACAAAACTTACCTGTTCTGTTGGCTCCCGTCTCTTTTGTGTGGGTGGCTCTCTAAGAAAAACCTCCTCACCTCTCTTCCCGTCCCAATTTGCCAGCTTCTCATGCGACATCACCTCCACATCCACCCCCTCCCCCCCCCCCCCCCCCCCCCCCAATAAAGACAACTTGGGAAGAACCCTTTGAAACCTGTTCCATTTCAATGGAATACTCACTCCTGGTTTCTGGACTAGAAATCTGATATCACATTTCAGTATTTTATGTTAAGTATGTATTTGTTTCCCCCTAGGTATTTTCTAGACTCACCCTTTCTGGTCCATTTCTATTGTCACCAGGCACACCCTGATGCCTGCAACTAAGAACGTGGCAATGGCTGTCAACATTTTTCCTGACTCTAGGCTCACTCCATCTAAACCGACCTCGCCGCTTGGGCATTGGCCCACGCTCTTACCCTGATTTCTGCCACAGCTTTAGGAGGCCTCCTTGCCTCCCCTCTCATCATTGGAGGCAGTTTCTATACAGCCATAGGGGTTATCTTTCTAATGCACAAGGGTTATTCTGGAGGCAAGGAAGCAATGTAATCAAATCAAACACCTTGGCATAGCATATAGAGCATTTCAGGATCTGTTTCAGGATCCAGTCCACAGATATGTGAGTGCCTGCTCTAAACCAGGCACTGTGGTAGCAGCCAAACATTCGACACAAGAGCTGATACCAACCTTAGAGCAGTGGGTGCCTGGCCATTTCTCTGCTCCTAGCTTCACATATATGGGACCTACCAATCTAGCCTTTTCAGTGTCTCACATATTCGTATTCTTTCAGGCTTCTACTAGAATGTGTTACCTTTTCCAATCAACAAAACGAAAAGGCTGCTTGCTGACTGGGAGAAGATATTTGCAAAGGACATATCCAGTAAAGGGTGAGTACCCAAATATATAAATAACTGATACAACTCAACACCCCCCCCAAATAAATAATCCAATTAAAAAGCGGGTAGCAGACACGAACAGACATTTCCCCAAGGAAGATATACAGATGGCCAACAGATACGTGAAAAGATGTTCAGCGTCACTTATCGTCAGGGAAATGCAAATCAAAACCACAATGAGATGTCACCTTGCACCTGTCAGAACGGGTAAACTCAAAAACACAAGAAACCGTAAATGTTGGGTCGAATGTGGAGAGAAAGGAACCCTCTTGTACTGTGGGTGGGAATGCAAACTGGTGCAGCCACTCTGGAAAACAGTATGGAGGTTCCTCAAAAAGTTAAAAATACAACTACCCTACAACCCAGCAATTGCACTACTAGGCATTTATCTACCGGATACAGCTGTGCTGTTTCGAAGGGACACATGCACCCCCATGTTTATAGCAGCACTATCGACAGTAGCCAAAGTATGGAAAGAGCCCAAATGTCCTTCGATGGGTGAATGGATAAAGAAAATGTGGTATATATATATATATATATATATATATATATATATATATATGCAATGGAGTATTACTTGGCAATCAAAAAGAATGAAATCTTGCCATTTGCAACTATATGGATGGAACTGGAGGGGATTATGCTAAGTGAAGAAGTCAGTCAGACTTCACTCATATGAGGACTTTAAGAGACAAAACAGAGGAACATAAGGGAAGGGAAACAAAAATAATAAAAAAACAGGGAAGGGGACAAAACAAAAGAGACTCATAAATATGGAGAACAAACTGAGGGCTACGGGCGGTGTGGTGGGAGGGGGGATGGGCTAAAGGGGGAAGGGCTTAAGGAATCTACTCCTGAAATCACTGTTGCCCTAGATGCTAATTTGGATGTAAATTTTAAAAAATAAATAAATAAATAAATAACGGGAATGGGATTACAGAACTGTGTTGCTTTTCCTCAACTCCTCCTTCATCACTCCGTAGGGATCCCCTTGACCAAGAAGCTCCCTGTGACCAGCACGAAGGCTGGACAAGGGCCCCCTCTGGGCTTAGTTCCATCAGAACAGTTATGACATTGCACTGTGGTCTTCTTATTGGCCTATCTCCCCAAATCACTCATTAGCTCATGGAACACAAGGCCCAGGCATTATTCAACTCTGGGTCCCCTGGACCAAGCCCGGCGTCTGTGGACGAATGTCTGTGTGCTACATCATTGTGCCATTTCCTCCTCAAGAACCTATGGGGTCTTTTGGCTGCTGCCTCTGTGAAATGACTCGTCTGGATGTTGAGACGCTTTGAAGATATGACTTCATCTGAAGATATGACTGTTTGGCTTCCATCCAAACAGGTTTCCACTTGTTCACTCACAGTGGAGGTACCGCTTCTCTCTCCCTTTCCTACCGCCCGCACCACACTCCCTCCTGGTCTTGGTTCCTCTGCTCTGTGTTCTCGGGCACCTTTACCTCCTACCCTGCCACGGACGCAAATCCTACCTCCCCTCCAAGGCGAAACTCAAAGGCTGGCTTCACCATGAAGCCCTGTCTGCCTATCATACACCACGCCGACCGTGCCCTTCTCAGACACCTGATCCCGTAGGCGGCTTGCACATCAGTACCTAGCACACGGAGACGGAGTCTGAGAGTTCTTAGTTCACCTGTTATCAAGTGTAACGAAGGGCATGTAAAAGGCCCTGTGAATACTCATTTTGATATACGGGACTCCAAACTGAAGCTTGGGCCACGAACCGCGGGCTTTTGAGAATAAGAGGGAGAGCAAACCTTCTCAGGTGATCGATACGATAGACATCTCATCTTCACCAGCTTAACCTCCAAATGGCTCTGACCACCCCCCCCCCCCCCATCTCAGCCAGTGGCAGCTGCTGTTAGCTTTGCGTCTGAAACACAGAGACTATCTCCAGAATCTGACCTCTTCTCTTCTCCTCTCCCATTCCGGGTCCAAGTGCCCGTCATGCCTACATGGTCACCAGTCTCCTAAGAGGTCTCTGTACTTGTGTCCTTGTCCCCCACGTCTGCTCTCAACAGGGCAGCATGATCCTGTCACACTGAACCCTACCCGGCCCTTGGCAACGGCGTCCCATTTCACACACAGTGAAATCGGAGGGTGGTGTAGGGCGACCCCCTTCCCGTCCCGCCCACTCTCTCTGGTCCAACCCTCTTGGCCCTCTGGCTCCTCCCTTAGAGAACTTCAGGGCTCCCTTCCCCACTGTCTTCATGTTTCTACTCCAATGTCACTGCTCCAGGGGGGCCCCCGAGGGCTGCCTCTTGAGAACTTCAGGACCCTGTCATCCACAATCTTTTCTGCGTTTCCTTGTTTCATACATAAATAGTACGTTCTCATCCCCCCAGCCCCCAAAGTGTACTACGTATTTTACTCAGTTTTCTTCCTTTCTCTGTGAGCGTATCACCGGCACAAGGAGAGTGGGTTTTGTGTGTTTGCTGCTGTATCCCCAGCATCCAGAAGGGAGTTTGGCACCTGGATGTTGCATTATTAGCTTCTGAATGAACAGCAATTGTTCTGCGATTATGAAGCTCCTCGCTGAGTGCACCTGATGTCTTTCCATGGTCTCCTGTGATAACAGGATAAAAGCTGCGGGGGCAATTCAGTCGCCAGGTTTGGCGAGGCCCTCTGGGACAGCATGATGCCAAGACAAAGGACGTCAACGTGCCTTCCTGGCCCTGGCGCCTACCCCGGACGAAGCACAGTGAGCTCACCACTCTGACCTCTAACTGGACAAAGACTGGAGAGCCCGGCATATAACTGACTCACTGTGTGTTTATGCGTTTGCTTTCCCTGCCCCCTCCCCCCCCCACATTTGTATTCTTCCCAAGAACACCTCCAGGTGTTATGAGAGGAAATGTAACACGTGAAAATACACTTACCGCTGAGACGTATACACTTGGTGGCCCTTTAAAAATTACTCACCACTGTCGATTGCCAGGAAGAGGGCAGCATACACGCTGTTGTGGACGAATGGCGACTCACGGTCCAGCACTGCCGTGGTGTCAACGGTCCCATTGATGGGGTTGATATTCAGCCAGCCGGCTGGGTCCTTGTAAACAGAATACCTGGAAGAAAATCCCAAACAACATCATATTACACTCAGCACGGATTCAAGAAATGTTCACCGAGTACCGGGTACAAGCTCTCACACTAGGTGCCCGAGAGAGAGAGAGAGAGAGAGAGAGAGAGAGAGAGCACACGCAAGCAGGGGTGGGGGGTGGTGCAGAGGGAGAGGGAAAGAGAATCCCAAGCAGGCTCTGCACTGTCAGCATAGAGCCCAGCCCAGGGGCTTGGATCTCACAAACACATGGGATCATGACTTGAGCCGAAATCAAGTGTCCGTGGCTTAACCGACTGAGCCACCCAGGCACCGCAGATGCCAGGTAATTCTTGTTTTGTGTGTTTTTTTTTTTTTTAATTTTTTAATGTTTATTTATTTCTGAGACAGAGAGAGACAGAGCATGAGTGGGGGAGGGGCAGAGAGAGAGGGAGACACAGAATCTGAAGCAGACTCCAGGCTCTGAGCTGTCAGCAGAGCCTGATGGGGGGCTCAAACCCGCGAACCGCGAGATCATGACCTGAGCCGAAGTCGGACGCTTAACCAACTGAGCCACCCAGGTGCTCCTGGGAAATTCTTAATACGACCCCCAAAACATCATTACAGTTAGAGTTGTTCATTTAGAAAGTGACGGCTGACCAACTCTGTGCTGAATATTTGGTGCGTGCACCACCTTTGTGCCTCACGACAAGCCTGTGAGGAGAGAGCTCGTATCTGCCGGCTTCTCACAGAGGCAGAGTTCACGGCCATCCAAGTCCGGTTGTGTTTCTTTTATACCCTGGGTGTGTCCCTGTGCAGAGCCGGTGGGAGAATCCCTACCGTGGAGATACAGGTAGGACCCATGGACGCCTGGAGGCAACAGCCATTACCTCTAATGGAGGGTAACCCTGGGGACCTCACAGAAGATGTAGCATCTGAACCAAGGCCGGAGGAAAGGGTGGGGTGCTGTCAGAGATTGAGAGGGCAGACAGGTCAGGAAGAGAGAAGAAAATGAATTAACACATGAAACAGAGAGATTCACTATGTAGCAGGATCCTTGCACAGAGAGTCGTGACACTGAGGCTTTTCTTTCCAGGAAGCAACTTTATTCGTGCCGGCACGGCTCAGTTGGGTTCGTACCCAAAGAACTGAGCCCCAGATACCACATCCTGTATTTTTTATACATTTTCTATTTCTTTATCTCTCATATATGGTAACGCACAAACATGCAGTCTGATTAAGTGGTCTCATGTTACAATGTCGTGAAGGATATTGTCATGTGCGCGTGTAGCCAGGTTGCCTTGAGTTTTTTTTTTTTCCCTCCCCATAAGGAGGGGACCCTACCACAACTAGAGCATAAGCTCCACAAAAGCAAGGACATCTGTCTGCTGTCATGACAACAGCTCTGAAAACATTGCTCAGCACATACACAACACTCAATAGACAGCTGCTGAGTGAATGAGTGTTTAGGTGTCAGAAGGTGGATGGTTGTGGTCCGAACATACCTTCTTCAGGGGACACTGAAAGGAAATGAGTTTAGATAGATTATAAAGACCCTGAACCACTGTTGTAAGGGGTTTGGATTCTGGATAATGGGAAACCTTCAAAGAATTAAAAAATGTTAGTATTTTTTGAGGGTTTTGTAAAAGTAACCCATTCTCATTCTAAGAAGTTCAAACCAAATGCGCATTAGGTAAGAAACGAAAATCCCACCTACCAGGGAGATTCTAACTGAACAGGACTCTGATTTCTTTGAACCAAGGGGCTTGGGTAAAGGGGGACTATCCCAGTGACACATGGCAATTTCTCCCATCACTCTGATACCCAAGCCAGAGAGATGCTTGTGTTTTCCTGCCATTTCCCACCAATCTTTGGAATATATGCCCCTGAAGAGACATGAAAACTGATAGGTCATCAGTCAGGCAAAGGTGCCTGAAGTCGATCATCTCTGCCCTATACTGTCGGCTTTGGTTCTGAGAATGTTTAAAACCTGATTGAACCATTAAGAGTTTGGGGCAAATTGCCGTCTTCGTCTTCAGAGTGGAAAAGACATCGCATCTTAATCCTGGGGACCTGTGAATGTTACCTTATGTGGCAAAAACCTTGCAGGGATAATAAAGTGGAGGATCTGGAGGTGGGGAGGTGATTTTGGATCACTGGGACTATCTGCAACCACAGGTGTCCTTTTAGGAGGGAAGCAGAGAGAGATGTGAGACACAGAGAAGAGAGCTAAAGCCCCCATGACCGTGGACGCAGGGACTGGAGTGTTGCAAAGGAGCCTTCCCTGGTGTTTTCAGAGGGAATGTGGCCCAGCTTGATTTTGGCCCAGTGAGGCCGGCTACGGGTGTTTTGGACTCCAGAACTGGGGAAGAATCAATTTCTAGCCCCACCAATTTTGTGGTGATTTGTTACAGCAATTTGTTACGATCATTTGTTATGGTGACGATAGGAAACTAAGACAGTGGGTATGATATCCCCACTTATAGACGAGGACACTGAAGAACAGAGCACACACCTACCGAGGTCATAGAGTCGGAACGCGGACCCAGAGCCCCGGCTCTGAACCCCCACTCTAAGCTGTTTCCCAGCTAACTTGCTAAAGCGTGGTCAAAAGATAATTGCCGAGGTCTAAGAACGAGTTATCTCCAAGGACAGAGCAAGGATGACTCCAAGAGTAGTGGGTCGCTTCTTCATGAGAAGGCGAGACTCAAGGAGCTGTCACACGTGTGTGGCCAAGGAGAAGGGGAGCTGCCATTCCTGACTTGGAGGCCATCTCGGGGACCGGGCAATGTGACTGCTATCCGAGGGAGGCTGTGGTCACGGAGAGGAGGGGTGCTCAGCCTGGGGCCTCGAGAAGGGAGCTGAGGAATGAGAAACCACTGGAACAGCCTCCAGGAGACACGCAGCACCGCACACGTGGTCCCAGCGTGACCACCAGCTAGGGAGACCCTTCCACTTGCTCCCAGGCTCTGTTGCAGCCTCAGCACCAGCCCCTGGACGTCCCCGGGCTTCCGTTGGGCACTGACAGACCCTCCAACATAGCATCTCACTTTAGTTCAGAGAGAAGGACTCTGGTTTACTACAGTCCCTCGTGAATTTGGGGTCCCGTGAACAGAACTGAGCACCTCTGTGTGTGCCAGTCAAATCAAATCACATTTTTATTTTGCAAAAGTAGATGAGCCAGACCCTGGACTGCTGAGCAACACCAGGGGTGGGCCTTGCTAATGCTTCCTACAAGGCATCAGGTCTGGTCTTTCTAGAACAACCTCAGGGGTGCAGTGCCCACTTAATCATGATAAACTGAGTGTTTACTATGCACCAGGCACTTTTCTAGGACTGCCCTGTACCTACTCTTTCAGCCTCACATCAACCCTGAGAGGCTGATAATATTATTATTCCCATTTCACAGATGGGGAAACTGATGAGATGCTGGATGCTATAGATCTTTTCATGGTCTTACTTTTTTTTCTACTAAACTCCAGCCTGTAGATGTTTTAGTTCTCGCAGAACTCCTATCATTTAAAATCTACTATGCACTTCACTTAATTTTATTTTTAATGTTTATTTTTGAGAGATAGAGAGTGCGAGCAGGAGAGGGGCAGAGAGAGAGGGAGACACAGAATCCGAAGCAGCTCCAGGCTCCGAGCCATCAGCACAGAGCCCGATACGGGGCTTGAACCCACGAACCGCGAGATCATGACCTGAGCCGAAGTCGGACGCTCAACCGACTGAGCCACCCAGTCGGTCCTGCTTGTGTGTTTTTTAAAAACCTTAAGTAGAATTTTTATTATATTTTTATTATAGTTGAACATCTGACTTCGGCTCAGGTCATGATCTCGAGGTTTGTGAGTTCGAGCCCCGCGTGGGGCTCTGTGCTGACGGTTCAGACCCTGGAGCCTGCTTCCGATTCTGTGTCTCCCTCTCTCTCTCTGCCCCTCCCCTGCTTGTGTTGTCCCCTAAAATAATTAACTATAAAAAGATAACATAAAAACATCTGTCGCTCTTTTCGACATTGATTTATATCTCCACCTGCAAACTTCTACTTGTCTTCAAAGACCAGGCTGAAATGTCCCTTTTTGGTCATTCTGTAAGAGCTCCCCAGTAAGAATTAGCCACTTCCTCTTCTAGGTCTTTGCTGGGCACAACCATAGAGTAAAAAGCCTGTTGGAGATAATAGGGGCCCTTGCAGGTCGGCTACTTTCATCAAAGTCCACTTCAAGACATCAGGATGAAGTTCAAGTGCCATACTAGCACATACTGACTGTGCCCGGCCCTGTGCCCAGGTCGTCAGAGTCAGCACCAGGCTCAGTTTTGGGGTTCCCAGCAACCAGATGAAGTTGGCATCATCCCTGTTTTACGGACGAGCTCACCAAGGTTCAGAGAGGCTTAGCAACTTGCCCAAAGCAGCACAGCCAAGAAGTGGCAAGAAGTGTTCCCAGCAGGTAACAAGTTCACGGTGGATGGAGGAGTGATTTCAGATAGTTCAATATTTGAGATAATGAAAAATTTAAATGGACCATATTTTATTCCCTGATGACTCAAATCAGAGTTTAGAAGGTAAATAAAAATGAATTAAATTATCTAGGCTTTTCATGTTGGCAAAGAAACAATATTCTTTGTTTCTCGCTCAGTTGTGGTCTTGGTCTCCTGATGCTGCAAGTTTCACAGGATGATGGACATTTCTGCTTCTTCTCTTAGATAAGGAGCAGTTCTATTCAGTGGAAAGCTTTACAGACGTCAACTTGGAAGCTGGCCCCGGTGCAGTCAGCCTGACCCCGTCACCCTCCCAGAGAAAGCAAGGGCCTGAGCGTTTTACATGATAGCTACTCACGATTTTTCTTCCTTAAAAAAGCAATCAGGTATCTATTGCTGCCGCTGTTTTCTTGTGTTGTCACATGGCCTTTAATTTTGTCTCCCTCTATTATTTATTTTGTTTGGCGTCTCTTCCCATCGGAGACCTTGGGGAGGCATGCCCTTGTCCCGGGTCTCCACGATGCCAGCTTGCTGTTTCTACTCAGAATCCCAGCCATGGACAGAGGACAGGGGCCACCCCACTGACTGAGCCCAACATCGTGTTACCCTGTGCCCGCACAATGCAAGCCGACAGCTGCGTGCCAGAGCCTGAGGGTAGGTGTGATTTTCCCCAACCCTAGAGCTTTCCACCCCACAGGGGTGAGCAGCTCGAGACCAGCAGCCAAGCCACTTTTCCACTTCCTGGGTGATGGGCCCTTTTGTCAGATCAGCCCTTCTGACCAATTCGCCAGACGCTCTATGTAAATTTCTGACATTTTCAAAGCTGTCTTTTTAATAAACCTTTTGGTATAAAAACACCCGCGTGCAAGATGTTTTCCGTGCTTTTAGGCCTGAAAAATGCATACGGCTTATTAAATTGGAATTTCCGGGCAATTTATCTGTAATGTGAACTTTGCTTGTTACAGGGGAAGAAAAATCAAATTAAAAACGGGACTCATTTCAGTCTGTAATGTAGCTTCTCAGGAGCTGCTCGAGTGCTTGCGGAGATTTAGCCTTTTCTGGGTGTCGGCCTCGGCCAACATGGGGCAGGATAATTAGGAGGATCAGACCGTGTGGGGACGTGGGGTGGGGCACGTCTGACCATGCTTGGGCCCTGCACCTCTCCTGGGAAGCAGGCTTACTGCCAGCTGGGCCCCAGCGGAGCGGGAAGGAAACTGCCAGGCCAGAGGCCAGGGCCCGGTATTTCCTGAAAAGGATTTCCAGAGCTCGGGCTGCCCGGCTCAGACCCTCATGGGGCCCTGGTAGCAATGGGGAGGAGGGAGAGACTCAGAAGCTTCGGCAAGTCTCTTCCGTAAGCTTCTTGGGTTCTTTCTGTGACACGAGGGATCTACATTTGTTCAGCATGGACACCAAAACCACACGGGTTATCATGGCCTTCCTTTTGTGTTAGACTTAAAAATGTTACAAAGCAATATACTATTAGTACAGGAATACCCAAGAGGACCAATGCCATATAGTAGAGCACCAGAAGTGGGCCAGTTATGTAGACAGGTTGACAAACAGATACAGATGTGGACACAGATATCGACTATAATATATATCTACCATCTATAATTGCTAAATCGAGATCAATCTATCTAGACAGACATTTTATATATACATATATGTACGCATAGCCATATATACGTTTGAAAATTTGCTATTGGCTATAGATGGCGTGTTAGATTGTTTGGAAAAGCTAGATCATTCAATAGACTCGGTTGACTCGTTATCCATTTGGCAAAAAATAAGCTGGGTATCTTTCTGATGTATTTATTGGACCCTCGGGCATATTAGAATATAGGTGAAAGTATACAGAGAGGTCTGGGTGTCTATTTACAGACAGGTAGCACGGATCACTTGGGGAAGGAGACTTGGGTTGGGGCTGGTGTCAGAGGAAGTCAGTCCAGGATCCCCCAGGGCTTTGTACATATACGATAGAGAAGCACTTGCCCAGAGCAAACACTCATGGGGACCCGTCAGAAATATCCTGGCTGGTATCATGTATCGTAGGGAGGGTGGGTTTTTTTAGACCTACACATGAGTCTCACTGTAGTTCACTCTCAAAGAGGGGCCGGCAAGGACGGGAGGGCCTAGAAAAGGAAAGCTAGGAAGTGAAGAACACAGAGGCATTTTATATTCCTACCGATGGAATATTCGTCCTGAAGGAGGCAAAGAGCCTGTAAAACCACGGGGAAGGAAGGAAGCAGGAGGCATACCTTCAGCCCCCCACTTAACTCCAGCCCAACGGGCCCCCTGTGTCAGATGAAATACCTGCTCGGGTGATTCAAATCAACGCCTTTCCTTAAAAATAGAACTAGAAAGTAATAGAATTCCCAGCTGAAGGAAGTGCGTGGCTTTGAAATGCTTCACGTAGCTCTGGCTGTCATTGCAAAGGAAAGGCCGTATTTCCAATCTCCCGACCAAAATACACAGAGCAGACTAAAGGGCCAGCCAATCTGACAATCCTGGTTGAGTTAGGCAGCCAAAGCCCATCACAGTTCAGGGCTTGTGGAGAGCCCAGGGGCAGAGCCAAAGACACCAGTCTCAGTAACAGGAAGAACTTTTACAAGGAAGGGGAGAATGCCACAACTGGCAGATGTGGACAAGAGGAGTCGCCCACTGGGTGGCCTGGGCAAGGAAGACAGGGCTAGAGCTTGCCCAGCCTGGCATGGGGCATTGGGCGTCCACGGCCCAGTAACAGCTGGGAACAGGGTAGGAGCTCTGGGCACCTCTCAAGCCTTCCCTGGACGCCCCCCCCCCCCTTCCCCAGTATCCTAGAGTTCCTGGCGGAATCTCGTGGCCATCCTGCATGGGGCTCTACCAGATTCCAGTTCGGACCATCATGTTCTCTTGGAGGCTGCCATCTTTAGGTGGAACGAGGGCAAGCCTTGGTTAGTTCTCTCCAGACATTGCGACCCCTACCATGACAATAGGCAAGGCACAGCCATACCCAAGGAGGTCACCTTCTGCCCCTGCAGTGGACCAAAGTGGGTTTGGTGTGAGTCTGTTATCTCTGGGCTGTCACAGGAAGTAAGAGGTAAGACCCTAGGGATCATTGTTTGCTTGGACCACAGCACTGTACCTCTTGGCTTCTATTCTCCTTAGTACAATCCGTTCTCCAAAGAGCAACCAGGGTGACCGTTTTCAGTTTTACATCACATCGTGTGAGTCTTTGCTCAGGATGCTCCAATGACTTCCCATGGGGCATAGAATAAAACCCAAACGCCTGGCCATAACATCCAAGGCCCTACCTCCCCACACTCATTTCCAAATGATTTCCTTGCCCTCCCGCCGTTTGGAGGCATATGGGCTTCCTTTAGTTCCTTGAAAACACCAAATTCATTCTAGCCTCAAGATTTTCCATTTGCCTCATGGAATGTAGCCGCTTTAGATGTCCTCATGCATGTCTCACCACCGCTGAGGGTTCAGCCCAAACACTGAGACCTCTCTGTGCCCGGAGAGACCGCTGTAAGTGCTCTATCTGAAGTCTGTGTCCTTACCTGGCTGGCTTCCCAGCATATCGTGTAAGCTCCTTGGGGGTAGTGACTGTATCAATCTTATCCAACTCTCTGTGTCTAGTACCTAGAAGACTGCTTGGCACCCATGGTGTAGGTTGAATGAATGAATGAATGAATGAATCATAGTACAAGCCTTCCTCAACATCCTTTGACTGCCCCATGTCCTGGGTGACCAAGAGTTTTAAAGGAATTTTGTCCTGAGGTGCCTGTCCGTCCCTTCCCCATGGACAGACCTCTCTCTAGAGAAGGTTGCTAGACCATCTCTCTCTCATGACAGCCAAACTCCCCCCTAAATGCTGTTCCAGACACCCCTTCGGTGCCAGCTTCCAGCGCCCTCTCCTGGTAGTCACGCAGAACACGCTCAATTCCCCAGCAACGAGGTGTGACAGCACATGTGAGGTGCTGTCCCCCAGGGATGCTTGGTAGGGACCCGGTGTCCAGGGTTTTCCTGGTGGAGGGGGGCAGTGCCGGTCCTGCAGGCATCCTCTGCCTGGCATGCAGCGAAATCGCTGGGTTCCAGAAGGACAGCAATTGCTCAGCATAAGCCATATTTGTTTACACAGACACTTCAGGCACAGGGGAGCCACTCCTGCCACTGAGGGTGGCGAGAACCCTCCAGAAATCCAAGTTTTCAAGCACCAGCGGGGAGCCAACCCAGTAAGCAGACCTTTCTGGAGGCCACGGACTCAGGCTTGCTGTGTGTTGACTCTTTTCTGCACGGTGCGTGCTCAGAACAGGGAAACTGACAGATCAAAAGAGATTCGACTCGATTTCAGAAATCATGTACTTTCTAGTTCTCCTACCGCTTTAATTCTAGGGGCCATGTATATATATAGAAGGAAGCTGGACGTCACAAAGGAACGTGTGTTGATAGGTGGCTCCACCCCTCTCATGTTCACCTAAGGACACACTGACTAGGTCTCGTGTGTTCACTGCAGAAAATTCAGGCAATACAGACGAGCAAAAAAGACTACCGTGCAAACCACCCTGGTCTACCTTCAGAAACAAGCACCATTCAAATTTTGGTCCGGAGGCTTCCAGCCTATGTAGACATATACACGCGCACACATGCACGTTTCTAATGTGACCCCACTGCTCACTCACTCATTCTGAGTAAATATTTACCGAGTGCCTCAAGTACCAGGCACCAAGCTTGGTTTCGAGTCCGCAGCGGTGGATTCCCTGCTTTTCTGGAACTTCTACTCCAGCGGGCGGAGAGGATCTTGCTTAGTAACTGCACAAATGGCTATTTCGTTACACTTGTGAGGAGGGTGGCGAAGGCAGTATTCACATAACACGTTGCGTTGTGTGCTATGAGGGTTTTCTATCTTCAGTGTTTCTTTTCTGTTGTATGTGGAATGGGGAGTCCGCATTCGTTGATCAACAAGGTGATGCCACAGGATGTATGCACATGATTGAACGTCATTCACTGCCCATCGACCTGGGAGGTAGATATTATCACCCCCATTTTATGGATGAGGAAACAAAGGCTCAGAGTGGGCCAGCAGCTCGCTCATATCATGAGGCTCTTTTGAAAAATTATTCATTCATTCATTCTTTCTTTTTAAGTAGCCTCCATGCCCACCATGGGGTCCAAACTCACCACCTCGAGATCAAGAGTCACAAGCTCTACTCACTGAGCCAGCCAGGTAGCCCTCCACCAGCCAGGTGGCCCCTCGTGTGGCTTTTAAATGGCAGAATGGTGGCTCCAGTGCAGGTCTCTCTGTCTCCTGAACACAGTCGCTATGTTTTGCTGGCCTTGGAAGTAGCCCATGGGGGGTAGGGAATTTCCTATGCCATTGGCTCTCCAATCTTGGCATATATCAGAGTTACTGGGCTTGTTGGGTATGAGAGGGCCTTCTCATTTTTACCAAGCCCTCCAGCTGGTTCTGGCTCACCAAAGCTTGAGAGCCACCGTTCTGTGAATCATGATCAAATGCAGAGCTGTGCCCCGGGCTGTGTCCTGTGGTTGGGCTTTCCCTCCAGTGGGATAGGTGGGGGGGGGGGGAGGGGGGGCTCGGAGCTCCGTGAGCTTGCAACTCCAGGATGGTAGCATTTCCTAAGAAAAATCCCAAACACACACACACACACACACACACACACACACACACACACACACACTATTAAACTGACATAACCCTTTCTTAAAATCCTGTTTTTTTTTTTTTTTTAATTTTTTTTTTCCAACGTTTATTTATTTTTGGGACAGAGAGAGACAGAGCATGAACGGGGAGGGGCAGAGAGAGAGAGAGAGACACAGAATCGGAAACAGGCTCCAGGCTCTGAGCCATCAGCCCAGAGCCCGACGCGGGGCTCGAACTCACGGACCGCGAGATCGTGACCTGGCTGAAGTCGGACGCTTAACCGACTGTGCCACCCAGGTGCCCCATTAGAAATTAAAATCCTGTTTATAAAAAGAATCATACACATTCAAGAAAGGCTTATTACCATAATAGAGCACCTGTGGGTGACTTTAATACATTCATCACTAGAAATTCGCAACTAGTATGGGCTTAAACTGTTCTTTGACTGGGAGGCTCATACTGACAACTGCTAAGTTAAAGTAAGACCCGCCGCGGGGACAAACGTCTCAGCTGTGACGGGGAGATCTGCAGGAGCTGAAGTCTGTCCGTGATGTACTCTAATCAACATGCACACTCAGGCACTTTCTGCTTTCACTAGTTGGGGAGAGAGGGGCCGGCTGCCGCGAACAAAGCACTACTGAGTGATTGCTCACCAGTCGGGCGTGCGCCTTCAGGGGACCCCTTTCCTGCCCATTCCCGACCTGCTCCTCGGTTGTGACGCCCCCCTCCCCCCCCCTCCCCCCCCCCCCCCCCCCCCGCCTTCCGGGAGCTAGCAGCTTGCTGGTCATCACGTCCTTCGTCTCTGATATGCCCTCACCACCTGTTCTGGGAGAGACAGGTCTGTCCGCTTAGTTTCTCCCAGCAAAGGTCGTGCTCTGGTCTGAGGCCACTGATCCTTCGCTGTAATTTACAGCGGCTGTGATGGGACCTTTAGGGCCTGCGACAGGACGTTGCTGTGACCGGGCTCTTTCTAGTTGGGGCTTCATCCCCATTGCTGAAAAAAGGCACGAAGTCCTCCGACCGCTGCTGGCTGCTTATGGACGTTTTCAAGGCGCCTTGCGTTACTGCCTCAAGCCAAACTGACGGCAGGGAAATACAGAGCAATAGAGCAAACCAGAGTCAACCTGGGAAGCCAGGGATTTAACAATGTTGGAAAAGACAGGGACGTGGGACCCTGATGTGGTAACTAAATATGTGCCTTCATTTAACAAACTGGGACCTCAGAAACTCAGGATTTCTGAAACCCAAGGACCCTCTGGTCAACTCTAGATGAAAACACGAGTTACCATCTCCAATGTTGGTAAAAATATTAAATGGATGCTTTAAAAATGCAGCCACAAGATGGCTTCCATTATTAATTTATCGTGATCACTGTCATGAATTTCATCACTAACGATCAAGCCTGGCTCCTTCTACATGCATGGTCAGGGCCACGTTAAATTTCCCACCTCTGTGCGTCCATGTCAGGGGGCTTTTCCCAAGCACTAGAAACCGCGCTCAGAAATGAACAGAATGACTTGAGAGCTCGGTGCAAGCTGGTAGGATGTAACCTTTCCTTGGTGTAAGGATATTTACACTTCTTTGCTCATTACAGTGATGATCTGTCTGGGTCCCTGGGTCCGAGAGTGCAAATGTACACAAGGCTTGTGCGGGTTGTTCATCATCTGAGGGTCCCAAGGGCAGCGTCATGAGGGGACTCCTGGCCACGTCTGTCACTGTCTGTAACATCCCACCCGGCTTAACTGCGGTCAGCAGACTTAGCACGTCAGTGTCAGTGACCGGAAACATCCAAACACTACATGAGTCCCGCACGGGGGACACATGGTCATCTCACAAAAGAGGCAGGGGCCACGAGGAGGCATCAACCCATGTTGGACTGTGTAGGGACCCCAATAAACCCAGGATAAGCAAAGAAAGGTGAAGTAGAGAGAGAAGCCGGTCAACAGAAGAAGAGAAAGGAGATTCAGTTTATAGGGGCCTTGCGGAATGGAGCCCTTGAATGGCTTGGAAGGACCCCCCCCCCTTCATAAATGCACCACACAAGCTGAATGTGGAGTGTGGCGTGTACTGTCATGGGATGTTGTTAGAAAAGTTACTTTAAAGGCAGAGCGACGGTTCAGCAATGTTCACACCGAGAATAGTTGACGGCAGTGAAAACGAACGTAGAAACAAACTTATTTGCACCAATTCTTTCCCCAAATAGGATCTTAATTGAATTTTTTTTTTTTTAGTTTTGCAATGGATTTTGGTCGTCACTTAAAATTTTTTTTTAATGTTTATTTTTGAGAGACAGAGAGAGACAGAGAGTGGCGGAGGGGCAGATAGAGAAAGAGAGAGACACACACACACACACACAGAATCTGAAGCAGGCTCCAGGCTCTAAGCTGTCAGCACAGAGCTCAACGCAGGGCTCGAACTCGTGAACCGCGAGATCATGACCTGAGCCGAAGTCTCGACCAATGGAGCCACCCAGGCTTTCCTGTCTCTACTTTATTATTATTTTTTAAATTTTTTTGGATGAAATTTATTGTCAAATTGGTTTCCATACAACACCCAGGGCTCATCCCAATAGGTGCCCTCTTCAATGACCATCACCCACTCCCCCCCCCCACCTCCTCATCAACCCTCAGTTTGTTTTCAGTACTTTAAAGTCTCTTATGGTTTGCCTACTTCCCTCTCTGTAAATTTTCCCCCCTCCCCCTCCCCCCTGGTCTTCTGTTGAGTTTCTCAGGATCCACATAAGAGTGAAAGCATATGGTATCCGTCTTTCTCTGTATGACTTATTTCACTTAGCATCACACTCTCCAGTTCCGTCCACATTGCTACAAATGACCAGATTTCATTCTTCCTCATTGCCAAGTAGTATTCCATTGTATATATAAACCACATCTTCTTTATCCATTCGTCAGTTGACCCTGGTCCCCACTTTAAATCAATTCGTTGGCAGTGGCCCTCTTCTGTTCCCGGGCTTATTTATTTTTATTTTTAAAATTTTTATTTTATTTTAGAGAGAGAGAGCAAGGGAGCAGAGAAGAGGGGCAGAGGAAGAGAAAGAGAGAATCTTAAGCTCCAAGCCCGATGCGGAGCTCGATCCCATGACCCTGGGATCATGACCTGAGCCAAAACCAAGAGTCAGACGCTCAACCGACGGAGCCACCCAGCTTCCCCCTTACCCAGCTTCTTTAGATAAGGGTTGTGGGTGGTCCCTGTTCTTCAAGGACTTGTGATTCGGAGCACGTGAGCTGGACAAAGGTGTGGTGGGGGCAGGAATCTGGGGGCTCTGAGCCCCGTGCTGATGTCTGCCCACGTGCCCCCAGCTGGGATGGTCAGGACCTTGTCTCACCACATGACAGAAATTATTCTCAGGAGTAAAAAAAAAAAACCCAAAAAAAACACCTGCTAAATCCACCTCCAGAGAACCTGCCATTTCTTCCTGGAGAACCTTCACAGGTTTGTAAATAGTTAAACCCTAAGGCCTGGTTCTTTATCCCAGCCTCCCCTTTGCCCCCCGTCAGTGCCTTGTCTTTGTGCATTTCTAATATGGTGACAGGCTTCTGCTCTCTCACTCAGGCTTATTAAAAGGAGGTTCTCACCTTAACACCCCATCAGGTGACGTTTAGGCTGTGTGAGAGGGATGTGCCCACCAACCCATCCTTAACACTACTAGGGCCTAAATACAGAGGGTCCACGTGGCATCCGTCTAATTATTTAAGAGTTTCAGTCTAGGGGCGCCTGGGTGGCTCAGTTGGTTAAGCGTCCGACTTTGGTTCAGGTCATGATCTCACGGTCGTGATTTCGAGCCCCGCGTCGGGCTCTGTGCTGACAGTGCAGAGCCTGGAGCCTGTTTTGGATTCTGTGTCTCCCCCTCTCTCTCTGACCCTCCCCCACTCATGCTCTGTCTCAAAAGTAAATAAAAAATGTTAAAAAAAAAAAAAAGAGTTTCAGTCTAGCTCTGACAAGGGCCCAGCTGCCATGCACCCCCAGAGCCATGCAGCCTGTTGCCCAGGGCTTACCCTCATGCACCCATGGAGGTTGAGGGGCCCTGGTGCCCCTGGACCAGCCCTTGTCCTGATAGCCCATCTACTGGGCCTGGGTGGAAGGTGGGCCCGGGCCTAGGGCCCCGGGCTGGTGACTGGAGGCAGCACTGTCACTTTAACGGGTCTCCCCGAGTGCCGCCATCATACCCGCAAGGAAGGGGCAGAGAGCCATGTCTGGGGGCCTGGCCTTGCTGCACACTCACTCTGGGAGACACGGGGTCACCCCATTTCAAGAAAAGCAGCCTCCCTTTCTCTGATTTCCAGGACACAGGCTTGGCTTTCCTCCTCGCCCCACATGCGTGTGGATTCTCTTCTCCCGACATCCTCTGACTCCTGAGGCCATCACCCATCTTTCTCATTTGGTCAGCTGATTACCAGACTTTAAGAATACTTTCTTACAAAAGCCAAATAAGATCAAGTAAATAGGGTGTTCCAGAGTTTGGGACGGACAGCGCGCGGCCCAGATCGGGGGACCGGCGGCCTCGCCGCTCAGCTCTCAGGGCTGTTCAGCCTGCAGCTCAAGGTCAGCTTTGGTGCCCTGAAGCCGATGGCATCGGGGCATCTGGGCCAGGGGCGCAGTTTCTCCGGATGGGCAAACTCCGGATGCTTCGAGTTGTCTCGAAGCAACAACCACGCTCAGGGGGAGAGCCTCGGGGATGTCGGAAGACCTGCGTGTGACAGTTAATCAAGCCCACTGCGTTTGCTCTCGGAACTTATTTTTATTGGGTGATTCATTCACATGCCACGGCCTTTGCTCCCGCGCCCGAGTCTTTGAGCTCAGCTCAGACCAAGCTAAGCGGAGGGATCGGTGTTTTCGAGAAGTCGATAAATGAGGCCAGCTGCCGCAGGGACTGCAGTGAGATGGGTGGCTGAGCCTCGCGTGATAACTTGAAGGTCAGTGAACACAGACCGGTGAGCTGCCGCGGAGGGGGTTCCGACGGGCAGCCGTGCCCGGCTCAGGTGATGGGCCCTCTCCCCCTGGCGAAGCCCAAGCAGCAAGCGACCCGCAGACGCTGCTCCTTCTGAAGGCCAGGTTAGGTGAGGGCCCCGGGGTTCGCGGGAACCCGAAGAGTCCGGGCTTCATAGGGAGGGACATCCCCTGGGAACCCAGTCCAATCTCCTGGACACGGCTCCTAGTCGAGGGGGGCCATTCCCCAAACAAGTGATTCTGTGGGCTACTCTGGCAGGTTATGTCCCACACGGAGCCCTTGGAACCACATATTCTCAGCCCTGGGGTTTGATTTCATACATTCGCTCCATATATATAATTTTTATTTTGAGAGAGCAAGCGCAAGCAGGAGAGGGGCAGAGAGACCGGGAGTGAGAGGGAGAGAGAATCTTAAGCAGGTTCCATGCCCGGCGTGGAGCCCGACGCGGGGCTCGGTCTCACGAGCCATGAGATCATGACCGGAGCCGAAACCAGGAGCTGGAAGCTTACCCGACTGAGCCCCCCCAGGCGCCCACGTACGCATGTTTTGAACACGTGCTTTGTGCCCCATGCTCTGTTAGGGCCTGGGGGGCCTGCAGTGAACAAGGCAGGAAGTTCCCTGCTCTCCTGATGCTTCCCCAAAGGCATTTACCATCTGACACTCCTCCGCATCCCACCGTGCTGTGCGATTTCCGGTTGGCACATACCGCTCTCTCTGCAAGTGTTCTGATGATGTGGTCATCCATCAAGAGAAGGGACATCACCTGTCTCCCCACTGGCACGTAAGCTCTCAAGAGGACAAAGTCCTCTCGCTGCTGTCCTCAGGGCCCAGTTACAGCCCAGCCAACGGTGGACTTTGAGCGAGTATTTACTGGATAAATAAGTAAGCCGTAGGGTTGAGTTGAGGTGAAATCTAAGAAGAGAAGTCAGGCCACACAGAACATTCACTGTGAGCCCTGGTGTTTTATGTGAAAGGCAGTATTTACAGTAGGCATCTCCTGACCACTACTTCTCATGCAGGATTTACATCAATTACGATCCCCTGAGATAGTCCATATACGAGATTTTTACGCATTTTACGTGTTTTCCTGTCTGAAATCTAGAAAGAGGAACATTTATATTTTCTAGATGAATCGACCTCCTCTAAAGTGGTTCCCAGAAGACTCAAAAAGAACCAGGTAATTCTTTGCACTGGTCTTGACTGTTTGCATTTTAATAAGACCTGCACGTATGTATGCTTTCAGCGTTGTGAACTTTTCATGTAATTGTGATTAAAATGAAGTCTTGGTTTAGCCCAGTAGGTGGAGGTGTCTTCCAAGTTTGTTAGTTCCTAAAACAACATTCTAGAAGGCGATAAATGAAAGCCCATAAAACTGGACATATTCTTTGATCCAGAATAAACCTTTTAAAAAACAACTTAGCCCAGGGGCGCCTGGGTGTCTCAGTCGGGTAAGTGTCCCACTCTCGATTTCGGCCCAAGTCATGATCTCTTGGTTCATAAGTTCGAGCCCCATGTCGGGCTCTGTGCTGATGGTGCAGAGCCTGCTTGTGATTCTCTCTCTCTCCCTCTCTCTCTGCCCCTTTAGCACTCTCTCTCTCTTTCTCAAAATAAACAAAAACACTTTAAAAATAACTTAGCCCAAAGAAAGAGCTAAAGGGAGCAATTTTATAAAGATGAGAATACATCTCATCTAATAAAGTCAAAGCTATCCCTCCTCTGCAGAACTTCTCAGAACCTTGACTAAGCAGATTCACAGCATGAAAGGGTCTGAAAAAGGGCCTCAGAATAAAGCATTACTCAGACTTATTTGTCAGAAACGTTTAGCTACAAGAATGTTTCTTCCATCACGGTTTGTTATAGAAGAAGTTTAAAGAATACCAAGAAACTGCTGAAAGTGATTAGTGGCCCAGAAAATGAAACGGTATGCAGAAAATGAAAACGACGATGGCCATGATGTGCACGGCGAGATGACTAGGCATGTGGAGACAACAGCGAAAAACCCCATCTCTCTACTGCATGGGAACACGCGTGCAACCGAGAAGACCCCAGGCAAATATGGGGGACACGAGCCCTTCTTATTCCAGGATGTGGTGCGTAATCCCAAGCCCGTCTGCCAACCCGGCTGAAAAAAACACCCCGGAAGGGAATGTTGTCGGTGGCATCTGTGTTCAGAATCATACCAGTGATGAAGAGACTGACGGTAAAACAGAGGTTGCTATTTACTGAGCACTTACTTGTGCCAGAAACGTCCTGAGCGTTTTACAGGGTTTAGCTCCTTTAACTCTGACAATAGCCTCATGATGTTGGTGTTACTGACCCACCGTACAGGTGAGGACCCCGAGGCACAGAGAGGCTAAGTAACCTGCTGCAGGTCACACAGCTGGTAAGTGCTGGAGGCCTCCAGGCCGAACATCTACATTCTTAAATGGGATGCCTCGCTGGCTGACCTCGGCCTTAAGAGTGGTTGTGTCTGGGGTGCCTAGTGGCTCAGTCGGTGAAACGGCCAACTCTTGACTTTGGCTCAGGTCAAGATCTTGCAGTTCGTGAGATTGAGCCCCGTATCAGGCTCTGAAGAGCCTGCTTAGGATTCTGTCTCTCTGCCCCTCCCCCGCTCGACCCTCTCATTATAAATAAATACAACTTAAAAAAAAAAATAAAAGAGTAGTTGGGTCCATGTCTGGCTAGTGGGATTTGTAGCGTTTCTATTTTTGATTATCAGAATTTCTAAAATTTCTACCTGTAGTCCTTTTACAACAAGGTTGTTTTTTTTTTTTTTTCTCCAATAAAAAACTAGTAATATAAACATGTCTTCCTTTACAGCTGCACGTCTCCATTTCCGTCCTGGCAAAGTCAGTGTTTCTGTCCTCTGTGCAACCTTGCTGCCGTAGCGTGGGTGTGTATAGGTATGTCCAAAAATAAACACGCATTATATATGGCACATACCCTGTATATGGGGGATACACACAAACATAAGGTGTTCATTAGGTACTTGTTATGGATTGAATGTTTTTTTTTTAATTTTTTTTTTCAACGTTTATTTATTTTTGGGACAGAGAGAGACAGAGCATGAACGGGGGAGGGGCAGAGAGAGAGGGAGACACAGAATCGGAAACAGGCTCCAGGCTCCGAGCCATCAGCCCAGAGCCTGACGCGGGGCTCGAACTCGCGGACCGCGAGATCGTGACCTGGCTGAAGTCGGACGCTTAACCGACTGCGCCACCCAGGCGCCCCATGGATTGAATGTTTTTTGCCTCTCACCTTCACATTTTATTTATGTATGTATGTATGTATGTATGTATTTAGAGAAAGAGAGAGAGAGAGTGCAGAGAGCGAGGGAGACAGAATCCGAAGCAGGCTCCAGACTCTGAGCTGTCAGCACAGACCCCGACGCAGGGCTTGAACCCACGAACCGCGAGATCATGACCTGAGCTGAAGTCGGATGCTTAACCGACTGAGCCACCCAGGCGCCCCAACGCTTCTGTTCAAGCCCCAACCACCCAGCGTGGCTGTGCTTGGAGATGAGGCCTCGAAGGAAGTAACAAAAGTTAAATGATGTCACCAGGGTGGGGCTTTGTTCTGATAGGACTAGTGTCCTGATAACAAGAGACCGGGGGGGGGGGGGGGGGGGGGGGGGGGGGGGGGAGCAATCTCCTTCTCTCCGCTTGTGCACCTGGAGGAAAGGCCGTGTGAGGACACGGTGAGAAGAGGGCCATACGCAAGCCAGGAAAAGCGCTCTCACCAGAAACGGAATTGGCCAGACCTTGATCATGGCCTTCCAGCTTCCAGAGCTGTGAGAAGTAAATTTCCATCGTTGAACTCCTGGTCTATGGTATTTTGTTACTAACATACCACTATATAAATATTAGGTTGACCGTTTTCATGGTCAAAACCTGTCAAACAGCAACAATTCATACTGTCCAATCTAATATACAAATGTATACACAATGTCATAATTGTATATACATGTCATAATTGTGTGTTTCCCCCCTGCCGGACAGAGTTCTCTGAGGGCCAGGAGACGCGTCTTATTTTAATTTGTGTTCTCTTCTCCCCAGGGGTCCTCTGGCATTTGGTAAACACGGTGACTGATGAGTAAATTACTAAGATGAGCGTTTTGAATTCCCGTTTCAACAGCGCCTTTATACAGTTTATCAAGTTTATAGTATATCAAGGCTAGTTCACTCATTTAAAAGAATTACTTTGCACATATTGGCAGGAGCTATTGAGCCGCTGGCCAAGACCTTTCCTCCTTGCTTCACAGGGACTCAAATTAAATGTGTCCTCACAACACACACACGTGCACACACACACTTACACAGCCAGTGTCATCCAACCCTCCTAGAGTCCCATCACCACTCTCGCACGCAGGCTTGTGGGGCCACGTCGACCCAGGTCCCTTGTGTGCACCAAGGGCTTAAACCCCAAGGTCAAGGATGGGTTCTGGAGGGAGAGTGTCTGGATTTCTCTACTGTCGCACCACGCTGGCTCCTGCCCTCCCAGACCACCGCCCACAGCATCTGAGCACATGATGTTGCGTGCTGGGGTCCTACTCCTGGGAGGGGCCGTGGCTCTGGAGACAGCCACGTTTCAATGAAGTATTCGCTGCACAAAAGACAAAGGAAAGCACCTTCCTGCAGGCATCCGGTTCTTCCCGGGAAATGCATGAATCAAGGGTGACCCTTAAATCTTTGAAACCCTCAACAATGGGCAAATGAGCAGAGACAGGAGGAGGTCGCCATCCCCCAAGACCACTCGTTTCTCTCCCTGGCTCTCTCTGCTTGGACAGTTGAGCTAGGATGTCAGCGGGTCCCTTCAAGGGACTCGTCATTCCCACACCCGGTCAGTCCTCTGTCCTCGTGTGTAGAACACACGCTTTCTTGGATAGCTCTTTCAAGCCTCCTTCACCATTTGAACACAGTTTTGTGTTTCAGAACCCCTAACGTCAACTGACTAACAGTCTTGGCTTTGAAAATCCCCTACGTTGACATTTTATTTTGCAAAATTGAGTATTTTTTCCTTTTGATTTGGGAAGAGTGCAAGTTGCTCCCTTGAGAACCCACTGAGGCAGTGATCCATGGGGTAGATGAGGTGGTTTGTGGAAAAGCAGGTAGAATAAAATGTTCGAGTCCAGGTGATGAGTGCACAGGAGTTTGCTGGAAAATTCTCTCAACATTTCTGTACATTTGAAAGTTTCCACATGGTTGAGGAAAAAGAAAAGAATGATACATGCGTCTTTTCTCGAGACACTTAGCAACGTCCACTGTCTTGTTACTAAGGATCCAAGGACCTAAGGGTCTATGTAGAGTCCACACGAGGCAAATCCAGAGACAAAGTCTGTGAGTGGTTACTTATGGCAGGGGATGGGGGCGCTAAGGCTGTGGCTAAGTAGAGTGGGGTTTCTTTCCAGGGGGTTGGGGGAGAAAATGTCATAAAACTGATGGTGGTGGCAGTCATACAACTCTGTGAATCCACTAAAAACCACTGAATTGTATAGTTTAAATGGGTGGATTGTGCGGGATATCAATTATGTCTCAAAAAAGCTGTTAGAGGGGCGCCTGGGTGGCGCAGTCGGTTAAGCGTCCGACTTCAGCCAGGTCACGATCTCGCGGCCCGTGAGTTCGAGCCCCGCGTCAGGCTCTGGGCTGATGGCTCAGAGCCTGGAGCCTGTTTCCGATTCTGTGTCTCCCTCTCTCTCTGACCCTCCCCCGTTCATGCTCTGTCTCTCTCTGTCCCAAAAATAAATAAATGTTGAAAAAAAAAATTAAAAAAAAAAAAAAAGCTGTTAGAAGGAAAATACCTTCAAGGAAGTGAGTTCACCGTGTTTTCAAGGTTATTAGAGCAAAGCCAAAACAAACCAAAGCCAAACACCCTTCCCATGGTGGTCTTCAGAATAGTCCAGAGCAGTAGAACTCAGTAGAATTGCAGAGTGCAAAAACATGACAGAGACCTTTGGGTGGTCTTTCATTTCTGCCTGCTAGGCATGTGTGGACTCTCTGAGTCACCTCTAAGGGGTCTTCATTCATCGTTGTAGAGATGGGAGCAGAACGAGCCAAGGTTAATGAATGAAGGAATGAATGACGGAAAGCATACTGAATGAACGAGCGAGCAAGCTCTTTGCTCTTGGCGGGGCCTTTCCTATCAACCCAGCCAAGGTCTTTGAATGAATGTTCACTGACTCTTACATGAGGGTGGCAGGTGTTTCCACACGCTGTGAGGGTCCTTGCCTCCCCCCAGCCCAAACAGGACTCTGGTCCTGTCCCAGACTTGGCCTGTGCCATTACTCTCACTTCTGGGCCTCAGCTACCCTATCTACAAAAGGAAAGGAGTGTTAAATGTTCTCTAAGGTCCCTTCCAACGCTAGTAAATTATGACAGCCTTTACCAGGGTGATCGTTATTCATGGATGAGTGGAAAGTTATAAAATTATTCCTGGTGGGCAGATTCAAACCAAAGTCCCAGCAGTTTTTTTTTTTTTTCCTACATGACATGCGACAGTTTACAGTGTAGCGTAAGAGCAGAAAGTAGGAAGGCAGCCATTAAAGGTGAGAAAAATAAACAGCTGGGGGAGAACGCCTGTATAAATTGCTCACTCTGACTTCAGGGGGATAATTCTTTTTTTTCAAGTAAGATCATGAGAAGTAGATTTATGGCCCCAGATCCCATGCAAATGCAGGATTTGTACAATAACCATTTATCAGCTCCCAAAGAGCTGATTTATGGGCCAGCCACCCTACTTTGTATTCTGACAGGCTCAGAAAGTTAACTGACAACACGGAAAGAAATATCCTCCGATTCATTGCAGGCGACGGGTTATAAATGAGCACAACTTGATTTTCTGCTCTGGAAAATTAGTGTTTTGAAACTCTCATTAGAAATTAGTCGTTAAAGCTGTTCCCAAAGTTGACTGTCTGGCCCACTGCTTTGTTGTTTTGTAGACATTTCATTTCCTGACGATGCTGGGCAGGGAAACTACTGCCTTTGCTTTAGAACACTCTGGGTCGACTTCTTGGTCTAGATTTCACACATCGCCAGCCAGGCTGTGCCCAGGACATGTTACAATGCTGTCCCCTGTGACAATCTTGCACTCACGTGTGAAAAGGTGGGCAAGTACCCAGCACAAGGGCGAGTGGGATGGTGAGCCGTGTGCTGAGCCCCACCTGGTCTGTGGAGGCACTGTGCCAGCCTGGGAGGGGGGTGGGGGGTGGAGACAGACACATGACTTGGTTCCCAACACTCCCCTCCCTCGAATATTAGTGAAAAACACTGAATTCGTGTTTCCCACACTGTGTGCTCCCTAGCACTGGCCCCAGAATCACTGTGGAGTTCAAAGGCACAGATTCCCACGCCCTGATGCTGGAGTTCTTGATTTGGTAGGTCCCATGTGGGGCCTAAGCCTCTGTGATTTTAACACCTGCTGTGGGGTTTTGAGGCAGTTGGTCTGGGGACAGGAATTTGGGCTTCAATGCAGCCTGAGGCTCCGGCCATTTCCTTCAAGCAGCCATAAGACCCAGGCAGTCAGACAAAGGGTGACCAAAAGTTAGGCCAGGGGACAGATGTTCAGGCCCGGCACATAGCATAGGCAAAGGCCTGGAGGCTAGATCTGGCCAATAAACCAGGAGACAGGACCGTGAAAGGTCTTGTCTACTCTGCCGTAGAACTGGAGTCTTGATCTGTAGACAGTGGGGACTGTAGATCAAAGGGAAACCAGCAAGAAGGTCAGGAGCCTTCTTCCTAACTGGGGGACAGACAGGAATCTTCCCTTTCACCCTCCATGTCTAGTGTATCCGCGAATCGCTTGGATTCTATCTTCTTGTTTTTTGACTCTGCTGTGCGTCTTTGAATTCTCTAAGCTGCTGTGCTAGTCCCAGCCTCTTCTTTCTTTTCCTCCAGTTGGAATGGGCTTCTTATAAAAAATTCAGCTCTAACGTAACATCCTTCTGGGTTCAGCCCTTCAGGGGTCCCCACTGTCTACAGATCAAGGCTCAAATTCTATAGCACATTAGACAAGTCCTTTCACGGTCCTGTCCATGGGTTTATGGAACACATCTAGCCTCTGGGCCCTTGCCTATGCTATGTGCTGGGCCTGAACATACCTTCAAGTCTCAGCTTGGCCATGCCTTCCTACTGTGCCGCTTACGGGCAGACACAGATGTGCTTCTCTGTCCTTGTCACACTGTCTTGTTTTGTACCTTGAATGGCACACACCATTATAGCTCTGATACTGCAAATGCTCACACAGCTACCTTTTCATTTAGACTGGGTGAGCCCAAATGATAGAGGCCTTTTATGTCTTAATGACTGTATATCCCCAGTGTCTGTGGCTTAGGGCTAAGTCACACTTGTTCAGGGAGTAAGGGCATGCAGAAAGGAGTCCCAGGGGTAGGATGATTCCTACTAGAGCTGGGAAGAGGGATGGGAGGTACAGAGGGGTATGCCTATGCATTCCAGGACAGCACCTCCCAGCCAGGCCCCCTCTCTGAATTGCCCTGTTTACAACATAGCCTGTTTTCCACCAGTGGCTCCTGTCCCTGCTGATCGCTGTTCATCATTCATCTTGTTCCTCTGGGGAGGCTGGCACTGCTCAGGTTGATAGGGGAGGGGAAGGTAAAGACATCATGTCTGTAGGAGAGGTCCCTGGACCCCTTCAGGAGGATTATAGGAGGTGGGCTCTAATATAGTCACGGGAGTCTTGAACTAGGAAGGAACCTCCCGTGGCCAATTTGAGTTTGTCCAATTTCATCTACCAATCCGTTCTTCTACCCATTCATCCATCCATCTATCCAAGTATCCATCCACCCACCTTTCTATCCATGTATTATTTCTTTCTTTCTTTCTTTCTTTCTTTCTTTCTTTCTTTCTTTCTTTCTTCCATGTATCCATCCATCCATGCATCCATCCATTCATCCATGCATCCATCCGTCCATCCATGTATCTTTCCATCCATCCATCCATCCATCCATCCATCCATCCATCCATCCATCCATGTATCTTTCCATCCATGCATCCATCCATGAATCCATCTATTTATCCGTGTATCCATCCATACATCCATGTATCCATGTATCCATGGGTCTTTCCTTCCTTCTTTCCTTCCTTCCTTCCTTCCTTCCTTCCTTCCTTCCTTTCATTCATCCCTCCCTCCCTTCATCTCTCCATTCTTTCATCTCTCCTTCCTTCTTTCCTTCCATTCATCCCTCCCTCCCTCCCTCCATCTCTCCATTCTTTCATTATATGGCTACTATGTGTCAAGCATTCTTCTGTATGCTGCATATATGACAGAGCTTATGTTCTAGAATCATAAGCAACATATAAACAGACCATGCAACAACTTCAGAGGGTGCTATCTGCTCTGAAAGCCATCACATGGGGCATCAGTATTGGGAGTGACTTCTGAAGGGTAGGCAGGGTTGGAGAGGTTTTTTAGTGAAGGTGACGAAGGAAAAGCCCTCTCAGAGGAGATGACAGAGAAGACCTAAGTGAAAAGGAGACAGTCAAGTGTAAAGAGGGTGGGGAGAGCATTTTAGGCAGAGGAAACCATGGTGAGTGGATGAGTCAGGGAGGAGCCTCCCACTGGGAAGCAGCATGGGGATAACGGACAGAGTAGAGGCCAGTCAGATGGATGGTGTTCAAGTCCTGGCTCAGCCATTTAGTATCTGTGGGTCATTGGGAGAAGTACTAACTTTTTGAGCTTCTGCTTCCCTATGTATAAAATGGGGACACTAAATCCTTACTCATAGGGTGGCTCTAAAGGTTGAATTCTGTGTAGAGCATGAACCTTGGCATGGGGTGGGCCCTCAAGCCCAAACACTTCCAATCCCTTTGCCCGCGCAAGCCACGGTACTTTTCACATCTGCGTCATAAGACAGGTAGAGATTGATCACCTTGGTGCTGATAACCCGTTTCAGACTGATACCTCTATCTGATTTCGGCTTCATTCCGTATTTTTAAAATGCTCTATGTACTCCGTTTATTATGCACGTCACCCAGCTCTAGTTACTGTGAAACTGGAAGGTCATAGCTTGGCTCTGGGCTCAGAAATATGGCACCTGTCATGCACATGATTTAGGAACTTGGCCTTCCTCACTGAAGCCACTGCATAGTAAAATCAAGCCGACAATTTAATCTGTGGCTGCCGGATAAAAGCTGGGAGAAATCTTAAGCGGCTACGTTAACACCAAACTTTTTATTAGTAAACATTTTCACTAAGATGATGCTGAACCGTCCACCTCCTGCCTCCTGCAGTCTCCAGATAGCTCCTCATTGGAAGGAAGGCCAGAGAATCTGAACAGGAGGCTATGACTCCCGCCAGACGAAGAACAAAATAAAAACACATGCCCTACAAGGGTGTGGGACGCTGGGACACACAAGCCCATCTGTTCGGGCTTGCTGTTTTAAGCTTCCCACCGTGGTAACATTTACATCCCACTCTTATTTTCCTTTTCTACTACCAGAAGTATAGTGCTAAAGGTTTAATGTGCAGTTCTCTGTAGGGAGGAATAAAAAGCCCAGTTTAGTCGTGTTTGTCCATTGCCATGGTGTAAATGCTTCCACTCTGGCCGATTTCAAGTTGTGCATGATGTCACTGGCTGCAGAGTTGGGAAGACGGGAATGGCTGGTCTGTGAAAGCTGCTGTGGCCTGGCCCTCGGACATTGCTGCCACACCATCATCACCCTAGCAGCGATGATGACCACCTACTCTGGTTGGGCACTGTATCAGGCATTGTACACTTGACATTTCATGTAATCTGAAGCACCGTTGTTTGGGGAAAGGAATGTTGCTATGGGTTCCAGGATGAGAAAGTTGAGGCTCAGAGAGACCATGCGGCCAGCGCAGGCTCACGCAATCAGAAAGTGGCAGAGCTGGGACTAGAGACCGCTTGTCCCACTCATGGTGGTACCCCCTCCCACACCCCCATTCCAAGTCCTCGTCTTTCTTCCCTGGGTTAGTACCTCACTCCCTAGCGGGCTTATGGCTACAGGGTTCCTGGGGGCTTTCCACAGTGCCTGCGTGTGTGTGTGTGTGTGTGTGTGTGTGTGTGTGTGTGTGTGTGTGTGTATACATTTGTCCTCCTCCTACCATTTCCTCCTACCATTAACCCTCTACTCAGGCAAAATGAGTCTCCCCACTGTTCCCAGATGTGCCTAAAATCATCCATCTCCTGTCCCATCAGCTTATCCTTATCCCGCTTAGCTGTCATGGTCCATTCAAATCCCGTCCCCTCCTACCAGCTCTCCTGGACCACCTTAGTCCCTGGATCTCTTCCCCTCTTGAGCCTCTACAGCATTTATGCCTGGACCACTCGCTTGGCCCTCAGCACCGGTGGCTTTTATGAAAACTCTGTTGTTTGCTGGGTTGGATTTCTTACCACTCCCAGGAGACCCCAAGCTACTTGAGAGCAGAGACAATGGGGTATACATAATTGTGGAAGAGCCACAAAGAATTACTTGCTCAGACAGGTGTTCGATAACTGTGCCCAGAGCAGAGCCCACTGTGAATAATTGAGAGGAAGGACTCTGTTACTCTGGGCTCTCAGACCCAACAATAGCCTTACGAGAACAAACTCAATTTATTGAAAAAATACTTTAAAACCATGAATCTCATTCTCTCCCTGCTCTAAACAATATTTAATTGCTACAGAGAGCTAGAGAAGGCTCAAGCTCCATGGCTGGGCATGCAAAAGAGATGAGTTCTTCTGTGCTCTGGGCATGGCATGTAAGATATATCACAACGCATTCTCCAACCCACAGAATTTTGGAGGATAGGTGGGGCCGCCAACCCCAAATTAAGCTGGTCTACACGGCCGCTGGCTGTGACCTTCAGATGACTTTGGTGGAGCCTTGCAGGAACTTGGCCACCCAACCCTGTCTGAGTCTGCTCGTCACCGAGCCCGCATTTCTGGCTGCTTTGACAACCACTGCAGTCAGAGACAGTGCAGAATCCTGATGACGTGTTAACACAGCACTGCGGGTGATGTAGGTGTGGCCCTGACACAGGTGTGAACTCCTAGCATCCGGAACACCTGTGCCTGAGGGCCAATGCCTCCCACCCCAGGAGCCCGTTCCATCTCCGATACAGTCCTCATTCACGGGGGCTGTGTCATGGAGGAAATTATACACGATAAAAGAGGCAGTCACTAGGCTCTGAGGGACTTATCTTCCGGAATGGACTGGCCCTGAGTTTGGGGATTGAACTGAGTCTATGTCGGGCTCTCATGAACCAAATTCCTTCTTCTTACAGGGTGCAGAAGTCAGTGAGAGCAAAGCATGACAAATTCTGGAATCAAAATGTCACCGTCAAACGCACCTGCTCAATAGAATTCCATGGGACCCTTTGGCTCTCACTGTTAATTTGTCTTAGAAAGAGGCAGAGGCCAGGGAGATGAACGAGTCTGTTTTAAGAGACACTGATTGTGCCCTGACACCCTTACCCCTTCAGGGCCTCTCAGCCCAGCTCCATCTGGGAGCACTTCCATTTCTGTGACTGAGAACTGGCTCCAGTAGCCAGAGTTCTTTGCCCGCTGTGCAGCTGGCTGGATGTGCCAGGGAATTAGCTCCCTCAGCAGCAACCCTCACTAGTGACTGATGGGGGCTGGTGTGTAAAACCCCGGCTCCTTCACTCTCTGGCTGGGATAAGCCTCCATGGGTTCCTGGGCTTACCCCAGTGGGACTGGACCCCTCTGCTCACATGGTGGCTGGCTGGACAACGTAGAATCCATTGGCTGTATCCCCTTCCCCATCCTACCTCCTTCTCCCTTGCTGATAGGCTCTGAGATCACCTCCCAAGTGGGACTATTTGCACCCAAATCTTTATCTCAGTGTCTGCTTCAGGGGCAGCCCAAACTAAGACAGGTATGTTAGTAGAATTCCTATCAGACAGTGGTAAATTCTTTGGGAAGCCAGTTCCTGGAAGAGCATGAAACGACCTCATCAAGGATAGTGGTGAGTCAATTCCATTGGGTTCTTCTGAGCACCTCAACAATGGGGGAGGGAGCACAGCGCAGCAGGAAGTGAAAGGGAATCTATGAATGAAAACCCAGAGAAAGCCTGTAGGCACAAGTTGCAAGGAGCTGCCTCAAGGGGACCACGGGGAGAGAGCAAACTTTGCACGGAGCTGGTTAACTGACCCACCTTCGCCTAAAAGAACTCCCTCAACTTTCAGGAAAGCCCCAGAGGAGGTATTTCATCACCACTTACAAAGAAGATCTTGATACACGGAGAGCTTAAAGAACCTTACAGTGTGCCCAGGAGAGTTAATGGGAAGATATATGGCGAGACCCAGCCCTTGGTTCACAGTAGGCGCTCACTTAGTATCATTGCCTGTTTCTTCCCCATGTGTGGGGTGGCGTGGCGGGGGGGGGGGATGTCTTTCTACATGATGGGCGGGGCCCATTTCTCAGGGGCTTTGTATCTGTTTTGTGTGACAGCAGAAAGAGAGACCTGGGACCCTCATGTCTGGTAATAGTGAAGTAGGCAATTCAGACCAATCCTTACAGTACACATGGTACAGGAAGTTGGAAAAATATATATATGAAAAGAGAAAATGAGGAAGAAGTCAGCAGAGGTCACGAGATTATAGGGAAGCAATCGGTTCGAGTCTTTGTTTTGGATGCCTTAGAAAGTTTTGCAGTCAGTGATGTCAACCCGAAAATCGAACAACTTCCAGGGTTTTTGATGTTGGAAAGAAGAAGCAAGGCTAGGAGACTGTACCTGCCTGAGTAAACAGTCATCAGAGAGGCCAACGGTGGCGGGGGTGGGGGGGGGCATTGAAATCAGCGGTTACCGAGGATGAGGGGGTGAGGGATGACGGGAGGACCACAGAGGATTTTTAGGGAGTGAAACTTCTCTGTATGATACTATGGTAGTGGATATATGTCCTCAGAGATTGGTTCAGACTAAGAGGATGTACAACACCGAGAGTGAACCCTAATGTCAAAAGTGTGGACCTTGGGTGATTATGCTATCAGTACAGGTTCATGGATGCTAACCAACGTCCCACTCTGGTGCAGAATGTTGAGACTGGTAGAGGAGGTGCACGGTTGGGTCAGGAGGGATACCGGAAATCTCCACGCTTTTGACTCCATTTTGCTGTGAACTTAACAGTGCCTTAAAAACTAAAGTCTGTTAAAAAAAAAAAAAGTAGGCAAGTCTAGGTTTTCCCAGCGTCATGGAAAACAAAATGAATGCAGCAAAATGCAAGATTGTATCAAGAAGACCATGTTAAAGCAGATTTCATATATTGGTGAACGACGCTAGAACGATGCTAAGCCTATCTGAGAGAGACCGCTCGTCCATCAGGGAGGGAGGATAATCACAAATTGGGCAGGGGGAGGGTGGTGGACGTCTTCTTCCCATTCCCCGTGCCTCCCTCCCACCCCTGCTGTAACATTTCTTCTTCATTCATTTAGGTAAAAACGCCCTGGTTGCCATTACCCTAGCCCCATTGCAGTCGGCCTGTCATCAAGGGTGGGCTCCCACCCGAACTCAGCCATCAAAGTCACGCCAAATCTGACTCTGGGCTCGGATGGACAGTTGGGGGGCCAAGCGCGTCCACGCTGCGGCCACCCCGCCTCCCACCTCACCTGCTGGTCAACCCCTCCGATTCTGAGAGCACCTACACAGCCTTGCTTTTTTCTTTTTTTGTTGTTGTTGTTGTCGTTGTTTGTTTTTTTTGCATGTTTTCCAGAGTTAATTTCTGTGGCTTGCACCCAACTCCAACAGATAGGAAGCCCATTTTGGAAATAGGACGCTACGGAGAAATGTTACTAAATTTTACTAATGTATTTGCTGTTGCCCCTGGGAGAAGGGCCAGGGCCTGGTGGTTACAAGAGCCCCAGGACTGGGGGCGAAAATCCCGACCCCCACACCACAGCCCGTAGAAATGCTGCAAAACGTTAAAACAACGGCCTGCAGGGAATCCCGGCATGGCCAGCCAGGGTTAGGTCAGCAGAGATAAAGCGGATAGATTCCTGAAACCCAAGAATTGCGGTGAATGAAACATTATCCGATCCCCCTCGAGTGAAGGGGACGTTAACCCCCGATGAGGAAGTAGACTTTGTGTTAGCCGTAAGTCTGCACGAAGTGCAGGAATAGCCCAAGTCATTTTTACACGGAATTTAATATTTATGCCAGCATGAACTCCTAGCAATAAAGCTCTGTTTCATATCTTTTGTGGAATGAGGTGGGGGCATTTATGAGCAAAGGCACGCATGAATGAGTTGGGGCACGCACTAAATGATAGCAATAAATCTCTTGCTGTCGCGTCCACTGCTGCTTTATCCCGTCCTAGCTGGAAAGCCCTTGCTCAGCAAATAACAATTACCTGAGACTACAAATGATGTACAGAAACAGGCAGGCACAGGGGACACCCTCGTGCTTTATTCTTTTTTCCTAAAAACACAAGACGAATGGAAAAGGGTAGGGGGCAAAAACTCTAGAATTAAGGACAAAGACGGTGTCTCATCGAAGACGAAAATCGATGCGTACCATCAGAACCCTCTCCTTGCGGGAGATGAAGAAGACATCCTCTGATTCTGTCTTCTGTAAAAAAGCTACTAAGTGTAAACAAACAAACATAAAAAATCCAGAGGTTCCAGGATGTCAGACACTCTGCCTATTTCAATCATGAATATTCAACAGGTCCTGAGTCTTTGTTTGTTTTGTTTTTTTAGAGAGAGCGAGAAAGGCAGAATGTGAGTGGTGGAGGGGCAGAGAGAGAGGGAGACACAGAATCGGAAACAGGCTCCAGGCTCTGAGCCATCAGCCCAGAGCCCGACGCGGGGCTTGAACTCACGGACCGTGAGATCGTGACCTGAGCCGAAGTCGGACGCGCAACCTACTGAGCCACCTGGGTGCCCCAAATAGGTCCTGAGCCTTATTTTGTGACACTCATGTGAGTTACAGTCCCTACGAACAATGTTTTAAAACCGTCTCTCCTTGTGATAGTTGAGAATCTTTCTCAACATGTAAAAATCCTCATCTTTAGTGACGGAGACAGAAGGCATCACAGGGTTAGCGACTGGATATTTGCAGAGCCCTCGGCTGTAGGGAACTGGAGGAAACAGCTTCCCCTTGGTCACCAAATACCCGCTGTGACGGCACATCTGAGGTTAGTCGGGCTGCGTGCTCAGGTAGGTAGCTGGTCGCTTTGCAAGTATGCTTCACGGGGTATGTGTTTTTTTTAATGCCAGGTACATATTACTGACAGTGTACATTCTGTATCTATTAAGTACTTCTATCAATGCTAAAAGCCATCTTTTAAAGATAGGGATATGACTGGCAAGTCGTTGAGGCAATGCGATGCTCTTGATGTTTCTAGAAACCATAGAAAAGGCCCAAAGTGCCATTCACTGCCATGTGACTTGCGGCGGCCATGAATGTGGTAACGTCAGCAGCATCTGTGTCCCCTTCCTCTGGGCAGGCCACCTGGCTTTGCTTTGGTCAGCCAGCCCTCTACCACCGGGGTTTGGGGGAGGCCACTTCTGTACTGGTTCCCTGGGTTTGGCTCACGGTAGGCTTTTTGCTACATAACATTGCGGCCTGAGAGGTGCCCCACCGTTGCACATACCAGGCCGGTGTCACTGCCACCGGCAGGCAACGTCCCAAAAGGCTGATGGGGGCTCACTACTAACGATTGCTACCTGGCTATTTCCCTTGAACACTCAGCACCTGCTTTGGCCAAAAGCACACCTACGCCTGGATGTCTCTGCGATGCGAGCCCATCGGTTTTTTTTCCCGGTGCCATTTTGAGTTAGATTTCATTTGGAACTAAGAGTCCTGACTGATAGAGGAAATTGACTTGAAATTTACACTTCCTTTTTTTTTTTTCTTTAGTGGGAGGGAAATTTGAGGGCTGCAAAGATCTAGCTGGCCTGTGTGTCCCTTCTTTGAAAAGCCCCTCCCTCCCCAACTATAAAAGTGTGCAGGTTCATGAGGAACCAGCCTGGCTTTCGTCTATAGGAACTCCAGTCCAAAAGATGCCATTTCTCATGAGAAGGGGGTGTCTTCTACCTGGACGCAGGTGAGGCATTTGACGCTCGTCATGTGGAGGGGTGGGGGATGGTTGGGGGGGGATGCCCAATGACTCTGTGAGCTCCCCGGCTGGAGGGACCATTTCTAGTAGGTGCTGGAGGAACACTCTTCTGTCTGTGCTGTCAGTGGGGACCGGGGGACCGGAGCATGACAGGAAGAGAGAGAGGATGAGAGGAGCCTGGGCTGAAAGAAGGGGGAGGCAGCACCCCTGAGCCGGGTTCGTGTGTTTGCGGCCAGGTGACGGACACAGGCTGACACACAGTTCCCTCGCCACTGGCTCTTCTATGATCAGTGCATTAGTTCAAAGCCTCAAGAGCCTGGTTGTCTGGAACGAAGGCATATCTGCCCTGAATCGTACCAGCATTTGAAAGCAAAGATCCCTCTCCCTTAACAGTTCTTTACTGGTGGCTTAGAAATGCCTTGTCATCTTAGAGTTACTTTTGCAGAATGTTTTTACCATTTTTATAAAAGTCCAAGCGACATGCCAACAAACCTAACAGGGCTGAATTTTTAGAGAAGGAATGTGGTTTTATATACCTGTCTATGCTTTTAGGATGCCTGTGTTGAACATACGACATGGCAGTTAGGACGTGTGGCGAACTGAACGGAGCTGCGCGACCCAGAGCAAAACAACGTCTACAATGTTGAAAATCAAGTGGCGATATGGCATTTTTTTTTTTTTACAGGAAGGGGGAAATGTGTAGACAAACAGAATAATGCGAGTAAAATATAACACAAGGGTGTGCCAAAAACACAGAATGAAATGGAACCCGGTGTCTCCCTGATGGTTTTCGTCCCAGGATATTTCCTTCTCTAATATACAGTTAATTAAGGGAGGGTGTGGGGGTTTTACTTTGCCCGTATTTTTTCTCAGCCCCATGCCTCATTCCTCATCACGCCTGCTGCACTCAGAATAGATACTGTGCTTGAATCCAAACCAGGCTTACCAAAATGCAGGTGTGTGCGGTCCTGGAGTTTGGTTTTCGTGAGGCTGCGAGAGCCACAATAGCTCTGACAATGCCTGTTAACACATGGATTCTCTCTTACCCTCCCAGGGCCCCTTTAGAAAGGCACTAGTGCCCTGAATTCTCATGATGTCCGTTATGGGCTGCACTGTGTCTCCCAAATTCCTACGTTGAAGTCCTAACCCCCAGGAGCTCAGAAGGTGACCATAGTTGGAGACAGCATTAAAAAAAATTTTTTTTTTATGTTTGTTTATTTTGAGAGAGAGGGAGACACAGAGCGTGAGCAGGGGAGGGGCAGAGAGAGAGAGGGAGACAGAACCCAAAGTGGGCTCTGGGCTCTGAGCTGTCAGCACAGAGCCCGACGCGGGGCTCGAACTCATGAACCGTGAGATCATGACCTGAGCCGAAGTCGGACGCCCAAGCGACTGAGCCACCCAGGTGCCCCAAGAGACAGCATCTTTTAAAGAGGCGATTGAATTAATATGAGGCTGTTACGGTTGGCCCTGGTGCAGCCTGGTGTCACCATAAGAAGGGGAGACAAGAAGGCAGACACACTCAGAGGGAGGGTGATGTGAGCCCACAGGGAGAAGGCAGCCGTCCATAGGAGCAAGGAGAGAAGCCTCAGAAGGAGCCGCTCTGGCCAATGCCTTTGCCTTCTGGCCCACAGAATTGTAAGAAGACACGTTTCTGGTGCTCAAGCCACCCGGTCTATGGTCCTTCATGGCGGCCCCATCCAACGAATCCTGTGTCTATTAAGTACCTGAACGCAAGCTAGCTGGCGCCTTAGGAAGTTTGCTAATCGAGCCGATTACGTTCAGATAAAACTCCCTGAAATGAACCAATTCCTGTTCGGTCATCTTTTATGCCCTCGACAGCCCCTCTTGCATTCGTTCCCCCCGTATCGTTGGCTCATAGAAGGCCACGCGCAAAGGGGGCTTTTCTTCCTCGAGCCTCGCCTGTTCTTAATGACAAACGTACGAGTTCTCATGAGGTGGCAGTCACTATGCGAAGCGCCTTTTGCTTGTTATGCTAGGACTCATCGCGATCTTGTGTATCCCGTCGAAGAGGAAGACACTCAGGCTTGGGGAGGCCACGTCCCTTTCCCCGAGTCTCATGGTTGCTAAGTGGCTGGATGGTCTGGTTTTCCATGATTCCAAAGTCCCCTTTCTTTTTTATCTCCCATTCTTTTAAAATTGTGGCAAAATACACATAAAATTTACCTACGTTAACCATTAAAAAAAATTTTTTTTTTTTGCTTTTTCTTAAAATTTGTTTTTGAGACAGAGAGATATAGAGTGAGAGCAGGGGAGGGGCAGAGAGAGAGGGAGACACAGAATCCGAAGCAGGCTCCAGGCTCAGAGCTGTGAGCACAGAGCCCGACGCGGGGCTCGAACTCATGAACCGTGAGATCGTGACCTGAGCCGAAGTCGGAGACTTAACTGGCCGAGCCACCCAGGCGCCCCCACCTACTTTAACCACCGAAAGTGTAATATTACGAACACTCGTAATGTTCCGCCAACCGTCACCCTGGGCGCCACAGACTGCTTTCTTCTTGAAGAGCCGAAACTCCCCAGCCCGGAGCTCTGCGTGCCCCCCAACCCTGCACCGCTTACCACCCTTCTACCTTCTGTCCCTACGAACTTGACCTCCCTAATGACTCGCATAAGTGGAATCATAGAGCGTGTGAGTTTTTGTGGCTGGCTTATCTCACGGAGCATAATGTCCCTGAGGTTTTTCCATGTCACAGCAGGTGGCGGTTTCCTTCCTTTTTACGATCGAATACTATTCCACTGCCTGGATAAGCCACATCGTGCTCATCAACTCACCCACTCGTGGACGCTTGGGTTGCTTCCACATTTCAGCGAGTGTGAAGGACCCTGCTATCGACGCGGGTGTGCACATGTTTCTTTGAGACCCTGCTTTCAATGATGACCAAATGGTAATTCCATTTTTACTGTTCTGAGGAACCATCATACTGCTTCCCAAGGCAGCTGTGTACCGTTTCACATTCCTACCAACAGCGCACACAGTTCCAATTCCTCCTCATCCTTGCCAACACTTGATGTTTCTTTTTTTCTTGGTGATTCCAATGGGCGGGAGGTGGTTGCTCCGTGCAGTTTTGATTTGCGTTTCCCTAATGCTCAGTCGTGGCGAGCATCACGCGATCCTTGGCCATTCGTATCTCCTCTTTGGAGGAATGCACAGCCCTCCATGTGAAGGTCCCACACACAACCTTTTTCCGGGTCGTCCTCCTGAACACACGTGGGTTTGCCAGTATCTGTCTTGAATAGGACATCCAGGGAGCACAAAAGCCCAGCACGCAGTGTGGTGACTCGGGCTCCACGCCACTTGTCGGACTTGGAGATGCTCTTGGCTTTTCTCACAGCCATAAGATACTTTTGTCCAAGCCTGAATTTGCAGTCAGCGAAAACCTCCAGGCCTTTGAAAGTTGCCCTGAACTGTTCTCTTTCTTTTTAATTAAAAAAATTGTTTTTAATGTTTATTTTTGAGAGAGAGCGAGAGAGAAAGAGAGAGAGGCAGACAGACAGAGCACAAGCAGGGGAGGAGCAGAGAGAGAGGGAGACGCAGAATGTGAAGCAGGCTCCAGGCTCTGAGCTGTCAGCACAGAGCCCGACGTGGGGCTCGAACCCACGAACCGCGAGATCATGACCTGAGCTGAAGTTGGAAACTCAACTGACTGAGCCACCCCGGTGCCCTGAAATGTTCTTTTCTAATTTTTTAAAAAGGTTTATTTAGTTTTGAGAGAGAGAGAGAGAGAGAGAGAGAGAGAGAATGAATCCTAAGCAGGCTCCACACTACGAGTGCAGAGCCCTATGTGAGATCATGACCTGAGCTGAGATCGAGTTGGATGCTTAACCGACTGAGCCATCCAGGTGCCCCAACCTTGAACTGGTTTTAAGCCGGCTTTCTTGCTTTGAATCGGGGGTCATTTGGCCATGTCTCAGCCCGTTGTTCTGTCACGGGGTTTCTTGACCTCAGCCCTGCTGACATCTGGGGCTGGCTATTTCTTTCTTCCAGAGAGGCTGTCCCATGCATTGCAGTAAGTTCAGCAGTAACTCTGGCTTCTGCCTGCTAGAAGCTAGTCGCACCCCCTCCCAAATGGTCTACATGGTGCCAAACATCATGTGGGGGGCACTGTCACCCCCGGTTAAGAACTGCTGTTCTGGTATATTTCGGGCATCTGAACATGGGGGACTTGGTTTTCACTCTGTGGGAAAATCCAAGATCTTCCAGAAATGAATAATGTTTCTTAACAGTCTCTGTTATTGGGGCACCCGGGGGGCTCTGTTGGTTGAGCGTCCAACTTCGGCTCAGGTCATGATCTCACGGCTTGTGAGTTCGAGCCCCCCATCGGGCTCTGTGCTGACAGCTCAGAGCCTGCTTCGGATACAGTGTCTCCCTCTCTCTCTGCCCCTCCCCCACTTGCGCTCTCTCTCTCTCTCTCTCTCTCTCTCTCAAAGTAAATAAATGAAAACATTAAAAAAATAAAGAAAAATATCCCTGTTCTTTCTATGAGTCCGGACAACTAGAGAAAGAGGTGGAGATGATGAACTCGGAAGGAGACGGGCTCAGGCACAGAGAAGCACACGTCCAATAGATTTGCCATCTATCTGACACAGACTGCAGACATAAAATGCACGCGGATTCTGTTACACGGGATGATAAAGTCCAGGGATAAAATGTTTATTTCCTTGTAGCAAAATGAAAGTATTCATTTATTCTCCTACCAGCACGCATGACCAGCTCTGGACAAATGCAAACGGGTCTGGTGATGAATGGCTTCCGAGGCTCACCGTGGATAGCCCTGGAACACCAGCTGTCTAAACAAATAAATGCACCAGGCCCTTGCGGACACCCTGGGGGACACGAGGATGATTGAGACACAGGTCGTGGGCTGAGGCGGAGTTTCCCAGGACCCTCGGTGTGGGACATCTGAGGTGTGCCTGGATGATGCAGAGTGAGCAGTGCTGATCAAAGGGGGGGTTATGGGGGAAGGCTCTTCGGCTGGAAGAGAGACATGGTCGACGGCCACTGTATTAGGTTTCTATGGCTGCTGTCACAAATGACCACAAACCTAGTGACTTCAAACAACTCAGATTTATGATCCTTAGTGTCCCGGAGGTCAGAGTCTAAAATCAAGGTGTGGGCAGGGGTGCCCGCCTTCTGGAGGCTCTAGGGGAGAATGTGTTTCTGCGCCTTCCGCGGCAATGAGAGATACACGCATCCCTTGTCCCGTGGTCTCTTTCTTGGGTGATGCCAACCTCTGCTTCTGTCATCGTATCTCTCCTCCAGCTCCGACCCTCATGCCTCCCCCTCGGAGGACGCTTAGGGTCACGCGGGGCCCCCCCCGGATGGTCCAGGCTGGATTCACGTCTCAAGAGCCCTCACTTAATCACATCACAGGGTTTCTTTTCACCCTGGAAGGTGACACGTTTGCAGGTACCAGGGATCAGAATGTGGGCATCTTCAGGGGCTGGGGAGCATCTTCAGTAGATTAGCAGGAAGAGAAGTCTGCAGGCTGTGCCTTCAGGGAACAGGACACTGGTCCTAAAGGATGTGGCTTAGCACGTGGCAGGTTCTTAATAAATAGCGACTGACTGACCCACTAGACGGATGGAAAACGACTGCTGTGCCCAGTCCCCCCTCTGCTCCTCTAGGGCGCCATCCATCCCTCTCTGCTCCTCTAGGGCGCCATCTGCCCCTGCTGCTTTGCCAGCACAGCCGCCAAAGCCACCGACGTGGGGCCAGGGTAGAAGGAGACAGAGCTGGGCCGTCCCTCTGTCTGTCACTCATCCACTTCCCAGAAGACACAGCTTATTTCTGGCTGCTGTGGGACAAACAGCAGGAGGCAGCTGAGAGCATCTCTCAACAGAAGAGAACGCTGACCTGGACTGGGTACGAGATACGCCTTGACTCTGTCACAGAGTCCACACTGGCCATCCTTAGTCCTTTAAAAAACAATTTTTTTTTAAAGGACTAAGAAACAGAGCACGAGTGGGGGGGGGCAGAGAGAGAGAGAGAGAGAGAGAGAGAGAGAGAGGGAGGGAGACACAGAATCCACAGGAGGCTCCAGGTTCTGAGCAGTCAGCACAGAGCCCGACGCGGGGCTCGAACCCACGAACGGGGAGATCGTGACCTGAGCCGAAGTCAGATGCTTAACCGACTGAGCCACCCAGGCGCCCCTGCCATCCTTAGTCCTTAAGAGCACAAGCCCTGACTTGGAAGAAACAGAAAACGCTTGCTAAGATACTAGAAGAGGCTCATGTCCTGACATCTAAAGCAGGAGGACACTGGCTTGCAGGGGGCTGTTTCTTAGCTGTGTGAATCCCAGCTTGTTTTCTGTGAAATGGGGACAGGAAGACCTGTCTTAGGGCTGTTGGGAGGAGGAGAAAGCATGCAGAAAATGCCTGGCAGTTAGTAGTTGCTCAATAAAGCTTAATTCTGTTTTTCTTAGACTTTCCATCTGGTATCATTGCTTTCCCTCCCCTCCCCTCTCCTTTCCTTTCCAGACATAAATCTTTAATAAAAAAACACCTACTTTTTTAGTTTATTTTCCTAAGGCAGATACAGTGGCCACAGTATGACAGGTGGAAAGCCCCAAAGCCAGAAAAATTCAAAGTGCAGGGAAGCTCATTTATCAGCCTAGAGTGATTACCTCAATGGCCTTAAATTCCATCCTCATAGTCTGCTTAAGAATCAGGAAAGCATGGGGCGCCTGGGTGGCGCAGTCGGTTAAGCATCCGACTTCAGCCAGGTCACGATCTCGCGGTCCCTGAGTTCGAGCCCTGCGTCGGGCTCTGGGCTGATGGCTCAGAGCCTGGAGCCTGTTTCCGATTCTGTGTCTCCCTCTCTCTCTGCCCCTCCCCCGTTCATGCTCTGTCTCTCTCTGTCCCAAAAATAAATAAACATTGAAAAAAATTAAAAAAAAAGCATCAGGAAAGCAAACGGTTTAGAAACCTCATAAAAACACACACTGCCATGTAACTTGAAGGGGTGAACTTTGGTTTCCCAGAAAACTCATCAGATGATGCCAGAACAATCTAGACGTTTCCAAATTCATGTTAACCTCTCTAGAAAGTTCAAACCCAGGGAGCACAGGCATCAGCCGTGCGTTGGAGGATGGCTTTGGTCCTGCCTAACAAACAGGGTGATTTCACTCACGCACTGAAAACGATTTTCCTGAAACTGGGCCCTTATTACTGAGTTAATAGAAAAAAATTCCAATTGAACTTCGGAAGATTTTTTTTTTTTTTTTTTTGCTATTACAGTAACATTACAGATTTCAATCTGGTGAAAAATGAGCCCCGAGGGCTTTCAACAGTTTTCTAACGGAGCTTAAATTCAGTTCTGAGAACAGCCAGTGTGTAATTGCCAGGGAAGGAGTGTGTAATCCCTGGAAACGCACCGAGGGGAAAACCATGCAGTGCCCCGAGTTGGGGTCCCGACTGGCAGGGGGTGTGGTGGGCTGGGTCGCAGAACGAGTCTCCTGCAGGTGCCCAGCAGCATATGCTCTGTTGAGATTTGAAGAACGACCCGAGTGTTCATATTCTGACCTCACGGCCAGAACGACAGTGCGTTTTATTGTGCCTTTTGGGGTAATCGTTGCTAATTTTGCTTATTATATTGGTTGTCTTAACAACATAACGACGGCAGATTAAAACACCACCTAAGAGGAAACGTTCAAAACACAGATCTCTCCCTTCACTCACTCAAGGCGGTTTTACTCTCCAGAACTCCCTGGAGATCACGGGTGTGGCTGAAGAGGCAGTGGTTTCCAGCCCCCTGCCTGGAACACTTCTGCACCACAACCCAGGTTAGCGAAATCGGGGTGGAGGGTCCTTGCCGTTTTTTTCGATGCCAAGAAATGTCTTTATGGGACTTACAGAGGAATAAGCCATTTTCATTCCTCCTGCTGTCTGCAGGGTTATCTCGATGGAGTGTTTTGTGCAGCCGAATGGATGCTGTGACAGCTGAGCGGGAGGTGTCCCGGGAGGCAATTGCTAGTTTGCTCCCATTACGGGCACAGGGCCTGGTGGTCTAGGCCGGCATTCGAGCCCTTGTCAACACCAGACAACAGGAACACAGCGCCGCTGGGTGAGTCTGCAGACGGAAAGGGTAGTTTGCCTACAGCATCCTTGTTTTTTGTGTTTTGAAAAAAAAATTTTTTTTCTGTTTATCAAAGCGACGTGTTCAGCATAGAAAACTTGACAATATAAAAGAGAGTGTGAAGAAAAGAACGGAAAATCGTCAATACTTCCAGGAGCCTGAGAATCGCTCCCAGTCTGGTGGGGGCATTTTATGCAGGAGTTTCTCTACGTGGGATCGGGATCACACAGTTTGCCAACTTTGATGCTCTATATTTTCCGCTTTACTTTATCTCAGGAGCAGTTTCCCCTGGCTTCAACAGTCTTAGAAAACACAGTTTTAATGACTGGATGTTAATCTTTATTTATTTTTGAGAGAGAGAGACAGACAGCATGTGAGCAGGGGAGGAGCAGCGAGAGAAGGAGACACAGAATCCGAAGCAGGCTCCAGGCTCCGAGCTGTGAGCACAGAGCCCGACGCGGGGCTTGAACTCACGGACTGTGAGATCAACCGACTGAGCGACCCAGGTGCCCCAGTGACTGCATATTAGACCATCATATGGCTGGCCCAGGATTTATTCACGAAGCCTCCTGTTGTGGGGCACTCGGCCTGTTTCCCAACTTTCTGCTGCCAGAAATAAGGCTCCAGGAAAGGCCTCTGCATGCAAATCTCTGCTTCCTCGTCCCTAAGACTGACACCATTTCTGATGATTTCTTCGAGATAAATTCCCAGGAATGGAATTACTGGTCTCAGAGAGCATGACTGTTCGGAAAAAGGCGGACACATAACGCGACACGTCTTTCGTAAGCGCGGACCAATCTGCCTTCCTTGCCTTAACTCGGTTTTAAAATCACTACGCTTAAAATCTGTGCATTTTTTGGGGTGCCTGGGTGGCTCAGTTGGTTGAACGTCCGACTTCGGCTCAGGTCACCATCTTGCAGTTCATGAGTTTGAGCCCCGCGTCGGGCTCTGTGCTGAAGGCTCGGAGCCTGGAGCCTGCCTCGGATTCTGTGTCTCCCTCTCTCTGCCCCTCCCCTGCTCATGCTCTGTCTCTCTCTGTCTCAAAAATAAATAAAAACATTAAAAAAAATTAAAATCAGTGTGTTTTCTTGTGGCAGGGACCTGGCAAAGGGGTGGGTGAGGCGGGGAGGAAAGCTCTTAGCAGCCTTGTCATTGGAATCCCGGAGACACAGGCTGGGAAACGCTGCCCTTTGTTCAGAAGGTCACGGGCTCTGCGCTCGTGAGCCGCCCCTCATCCCTGCCCTGAGCTCCACATGCGTCCCACACTAATGTCGCGGCGAGCTGCTTTAATTCAGTAACATGTGTTGCCCAGGGCAGTGCTGCCATTGAATATATTCCCGGAAGGGGCCGGGTTCCTCTCTGCCTCTCTGCACCTGCGCCCCTCCCATCCTCCCTGCTTAGAAAGCCTCTCCGTGGTGCCTCCCCATCAGCCCAGAGTTAATTCTTAAGACTTAGCAAACACTGGGTGAAAGGCCCAGGACACATGGTTTGCCCTCGAGCGTCTCTGGCCAAGCGGGGAGGTGAGAAGCTCTCTGTGGCAGAGACGATGTGATTTGCCATCTGGGACTACAGGGTAGGCTGCGTTTCTCAGCTTCCCCTGCGGTCAGGTTGGGGACTTGTGATCATGTCACTGCTGGATCTGGCCACAAAGCCCCTGTCAGATGCTCCTCCTTCTCTGTGCACAGCGACCACGCAGACCCTGTGGGCCCCACGTTAAAGGGGCAGTCTCCCAACACACGGGAGCCTGGGGTCCTTGAATGATGCCTGAAGCAGAGCCATCTGCCCCCCCCCCCCCCAACCCCATCACTGGCAAGATGTGAGGGAGGGATCACATTTTCCATGTTAAGCTGTTGAGACTGGGGGGTCATCTCTTAGGGCACCTAGTATTCCTTACCCTGGCCAGGAGTCTCGCTGACAATTGTAACTGTGTGTGTGTGTGCGTGCTGAAAGTCATGCTAAGTTATGCAAGGAGGTGAAGCCCCCATTGGGTTGGGGGCTGTGTGTGTGGGGGGAAGGATCCGAGGGCGAGGCTTTGTTCGCAGGGGTCCCTGAAGGATTACAGTCATAGCGAATATGTGCCGGTTCCTACTACTTTCCAGATGTTGTCCCGACAGCTTTGCCAGACCAGCCTATTTAATCCTTCCGCGACTCTAGGTACTATCCCCTCTTGCGTCCGGAGAGAATGAGGCCGGGAGAGGCTCGGCACCTCGCCCAAAGTCCCACAGCTGTTGGAGGCAGATCTGGGCATCAGATCCCTCCCTCCAAAGCACGACTCTGACCGCCTGTGTCCAAGCAGGGTTCAGCCACAGCCTGTTACGTGGGAGTCACCTGAAGGGAGATGCTGGGAAGCCACTTGAGCATAGGCACAGAGAAGAGTCACAGAACACCTAGCACCCCACACCGGGGCGGGGGGAGGGGGGCGCTGGGCAGCTGATGGGCTTGACCGTGGAGAGGTCTGGCGGGTCCTGAGGGAGCGGCCGGGGGTGGGGGTGACGGGTGGCACTCAGGGCGCCCATCTGAGCACATACACATAGGAGAATGTGATATATGTGAGAGCCACTGGATGCTGGTGAATCCACGCAGGGGCCCGGACAGGCTAGCGTTAGCTTAAACACATGGCCCCTCAAAGCCTGCTGTGCGCTTTGTGGGGAGAACACCTGGACGTGGGGCTTGTCCTGAGCCTGGTGGTGGCCTCTCTGGTGGCTCCCAAGAGGCCCTCCCTGGACGCGTGTCGACCGAACAAGCCGATGAACGAAACATACGAATATGTCCTTTGGAAAATAAATGTCTCCAAGCGTCGCGTCCATCATCAGACTCCTTTATGCGGCCGCCCCTCGGTCCCGCTCACCCGTCCCCCTTGCTGTTTCTGTCCCTAGACATCCTGACACCGAGGGCCTCATCTTTCCAGCCACGGAGCCTTTCCATTCTGGCTGAGTAACCGCAGCCATCACAGAATTAAGTAATGACAAAGTGAGTTATTATCAAGCCTGGCTTCAGTTGGGGATGCAACCTGCAGCCGGGGGTACCTCTCTGTTGGAGCGCTCACACGACTGTCTAGACAGTGACATGAAAAATGTGCCCTATAATTCCCCAGCTCACAGCCATACATCCTCCGTCTTGACTCCACACTTGGTGGGGAATAGTGTCGTTTTGTTGAGAAGGAGAAGAGGTGCAATTAGATTCCTCTTAAATGTTACATTCATCCTTGTTAATCAAAGATTAGTACCTCTTAAAAAAAGTAAACACAAGTCAGGTCCCCAGGACGCTGAGCGCGGTTCCCATGGCCTGTTTAATTACACAAAATGAAGCAAAACGTGCCCCTGTGACACAGTGAAATATGACGGTGGCCGTATCTGGGCAGTGGGATTCAAGGTGACTTGTAATTCGCTGCTTCATTCTGCTCTGTGTTCTTTAATTTTTCTACAATGAGCATGCATTTGCTCATTAAAAGGCATTTAAAATAACCAAAAAAGGAAATAGGAGACTATTCTAAAAACCTGCAGACCGAAGAAGTAGAGGGGGACTTGCTCCAACCCTCAGTCTCCTTCCCCCCCTCCAGAAGGCACCCCTGAGTTTGGCTGCATGTCTGTCCTTCCTGGTAATTTCACGGCACGGACGAACCCCCAAATCGTTGTGCTGAGCGAAAGAAGCCAGACAACGAGTATGTACTCCATGACCCAATTCATGTCAAACTCTAGAAAATGTGCACTCATTCAGAGTGACCCAGAGTGATTCGTGATTCTCCGGAGGATGCGGGGAGGCGGGGAGAGGGGCAGGAGGGAGGGTGACAAAGGGGCCCTTCTGGGAGTACACTCCCTGACAGGGTGATAGTTTCATGGGAAGGGGAGAGGGGCGGAGGGAAAGAGAGAGAATCTCAAGCAGGGGTGATAGTTTCATGGGCAGGGGAGAGGGGCGGAGGGAAAGAGAGAGAGAATCTCAAGCAGGCTCCAAGCTCAGCGTGGAGCCCGACGCAGGGCTCAGTCCCATGACCCTGGGATCACGACCTGAGCCGACATCAAGAGTCAGACGCTCAACCAACGGAGCCACGCAGGCGCCCCAGCAAATTATCCACTTAGAAGTATGAGCAGTTCATGGCACGTCAGCCGCACCTCTACGAAGCTGTTACAAAAAAGTGGGGGCCTGAGAGGGGAGGTTGGAGACCGGAGAGGAGTCACCATCTGTGCTGAGCTTGGGGGAGCTTCTGAGGCTGCCGTGTCCTGCGAAACACACAGAGGCAAGGGGTGGGGAGAAGAATCTGCAGTTGAGGGCCACAGGGGTGCAGGTTGAAGCCATCTGAGGTCATGTAACTGCCTCCCCCTCCCACCTCCAGACATTCTCAGATTCTGATGGTCACGGTGAGCGCACACGCGCATGGGCTCGTGTGCCCGAAAGGAGTGAGGGAAAGGGCAACGTGGACATGGAACACGGCAGCCTGGCACGTTCAGGACAGCGAGGCAGTGAGAAATGGAGCTGACTTGTCAGAGCGGAACCCGAGCTCGAGAGGCGGGGCCTCTTTCTCCAGCCCTCCGGAATCGGCGTGAATCTTGGGGAAGCCTTTGGTCTGCTCCGGGGCACGGAATCAGGATTTGTCACGAGTTTACTCAAGTCTCAAGGGCAGGCGGATCCCAGCTGACATCTGGATGCTGCCCCCACGTTCACTGGCTGTTTGTTGAACAAACACAGGAGTATTGTTTTGATTTACTGTCAGAAAAACAACTGCTTCTGTTTTGAGTATCAACAACAGGACGCAGGATGAAGACAGATGGAATGTCACTGGGCCTCAGATTCCCTCTCACCTGCTTGGCGTGTCTCACGACACCTGAGTTTGGGGGGCCGTGTCCTAGAAGTCACGTGTTTAGCAAGGGTTGGTTGATGGCTTGCTATGGGGCGGGCACCGTGCCAGATGTTGTGGAGAGAAAAGTGCACGTGACTCAGTCCTTCCTCAAAGGGCTTACGGTGCAGAGTAGAACACTCTAGACCCCATCGCATGGGAAGGAACCTACTGAAGGGACTGGCAAACCGTGGTCCACAGGGCAAATCCGGCCCTCCGACTGCTTGCGTGAATAAAGTTTTACTGGAACACAGCCGCGCCTATCGGTCCGCGTGGCGGCTTTCGCATTGTAACAGCCGAGTCGAGTAGTTGCGACAGAACGTGGGGACCACGAAGCCTCCACTCATCATCTGACCCTGGATGGGAAGTTTTCGGACTCCCGCACTCACAGAAGCTGTGAAGGAAGCAACGAGCCTGCTCGTTAGCAAACCAGCTCTCAGTGTTCCAAACTAATGGGCTTGTTTGGGGTAACAGTCTTCCTGGGAGTAACTTCTCGGTCCAGGGAGGAGTCACATGGCTTGTCAGGGTAGCCTCTCCCCAGGAGGGACCACGCTACAGATACTCGTGGCCTCTCGTGAGCCTTCCACGGCCGCGGCACCCTGAACAGCTGGGTGGCACCATCACCACCCAAGGTGGCCTCCGAGAGGTTCAGCAGAGCCTCAGTGCCTGTCCAGGGGCACTGGGAGAGGCGGGGGGAGCCTCCACTTTTATCTTCTGAAGCCCAGAGGGGAGGCCCAAAGCAGAGCATCGCGTAATAGTTGAGCAAAAACAGTGAATCAGCATTCACTCACACTGTTTGTTAGAGTCAGACCCTGATGGCAATCCCTTTGTAGACTTTGCCAAGAGGGGTTAACTGTGAACCCCGGAACAGGACTCACTACAGTCTAAAGCCTGAGGAAAAACTGGCTTCGAAAATCATGGCTTACTTCCAATTTATTCATCAATTCAACAAAAATTTATGGATTGCCCATTATGTGTCAAGACTCATGTGGCCCCAGCCTCCATGGGGCTTGTAGCCCAGGGAGAGGGAAGACAGGCAGCAAACGTACGGGCAAGCTGTCCATCCTAGCCGTTCTCCGTGGCCGCGGTCTAGGCACTGTGAGCGCTGAATTAGTGACACCAGCCATTGCTCCTGGGCTCCTGCGAGACTGTGGTCATGTTTTTGTCAAGTAATCATTACATCGCCTTATTTTATGTGTGTTTCTGTCGAAAGACACCGTATTTAACACGCACTGTCGATCATTAACATTAAATGCATGGCCAGCAGCCCTAGAACTCAGGCCTGAAGGAACTCATCCAACACATTATTTTCTCCATAAGGCCCCTCCCAGCTTCTTGCTGTTACCGACACCAGACAGCACTGCGCCGGGGCCATTTCAGATGGCAAAATCACCACCCAAAGCCCAAAAATGCAAAAAAAACCGTGGCACCAAATAGACCTCGAAAGCATGCCTGGTCACTGCATGACAGCTGAAGGAAGAAGGCCGAGCGTCCCCTCTTTGGACCTCGGCTGGGAAGGTGTGTGTCGGGCGGCTCAGATGTACCACTGTTCCACGCACATCTCTGCCAGGGACCGCGAAGATACGGCAAGTGTGTTGGGGCTACAAATCAACCTTAGCTTGTCGAATTTGCAAACACAGCACGTGTGCATAATGAGGGTCGGTGTGATCCAAGGCAGAGAGAATGATTTCTGCACAGTTCCTGAGCGGAGAAGACAGGCGGGGAAGGCCACGCGGTGGGAGTGGAGATGGCCAGGAGAGAGGGAGAAGCCGGTGCAGAGCAAGGCCGGCCGCAGAAGGATACGGTGTGGACACAGCACGATGAGGAGGCTGGCTCGGGCCAGGGATCACCGTCCAGGTGAATGGGGATGTGGCTTAGACCAAAGTGCTCAGAGCAGTTGCAGGAAACGCAGAGACTGAAGATACACTTGCTCACATTAGTAGATGCATCTCCCTAGTGACCGGACAATCGATGTAAGTATTTGTGAAATATTTACTCGGTGAGCCAGAGATGTTTAATTTTTATTTAAGATTTTTATTCATTAAAAAAAATTTTTTTAATGTGTATTTATTTTTGAGGAAGAGAGAGAGAGAGAGAGAGAGAGAGAGAGAGAGAGAGAGAGAGACAGAGCATGAACAGGGGAGGGGCAGAGAGAGAGGAGGACAGAGAATCCGAAGCAGGCTCCAGGCTCCGAGCTGTCAGCACAAAGCCCGATGCGGGGCTTGAACCCACGAACCACGAGATCGTGACCTGAGCCGAAGTCGGATGCTTAACTGACTGAGCCAGCCAGGAGTCCCAGAGATGTTTAATTTTTAGACAGCAAGGGTGAAGCATCTGACAGGAATCACTGGCCTGTCATTGCTCTTGGGTGGCTCCTGGGAGAACAGCTCACCTCCATTTCCAGAGAACAGCTCATTTGTGGGTGTCCCATAAAGGACGCTCAGAAGGACGCCAGCCGGGGCCATAAGAGCCATCTTTTCACTTCTCACTCTGCTGGCCCCTCTGGTCCGCCCGTCTCTACACGTTTTAAAAGAAACCCCAGACACAAAGAATTCAAGCGCAGAATAGAGACAAAACTGACCCTCTGAACCCTGACCCTCAGCTTAGCTCGTGAAATAAAAATCCCACTCGGAAGAGAATTTGAGAATCATTCTATGCGATCTGAAGGAGGCTGTAGGTTCTACTGGGTGCGTTTTTTGTTTGTTTGTTTTTAAATGATGATTTCTCCTCTTGCAAAACAAAAGAAATACTTTCCTTGTTAAAAAACTCTTGGGCATAAGCATATGTGAATTTGACTTCCATCCCTTCCACTCACTAACTTTTCAACCCTGAGCATATCTGGGTACCTCTGTTCCTCTGTAGGATGGGGGGAGCCACACCCACTTCCGGGGTGCCCAGCGTGGGAACGAGATATCGCACCATCACATCTACAGATGCTGCGTTTAGTTGCTTTTCACATTTGCCTTTCCTATGTCATTCTGCTTTATTTTCATTCACAGTTCCTACTCCTTTATTCCTTTTCCTGAATCGTTTTAAACATTATTTATTGACCCACAGGTTTCTCTTGCTTTCCTTTTGAGCCCAGCTATGGATTTCCATGGGTGAGGAGGGTTCTGCGCCCCGATCCCACCCTTTAAATTTACAGGTGAAGCGGGCCCCAAGGAGCCTTCACCTTCTGTGCCCGGTCATATCAGAGGTGGAAGAAAATCAGCAACATCGATCCTACTTTACTTACAGATGTCATATTTTGTTTAACATGAATTTTTGTGTTAATTTTGACATAAAAAAATTGCATTAAAAGACTGTCTTGATGGCTGAGTTTTCTGGTGCTCCCTAAAAGTGTCCTCCCCAGGGGAATGCGTCGCTCACCGCCCCCTGTTCCAGCGGCCATGGGCTGCACAGCCCTCTGGAGCCACACCCCTGCTCCCGTCCAGGGCTCGGGCTCCTTCTGAGACAGAGACTCTCAGTGCAATTACTCCGTGTGCCAGCGTGTGTCCCTCACATCGTGCGTCTGGGGACAGCCGTGGCCCGAGTGCCCAGCATGGATCATCCGGGGCATGGCGGGAAAACTCAGATTCACGGGAAGGGTGTGTGGATGGATATCTGTCATTTGGGCTGTTCACCATATTTTTGATTCCTCACAGCACCCCGGCCTCCTCTCTGGGCAGACCCCTGTTTTGGGTGGTCGTGGGTGGTCGTGGTCGAGCTCCCATTCTTTCCTGGATACAGTGGGAGTGGGTCAGCTCCAGCGAATCTGATGCTCTCCGTGTGTGTGTATGTGTGTGTGTGTGTGGGGGGGGGGTTGGCGGCATCATGCTCTTGCCCTGGGAGGTCTAACTCAAGTGCTCAAGTGCCAGGCTGAGTTAGACTGCAGCAGCCTCAATCGTCTCCCCTCTCTGGTTCCATTTGGTGACCACTCATTTTTTCCCAGCTTCTCCTCTGGTCTCCCGGCCCTTCTGTGACTCCCCAGATCAATCTCGTCAATTCTCGCTTTATTCCACGTAATGTAGCTGATGCTGGTTTCTGCGGCTTGCAGCCACGGATCCCGACAGACCCTGCACCAGAAGTCACCAATCGGAGGTCCTGAAGCGTAACGCCCTCTCCTACTCACTGTTAAGTCTCCTTTGTTTCATCTCCCTTCAGACATTCAACCAGGTCCTCAGCTTGCCTGGGTGACAGTCTCTCCTAGTCACGGTGTTATGTGCATGGCATCATATGCTTTGCAGAGCATCTTAAACTACGGATCAATTTAATCCTGATACCCGAACCAGGAACCATTAGTACTAGCAGAAAATAGGACCGTTACACGTATGCTCTAGAAAGATGGCAAGATCGAGCATACCTGTCCCCCGAAAAGCCAAGCTGCAAACCTTCAAAAGTCAGTTGTTTGCACCGTGTGTTTAATAAGTGCTCACCACGCGTCCACGTGCCCCGTCATCTCTGAGAACTGCTTGCAGACAAGCAAACGGCAGATGACGAGACTGAGCCTTCGGAAACTTCTTTCTGCTACCTTCAATTCCCCGGGAATGAGGAGGAGACTGCCATCATGGTGAGGCTTTTAGCAGTGAGACACCCTGGCCTGGCTGTGGATGTGCCATCGTTCCTGGGAGCTGTGACGAATTTCCACAAATAACCCTAGTAAGTGTTTCCGCAGACTTGCTTATTATAAGTTTTCAACGCGTGGAAACCACGGATTGTAGGAAAACATCCTTCTCATTCTTGAAGAGCCTCCTTTAGAGAATGGCTACATTTAAACTCTTGGCCAAGAATGATAATCGGTTCATTGAGTGCCTACTATGTGCCAGGCTCTGTGCTTCAAGCGCTTCTCCTGAATTATCTGCTTTACCCTCCACAGTGACCCTGCAGCCCAGACATTACTGCCCCACTTTATAAGAGAGGAAACTGAGGCTGGAGGAACTGGATGTCTGCCCGAGGTTACACACCTGGAAGCGGATGGGTGGGGATTTGAACTCAGGGCACCGGACCGGCAGAGCCACGAGAGCCGCGGGGCTGTGGCAGCCCTCTTTGCAAGGCCACGTGAGACCCGGGGGGCCCTCTGGGGCAGCCCCTGGAGACAAGACTGATTCTCCAATGGAGCGAGAAGTCAACGTCTGTTTGCCCTGCACGCGTTGGGAAAACACGTTTCACCTTTGTGATTGTCTAACCTCTTCCAGTAAAGGCTGGCAGCATCGAAAGTGATGTGATGATGGAGCCTTGTTCTTGGGAAGGCAGCCGTACGAGCAGGAAGCACAGGAAACAGGGAAACCCAGGGACGGAGGCGTCCCCGCCGGATGATGGTGGCGAGAAGATGCCCGCACGCACGAAACCCTGAGGGCTTTTGGCCACTTCTACCCACGCAGCCCTGCCTGGGCCGCCTCCCCACTCCAGACATCTGGGCAGCAGAGGGTCTCGGTGGGGTGTTCGGCACTGGTGGGTGTCATCGATTTCGGGGCGATCAGCAAAAATCAGAAACAGAATGTGCAGGGTTGTTCTGAGAAGTGGAATCTGATAGAGCAAGGCTGCTGAGGTTTTTGGCAAATGCACACCGAGGGCTGAGCTTCTCCAGCGAGAGTCTGGTCTGGGGGCAGAGGAGCAGGAAGGTGGGAGGTATGTCCCACAGCCAGAGCTCCTGCGTGGGAATCCGTGTGCCTCTGGGGGTGTTCCTGAATCTCGCTGAGCCTCACCGTCCTCACCTCTGAAGAGGGGTAACCGAGGCACCCTCTTTACAGGGTTGTTGGGAAGTTACATGTGACCGAGCATACGAAGCTACAGAGAACAGAGTCTGGGACAAAGTAAATGCCAGCTACTCTGTCATGACCGCGAGCACATCAGCGCGGCTGAAAGAAACCGGCGAACTTAGGGTGACCGCGGCGGAGGACCGGACCCGGGCAGAGGGCACGACTTGCCGGTGGCCGGAGAGAAGGAGACGGGCAGAGCCAGGCTCATCGGCCGCTGGCTGAATGTCCACTCCATCCTGGGTCCAGAAAGTGGTGCCTGTGTAGACGCTGGTTGTGCTGCTCTGAGGTCTGGCTGCCCGGGCAAGAGCACCTGTTGTGTTTAACTGCGGCTGGCTCACTTATTCTCAGGAGGCAGGCCTCATGTAGAACATGCCAGGCAGGGCCACCCCTGGGCCTCCTCACCTCTGGGGGAATCTCAAAGACTCGGGTGTTTAAATTTCATGTGGACGTGGACGACACCCAGACTCTTCTGTCTAGCCCAGACCCTGCCTGCCGTCCATCCCTGCTCCCTGTCTCTGCCTTAAACTCAGTACCCTCAAAACCGAGTTCCTGGGGTGCCTGGGTGGCTCAGTCGGTTACGTGGCCGACTTCGGCTCAGGTCACGATCTCACGGTTCGTGATTTCGGGCGCCGTGTCGGGCTCTGTGCTGACAGCTCAGAGCCTGGAACCTGCTTCAGGCTCTGTCTCCCTCTCTCTCTGCCCCTCCCCCACGCATGCCCTGTCTCTCTCTCTCTCTCAAAAATAAATGAACAGTAAACAGACAAAAAAACTGAGTTTCTGACACCTCCTCCGAGTCCCTTCCCCAGTGAGCCTGTCTGCTTCATAACCATCCACCCCATCTTCCAGTTGTTTAGGACAAAAACCTGGGCATCTGTGTGTGTGTGTGTGTGTGTGTGTATGTGTGTGTGTGTGTATCTCTGTCTCACACACGTGGTTGGTCCGCACATCCCGACTGCCATCACCTTCCAGACACATTCAGTAAGGCCTGCTTCTCACGGCACATACCGCCAACGCGAAGTCCAAAGCGGTGCCACGTCTCACCTACCTGGCTCATTGCAGGACCCTCCCCACTGGTCTTTGCCGTCTCCTTCCCCACCACCCCTCCCCACTTACTCTTCTCTAAAACCACCGCGGCTTAACTTCCTGTCTTATTCACAGTAAAAGCTTTACCCCTGTGCACCTCTGACCTCCTCTCCCCACCTCACCCACTCTGCACCAGACCCAGTGATACCTCACCCCCTGTATCTCATACCTCCGCACATCCTGCCTCAGGGCCTTTGCACTTGTCGTCCCCCCTGCCCCTGGCTTGGACCACTCTTCCGCAGATACGTGCACGGCTCACCCCTGTTTCCTTCAGTTCATCGGCGAGTCCTTCCCTGGAATCTAGACTTTCAGACCTTCACTTCTTTCTCTGCCTTTTTTCTTTCTTTGCATTGACCGCCCACTACTATGCTATTCATTTTGCTCATTTGTTTTCTTGTTTGCTTCCTCTCCCCCTCTGCCATTGGCCTATAATCTTCATGACGACACATCTCTTTAACTGTTTGCGTTGCTGCTGGGTCCCCAGTGCCTAGAAAAGGGCCGGCGTGTCCTAAGTGCTCGTCAGACACCTGCGGAATGAATGAATGATTCAACGATTGACGAGCTGGCTTATCCCAGCCCAACCCTAGTCCAGATCCAGAGGCCCCACTCCGCACAGGCACGCGAGGCTGTTCCGAGCCGGCTCTACGAGGTCTGATCTTCTCCTGAAACTCGCTGTTAGGATACACAAGGAACCCCCTGAATTAAACTATGTGGGAGGACGACAGTTTAGAGCCTCATCACTTGAAAATGCAAACTGGGAGCTGCTGTTGAAACACGCTTCTTGAATTAGTTACGTGGCTCGCTGTCTACGGTTATTTACCTGCGTTAGTACTAAGGTCGTGATGAACCCTTCACAAGACCCCCCCTAGATGTGTTCGGGGGCTGCCTGGTGTTGGTGATTGACAAAGTGCACTCATAAAATAAGCCTGCTCCTGTCCATCCGGCTGACTTCTCTTGCCATCCTGAGACGTATGGCTTTCTCAATATGATATGGGGAGCGTCTGCAGCAACGCTGGTCTATTGCAAACGCCTTTATTAAAATGAAAACAACAACAACAACAAAACACCCAGCTAAGCAGATTTAACAGCTTAGAAAACAGTGGGCAAGAAACCATATTAGCGTTTGTCAATATTTTGTATGCTGGCTATGAGAATTAATTTCTCAGGCAGGCAAGGATGACCGTCATAATTGTATTCAAATATAACCAATTCAAAACCATGCTTTCAGTAATGAAAGTCTGGCCCGTGGCAGATTTAGAACAACCCGTGTAGACGGATGTTAAAAAGGCGGCTGGGTTGTAAAATGACTTTTCCATTGTTTATCCAAATGGTCAGCTCTTTTCATGTCAACTGAATCGAGTGCCTCTAATTGAGGTTAATAATGAAAACCTTCCACCCCTGGATCATGATAAAAGCCAGAATTCTATTTTTAGCCGCGGAAGATGTTAAATCTTTAAAACTTCGGTTGTTTAATTTATTAGACCTTGTTTTCCATTGGCATCTTCATAACACAAAATCTGACCACTGAAAATAAAAGTCAGCTGTGCTAATACATTTACATAAATAATTAAAAACTCTACAGCGGAGTAGGCAATAAAATGTATTGCCACCATAAACTTCCAATGGAAGAACAACCCTTTAATTAAAAACTACAAAGGCGCCACTGTAAACAATTCATTTACATTTCAAGCTCTGTGTTTGTTGACTCGAGAAAAGAATCATTCATTAAACAAAACAAAACAGAAAGGACCTCACTCCAAATCCTGCTATCGAGGTCAGTAGCCATATTTAATTAAGATGAAGCGTTAATAATATATTTTACTAGAGGGAGGCTGTTCGGTTAATTTCCCCAGGTAGAATTGTTATTATTTAGCCTTTAACTTCTGATTAAAATTTAACAGGTGGGAGTCACCCCAAATGAAACTCTTAAATCTGGTTTTGAAATCTGTTTTTTTTGGGGGGCGCCTGGGTGGCGCAGTCGGTTAAGCGTCCGACTTCAGCCAGGTCACGATCTCGCGGTCCGGGAGTTCGAGCCCCGCGTCGGGCTCTGGACTGATGGCTCAGAGCCTGGAGCCTGTTTCCGATTCTGTGTCTCCCTCTCTCTCTGCCCCTCGCCCGTTCATGCTCTGTCTCTCTCTGTCCCAAAAATAAATAAAAAACGTTGAAAAAAAAATTAAAAAAAAAATAAAACAAGGCCACGTGCAGATGCTGTCATGGGTGGTGGGCATTTGTCGATATCGGAAGGTGAATAACAATAATAATACCGATAAACGACGCCTGCTTATGCACAAACATGTTTATGCACAGAGAGCTGCAACCCGGCTGCCACCAATCTGTGCCTGTTTACCGAGCTCACCCATCTGCCTGGCCCTGGCCGGGCGGCGACCATCTCAAAAATTTCCAGCCTCGAAGAATCTTCTCTGCCTGTGGTGGCCTCAGCCCAAGTCTTACCAAATACCCTGCAATGTACCCACCCTGCAAATACATTTTCTTCCTGTAGAACGTTTGAAACGACGTTTCTGCTTTTGCTTTTGGCCTTATTTGGCGACCGGGAATAGTCTCATCTACAATCCCCTATGGTTTCTCTGGTGCACGCTCAGACATTCCTGCCAGGGGGGCTCTACAGACGGCCTGCAAAGGTAAAGACGGGTTCGCCGATCGTAAATTTGAAAAGGTTGTCGCGATGCTCTCGGCGCTCGGTATTCGTTAATTTCAGCGTTGTTGCCTTCTTTTCAAATCGTGGAGACAACAGGCTAGATGTTCAGGTCCCTGGCACCTTGGCAGGTCCCTGGAGAATCTGAAGGTCCAGGTGCTGGGCCTGCAGGGCTTAATTCTGTAATGGTACTGGAGACGTTGGGGGATTAGGGCGGGGATGACAGTAAAGCACGAGAAAGATGGTGCTGAAGGTCTAGAGAGCCCGGGGAGTGCAGTCGCGAGGTCAGGGCCGCCTCTCTGGGCTCGGTGGGTGCCAGCAAAGCCCCCCGGGGCTCTCAGCAGGCCTCCGCACACCTCTGCCCGCTCTCCCCCCACAGAGGGGGGCTCAGAGGCTCCGCTTTCCCTATCAGCAACAAGGGAGATGAGAAAGGTCTCATTTACAGGGTTGTAGGAACTAAATGGCTTTGGTGGCGGTGCTTTGGGCGAACTTTTAGAGAACAACGCTAGGCGTTTTAGTCCCGGTACCATCGTTCCCAAGCACGTGTCTCAGGGGGCAGGGGGGTGGATGGTGGACATCTCTGCCAGTTGGGGCTGGCACCCAATTCCCAGGAGACGGAGACCTGCACGGAGGCAGGGGGGTAGCGGGCTTTCTGGGGAATTCAGGAATCTGTTGACAAGCGAGACCACAGTGATGCTCGGAAGCTCTTTCTCCCCAGCTAGGGACTGCTGGTTCTTGCTTGATCTTCTGCCTTCCTTGCTCTCCTGCCCCCTTCCTTCTTTCCCAGGGAGGACATGCTCTTGCTCTCACGACTGCAAGTTCCCCAGAGGCTGCAGGCAGAGACCGTTTCTTGCACGAGTGAACACATGACAGCTAGAAGCGTCAGGGCCCCCCTGGGCTCTTAATGAATACCGTTAAGCAAACGCAGTGAACGGATAAACGAACGAACGAAAGACTAGCTTTAACCCTTGTGCTTTTATCAAACAGTTGTTTTTCACAACACGCTTATCTATTATGTCGACTGCGTAAAAATCTAGTATCGTGGCACGTGATAACTTTTAAAGTTTACCCTGAGGGCGCCTGGGTAGCTCAGTGGGTTAAGCGTCCGACTTCAGCTCAGGTCATGATCTCATGGTTCGTGAGTTGGAGCCCCACGGTGGGTTCTGTGCTGACAGCTCAGAGCCCGGAACCTGCTTCGGGTTCTGTGTCTCCCTCCCTCTCGACTCCTCCCCCACTCAGGCTCTGTCTCTCTCTCAAAAGTAAACATTACAAAAGAAATTAAAAAATAATTCAGTTTATCCTGTGGTTTTTTTTTTTTTATTATGTAGGAAGTTTCAATATTCAAAGATGCTCGCGGTAGAAATGTCAGCTACCTCATGCTGTCCACGCTTCTTTTCTTCTTTCCTAAAGAATCCCAGTCTCCAAAGCTGGGTTCTTTCCAGCTAAATGATCCCATGTCCTCGTGTCCCCTGCACTTAGGTGTGGTCATGTGACTAATCTTGGCCATTGAGATTTAAACAGAAATGGGGCTGACTTCCAGGAAATCTCCTTCAAAGACAGGAGACTCCCTTCTTTCCCTTTCTCCCATCTCACTGTCTGGAACGCAGATGCGAAAGCTGGTGCACTAGCAACCCTCACAGTCCACGAGGAAGGGGACGCCAACCTGGAGATGGTCGAATGGTGAGCAGGAAGGATCCTGGGCCCCTGACACCTTTGAGGAACTGCCATCCACACCCTGCACACTGCCATGGCTACTCTGGACTTAGGTGAGAAAAAGAAAATAGACTTCTATCTTCTCTGAGCCACTGTCATTTTGAATTTTCCTATTGTCTTCAGCGAGACTTAATCCTCACAGATACGGTGCCGCTCAACACACCCTCACAGAGCTCCCTGGATGAATGATCCTTTCCAAACACATGTTGAGCAGTGATAGGTCATTTCACATCGGTGGGGACAACATTTCTCCTCCACACACATCTCATATATTCAGTGTGTAGGCAAAAGTCCCTGCTGCAGAGTGGTTTACCGCAGCCCCTGGACAGGATGAGCTCTGTCTGAAAGATGTTCAGAATTGGAATTGCTACTTGGTCGCCTCAGCAGAAATCCCTTGATTATGCAACACAGTGAAATAAGTCCTCTCAAGCCCTTCGAGAGGATCGGGCTGCTGCTTGCGTCCCCAGAGCAGCCAAATCAACAGACAGGATGCCGGGATTAGTCCCTGCTATTCACGTTGCTGCTGGAGAACGTCGGGCAGTCATTCCCATATTAGCATAATCATCATTGAGCTGCTCCTTCTGACAGTAATTAGCCAATAGTTTCTGTTGCACAAGCCTGCTCCTCATTAGAGACCCCAAAATGTCACGGAGAAATGTCTGGCTCCTGTCTCACGGACGTGGAGACAGGGTTCCCCCAGAAGGCAGGAGCGTTGTCTGGAGGGGGCCAGGGTGGTGGGGAGAGAGGGGCTCTGTTTCAGAACACGTCAGTATCGACACGACCTGGGAGCAGAGGAGCTTTCTAATCATGACATCGATTCAAATCATAAGGGACAATATAAATTTCGGTATAAAAAACAAGTAAGTTTTTAGATGACAAAAGGCATTAACAATACGCATCCTTTGGCTCGAAGAGCTTTCGAAAAATTCTTCAGGAAATTAATGATGCATTAGACAATTTAGCTATAAGCATGGCCACTGACCTTTCTAGAAAAATGATTGCATGCAACTGGAAACACTCTAAATATCCAGTAACAAGGAGATGAATGAATAAATGAGAACATTCATGTAATAGAATAAGAGAATACTATCAAGCAATTAATAATAATGGCTGTGTCTTGACATGGAAAAGCTCTTCGCCATATACTGGGAAGGAGGCACAGAAGGTTCCAGAACAGGACGGGTGATGAGAGCCAATTCCGGTAATAAAAGCGGAAGCCCCCTCACACGTGACTGAGGGAGCTATACCCAAGTTGTTAAGAGGGTATTATAGGAGCTATTACGGATTCTTTATCATCTTCCTTATTCTTAACTGCCTTTTCAAAAGTCTCCTCCATGAACTATCTTAACTTTATAATAAGGATAAGAAGATACAAGTCATTAAAAAGAAGAATTTCATCTGTCACCAGCCCACTGATGTCCATTTTGATTTGGCTAAGAGCGCAATGCGACGGGCTTTTTAACAAGTCTTAATAACTCGGGCTTTTTAGTGAGAGTATTCACTCTGATGCCTGGACACCTCCTGTCTTTAGCGTTGCTGGCTTCTCAGAGATCAAGGCGCCTTTCACAGACTTTACTGTTCCCTGGTGTGATGAAAGCGTCCCTAGCGGGGGCCAGCATTGCCAACATGGGGCCGAGACGAGACACGCCTTGCATCATGGGAGACGGGATGCCAGCCAGGACGGGAATTAGTTAGAAGTTCCTAAGTTCTGTGGGGGCTGGGGGTGGGGAGGAGGTGTCCTGCTTTGAGGGCGAGGGAGCCTGCCCTCAGGGAAGAGGCCACGTGCCTGTCAAGGCTCCCAGTGCCTGGTGAGTCACTTGAGACGAAAGTAGGGTTTTTGGGGCGGGGTCACAGAGCATCTGGGAATGCAGTATTGATAGAGATTCACCAAGTGGTGGTGGGGAGAGGCAGAGAAAGGAGGAGGAGGGAGAGGGAGGGGGAGGAGGAGAGCGGGGAGGAAGGGGACGGGGCAGAACACCAGACAGCGGGGAGCGGATGAGAGAGACAGAGAGGCAGTGATGGGGTGGGTGCCAGGGAGAGGGAGGCAGAGCCACAGAGAGGGAGACGAGGAAGGGACAGACAGAGCAAACGATATACCAAGGGAGGCAGGCACAAACAGAGAGGGACACAGAGAGAAAGCTACACGGACAAACACAGAGTCACACACACAGACAGGGGCACCTGCCACGACCTGCATGGTGGCAGAACTCAAGGCAGTGGTTCTGACGGGATGGACACCCTCCGGGGCAGGACGGCTGGGACAGCATCTTATGCGCACCTCTGTCATCTGAACTCAGAGCGCTCCTTGGGATGAAGGGTTCCCTCCCTCTTCCCATGCCTGCTCCCCAAAGCATCACTAAGACAACAATAACAGGACCGCTCACAAGGTCACCGTGCCTTTTGGAGAATTTTGGGCAGCCAAGCGCGGGTCGTCAGAGACCTGGGTCCCAGCCTGGTGGGCCCCGCCCTGCCGCCCTCCTCACCCCCTGCACACACAGCCCCTCAGGGACAGCGCTTCTCAGTGTGTCGGATCAAGGGCGGCAAGTAATTAACAGACCTCTTCTCCCAAAAGTTTCCTGTGACAATGGCTCAACCTGTCAGTGACACGGCTGTCCGTGCCTTGGATGAGCTCAGAACCAGCAGCAGGGGGCCTGGTCAGTGCCAGGCTGAGAAATGGGGGGCACTTCTGGGCCACTGTGTGGCCCCAGCAGGAAGGGACGTGTGTGAGGAGTCTGGCCAGAGAGAGAAGAGTGTGAGACACACACACACACACACACACACACACACACACACACACACACACACACATTTACTTTGTTTCAAGGCTGGAAGAGGGGTTTCTCCGGACACTGCTCAGCTCAATTTGTAAATGCTAGAACTCTTAGGCAAACCAGCCACAGAGAGACACTTCAGTGGTATTTCCTGAGGGGACTCAAAAATTGGACTTGGTCACAGTGACTCTGTGGGTCCTGATGACACAGCATCCATTCTCATCTCCTGGGAAGAGCCCCCTGAACTCCTTTGGTGGTCGTGATGGGACCTGGGGCCCACGGTGGGGACACTCTACCCCCCTGCTGTTCTGTGGGGCTCAGAGATGGGCCGTGCGTCCAACTAGGCTCTGTGAGACCCAAGCCTGGCCCTGGGCTCGAACTTTCGATTGGGAAGCATGCCGCTGGGGCCGAGGACCGGCATTGCTCGTCTCCCTACAGACGTGGCTGAGGATGTGGCCGACTGCAGGGGACAGCAGAGCCAAAAGATGCAAAAAGGACATGCTCTGAGCACCTGCGTTCTCATGCTGAGTCCCCGCGTCCCCATCAATTGAGGCCGCCTTGGGCTAGGCCACTCCGAGGACGGTCCTGGCAACTCATGACATGGGTCATACCTGTAGTGACGGACGGTAGAAACACGAAGCTCTTCAGAGCGTTCCAAACTTGTGCGTTTTCCCTCGAGCTTCCCCTCCAGTGATCAACACACGGCTTTCTCCACTGACGTCCCGCCCGTGGTAGAACAGGGGACGCCTGTACCCTGTTCCAGTGGCTCGTACCCTGGTCTTGATACGTCTCAGGGGCTTGGCTCTTGCCAGTACCCCCTCCCTCTGCAGACCAGAATCCCGTCCCTCCCTCCATCTGCTGGACCTGCTCTCTGGGGTCTGGCCCACCTTCTCAGTTCCATGTTCCATCCACAGGATGGGACCTCCTTCCTCCCTCCCTGTCAGCTGCCCGCATGTGAGAGCATCATCTCCATGGACCGTCAGGTGCCCTGAGTTGGGAGGCTCCTGACTGCAGTTCAGGCAACATCCCCCGGCCCCCCAGCATGTGAGCCCCTGTGGGTGAGGGGCACAGGCTGTGGGAAATGGCGGAAGGTAGTTCATTCTCCCTGTGAGGTCGGGCTGTGCCAACCCATCATTTCCCATCCCCTAGAGACTCTGCAATGCCCGAGTTCCTGTGCTATCTCGGGCCTGTTTTGTTTTTTTTTAAATGTTTATTTATTTTTGAGACAGAGACAGAGACAGAGTACTAGTGGGGGAGGGGCAGAGAGAGAGGGAGACACAGAATCCGAAGCAGGTGCCAGGCTCCAAGCTGTTCTGCACAGAGCCCCATGGTGGGGCTCGAACCCATGAACCGCGAGATCATGACCTGAGCCGAGGTAGGATGCTTAACGACTGAGCCACCCAGGGGCCCCTTGGGCCTGGTTCTAAACATGTTCAATAAGCCCTCCACCAGCAGATTCCTCCTTTTGCCTAAGTCAGCCAGAGCTGGTCTCAAACAAAGAACCTGGACAGACCCAGCTCTCTGTCTGTCACCGCATCTGTCCCCCCACCCCCACCAAGTTACCACTTTCAAGACGGGCAACATCCCAAGTCACGCAGCAAGGGCAGAGCCCTGGGTTCAGGAACATCAAGCCCGTGGAAGTTCGCTCTCTCCCCCACCCAGAGTCCCCTCTTCTGCTCCTGCTGTAGAAATACATAGTGACAGGAAAGCTTCCCTAAAGACATCCTGAATTTGTACGTTTGCCTGTTAAGCTACCAGTTTCCCCACCTAAGGACTTAAGGAAAGCTTTCTCTTTGATATTTAAATTGTATCTTTCCTCTGCCAGGTACCCAGCAGGAAAAGGAGAAAGAGAGAGAAAAAAGAGGGCAATTTCCGAGTCACGTTATTACAGGATTTGGTACAGTTCGCACCTTTATCTAGTTCACCTCGCATTTCAGAAAGTTTTGTTGTGAAAATAAATCCCCTTTTGGGATCGGAAACGAACGTGAGCCGCGCGTCTGCCAGCTCGCTCCGCGGTAAAGTGGCTGTGTGGAGACCGGGACACGTTTCCAGGTGTTTCAAATCAGGAAAATACGACACGTGTTTATTACAAGTGCATCTAATACTTGATTATCTGTTCCTCCTACGAGAAGAAGATTAGGTTTTGGAAAAGAAAGATTAATACCTTTCCTGTGCGGAGACGAGCGGGCGTTTGGACCTGCATGTCGATTTCAGCTTGCCGCGAAACACGGTACCAACGAGAGCAGCCGGTCAAGCCTAGTGCCCTAAGTCACGATCATTTAATTAAATCTTGTCGCGACAACACCTTCTTTCTAAGCACCCGACAGAGCTCAAGAAACGAAGACGGAAATTTTGAAGACGATTTTTTGTTGTTGTTTGTTTGGCTTGCCATTTATCTGTTGGAAACCTAACCCCATCGTTCCCTTTCTAAGTACCCGCAATGTCTGCTCCCCCCGCTCTGATGCTTCCGAGTCCACGGCACTGAGCAGAGAGCACGGACTTTGCAGACCGTCCTGTTTCTAGTCTGATTCCTCTGCTACTAGGCTGGGCAGCCTCGGGCTAGGTACTGAACCTCTCTGAATTCGCAATACCCTTATCTGTATGTGGAGTCAGCCAGTGCTGACTTCCAAAGTCATGGTGGCGAGACAATGGGTCGAGTGTCTGAGATGCAGGGGGGGCCAGACGTGGTGGCTCCCTTTTCTTTTTTTCAGAGCCTGTGCTTGGCACTGGCAGACCCCTCTGGCCATTTGGGAACACTGCCCGGAGGCCACCCTCCTCCCCGGCATCAGGTGTGGAGGCAGCATCCCTGGAGAGTCAGCCTCGTCCTGACGTGATCGGCCAGGAGCTCTTCAGCGTGCCCTGTGCCTCCCACTCGCCCAGATCACCAACAAATTTACCGCAAGGCTAGTTTGCTCCGGACAGCCAGGCCTGCATCCGGAAAAGAAACGCAACTCCTGCCTGCCTCCGCCCTCCGGTTAGGGAGCCGCTCACCCACCTGATGGTTTGATGTTGCAGGGAATCTGGGTCCGTGGCATTCACGGTCAGGAGCACGCTGCCCACAGAGATGTTCTCCTGCCTGGTCACCATCATGGGGTCCGGGTAGAAAACCGGACCCTCGTTGACATCCAGGACAGTGATGTGGACGGTGGCCGTGGAGCTGGGGCCGTAGGAGACGTCGGGTACCAGCGGGTCCTCGTTTTCCACTTTGATCAGCAGGGTGTGAAAGGCGGAGATCTCGTAGTCCAGAGGCTGGAAAGCAGGGGGAGGAGGCTGAGCATGTGAATCTGTTACAAGGGCAGGCGCCTTTGCACCAAGCACTCTGACATCCCACGGGCTGGGGTGGATTTTAGGGACGGGTCCAGGATTTGTGGGCCAACCTTAGTGCAATTTGGGGTCCCCCTTAAGAAAAGGAATACGAAGCACACAGATACAAAAATCGGGATGGAAGGTTGTTTGTTTGTTTTTTTTTTTAGATGAAGAAATAAATGACAACACATTACGTGAGCCCCAGAGACCTGGGGTCCCCCGTTGCGATCTCTTTAGGCGACGCCCTGGCCACGCTGACACTAAAAGGCTTCCTACCTGTGACCTGTAGCCACAAGACGCCGCCACTCGGAGGGGGTTGGGGGCATGAACGACTCAAGCCGAAGCTTTGCCAGCTTCGGGGCAGCCCTGCCTCCGTTACCATGGGAGATAGAATGGAAAAGGCCCCAAGTCCCATTTGCACCGTTTCCCTCCCACTCGCTGCAAGGTCTGAGGCTGGGGTCTCTACAGCTCTCTGGCACAGGCACGCTTCCCGGGAGGGCGTCTCGTAGGGAAAAGGGCTGGAGAGGATTGGAAACACGTGGGGTTAAGCCTCTGCGCCCTTCCCTACCTGAGGGCATTTGAAAATGTGTGTGTGTGTGGGGGGGGGGATTTTCAATTGTCACCATGACTTGGGGGCTCGGTGGCCACATACTGGGTAGAGGCAGTGATGACCAGACACACGGCCATGCCAGGGACCGTCCAACATGATGGTGGACTGTTCTGGCCCCAGGGTCACTGAGATGGGGTCCACCGAGGTGATTTTGCAAAGGGGTCTTGTAGTACCCGCCTCTCCCAGCTGCTGTGCAGAGGAAATCAGATCATGTCAAAGAAGCCCCACTGTAGACACTATTCATAAGGTGGTCCTGCCCATCACAGAACGTGCCAGATGACAGTCACTTGGCCACTCCCTTCCCAAACCACTAGATGATGTAGGAGTGACATTTCCTGTCCCTGGGGGTGCGTGGGGAGACGTTCAGGTCTGACGAGGGCACGTTATTTATTTCAAGTTATTTCCCTAATGTTTCGTGGGAGAATGAGTAGCCAACTCCTCAGACCCGTGACATATGGATACTCCTGCTGTGAGGACAGGACCATAGCGGGTGCACGGAGTTGATTCACACTCGACTAGAAGGAAGCAAATGACCTCCCAGGTTGTAAGGGCCACGGGAAGTGGGGGCAGAGCCCCACAGGGGCGAGAGCTGGGATTGAAACCCGCTGGGTGAGCTGGACTGACTTGCGGTAACCTTCCGTAACGATCGCAGCCAACACGCACACAGGGGTCCCCACACGCGCAGAAGTGCACGCACGCGCACACGGGCGCGCACACGCACACGCAGAGGAAATGCTGACGTGCCTACGCGGGAGTGCTTCCTGATTGTAACGGGACGGGACCCCCCCCCCAACCCCCCACCCCCCACCCCCCACCTGTAACAACTCCCAGAGGGACCTTCCGAGTTAACAGATACAAAGCTCTTGGCACCTAGGAGCTACCCAGGCGTTATTTGGTCCCATCCGGGTAATACAAGAATACTTCACCGCTCTGTCCCTTTCTAACTTCTGTCCATCCCGAGTGACGGGCTAAATACGCAACCTCAGGGAAGTCCATTTCCAACAGGGGCCAGGGGATCGCCATGCTGGGAACACAGTCATTCATCCCAAGTAGGACACCGAAGAGGGGGAAGACTTCGGCGCGCTGGGTCGGGACCACCCTGCACTCGGCGCTCTGAGCAGGGCTGACGGGAGGAGCTCTGTCTCTGGGAGCCTCCTTCCCCCACCCCAGTGCGGGGCAGACCGAGGGGGGTGCACCTCAGGGCCAGAGGGCTTCTCTCACACCAGCTCTGGCTCCTGGCAACACAGCTGGCTTCTGGAGGTCAAGTTAACTAGCATGCGGGCATGTGTGAAATCCGAAATCCAGCCCGACGGAATTTTCCACCACGGTGAAAATGTCACCAGGCGGGGGTTTCTTTGGTTTGTTAGCTTCGGAGGGCTCCTCAGAGCAGAATCTGGGCCTGGGTTTGAGGGCCCCTTGAGCCACCTGCAGCAGGATGGAGTGGGGCAGACCAGGCAGGAGGGAAGATCGGAATCTCGAGTGGAGGTGGCCTGGATTATTTACGCAGGGCCTTTGAACTGTACGGCTGGAGTGTGTGTTTCTCTATGTGTGTGTATTCATGTTGGATAAGTATATGGGTGCCTTTAGCATTAACCATGTATACACATGGATTTACATATTCGATGTATTTATGTTAGACGTGCATGTATGTTTCTGTCAGAGATGTTTGCGTGTGTGTGTGTGATATCTCTATTTGGGTTCCCCGAGACTCCAGCTGAGTCTGGAAGCAGAGCCTGAGGCAGGGGTTCTGAGTATGATGGACTGGCGTATCTTCTCAGAAGAGAGGGAACGAGCCAGGACGTGGTCCCCGCTGGAGCCCAGCTCCAGCCCAGTGCCACGGGGGTCCTGGCGCTTTCACTGCACCAGTAGGTCAGCCCCGTCTCAAGGCAGGGGCTGGTCTTTTGCACCCTCCTGCCCCTGAGAGCAGGCCCAGGCGGCAGGCTCTCTCCAGCTGGCAGGGCCTAACCTTCCTGGCTGGGGGGCTCCCCTTTTGGTAAGGGCAGTTCTGCTGGGCAGCAGAGGCTCGGACGGTGATCTGCCAGCACTCGAGGCTCTGGAGTGGCAGCTGCGACCTCGTAAGGGAGTCTGGTGGGTGCCTCAGTTTCCCAGGGCGGCCGCACCAAAGGACTGGGTGGCTTAAGACAACAGAAATCCACCGTCTCCCAGTTCTGGAGACCAGGAGTGCAGAGTCCAATGCGAGCAGGGCCATGCTCGCTCGGGAAGCTCTAGGGGAGCCTGCCTCGTCCCTGTGCCTCTCCCTTCTCTGCCTCTGCTATTGCACGGCATTCTCCCCTGGGTGTATCTGCCCTCATACAGCCGACTTCTTACAGGAACACGGTCATGCTGGCCTAGGGCAACCCCCCCGCCCCGCCACTCGACCATGACCTCATCTTCGCTAATCACATCTGCAGTGACTGCTTCCAGAGAAGGCCACCTTCACAGGGTCTGAGGATTAGGACTCCAAAATAGCTCTTCTTTGGGGGCATAATTTGACCCATAACAGTGGGGCACCTAGAGCCCTCTGACCCCCAAAATATATATATTTGATCTTTACCACCAAACGTCCCTATTTGCCGTGACATTATTTATCCCTTACTGTGCACCTGCCTGTGCCTGGAGGGCCCTGTGTGCATCACCTCACCCAAGCCTCACTTTACCTCGTGATAGTGGGTGTTTTTATTCCCATTTTGTAGATGAGGGAACAGGCTCAGAGAGGTTGAACAACTCAGTTAAAGTCACACAGCACATAAGTGGCACAGAGGGATGTTTTGGCCCCGGAAGCCTGACGAGAAAATCGGAGCCAATAATAAGCCGCTGTTTGTACCGAGTGTGATGCTGACAGGGACCTGGTCCTCTGCTCCACTCTGGGCCGATTTATTCACACTGGGATGGAACGCAGCTTCATAGGTGTGCAAGGGACACCTTCGCTCCCCAATACAGAGGGGTGCAGGTCAAGGTCTGGCCCTGGTGCTCGGTCACCATTGGGCCCGTGGGCTGCTGCACGCTTGTCCCTGCCCTTCCCGCAATCTTGGCCTGGTAAGCACTGGAGCAAGGGACCCTGGGAGAGGCTAGGGAGCTGTGGTGCGTTTCCCACAGACCTTGGTCTGGAGCCGCCAGGATAAGAAGAAGCTGGTAAGATGGCCACGAAGAAAAAGATGGGAGGCCCTGCTCGCCAGCCCGTCTCCAAGTACGTCCCCAGGCCGACATGCCCTGGGCAGAACACTGGCCTTCGAGGGGTAGAGACGGGAACAGTGCCACGGAGGCAGGGCAGAGGGGCCGTGAGTCGCATGCTGCCTTTCTGCAGGGCAGTGCCCTCGCTCGCTCACCCCATCTGCCCTGTGCGGAATTAGGCTGTAGTGATTCCATTTGCGCGTTCCCCGGGCCAGGCCGCTGGGGAGCTGGCAAAACGTGGGTCTCTGCTCTTGTACCCTGCCCTGGGTCACGCTGGAGTAAGAAACCCTCCTTTGTCTCGGGCATGTGACCTCATTAATGTGATTTGTCTGGTGCAGGGTCTCTGTGTCAGGGATGGGAGGAAATTGAAAACACTTCCAATAAAGTTACAGAGATTCGATTCAATTAATATTTCATTGAGGGTCAAGAGTGGGTGTGGACCAGTGTCCTGCGGGGTTTAGAGGCTGGAAAAGCCATCCCACACAGCGTGGGGGTGGGGTGGGGTGGGGGGAGGTAAAGAGCCTGGGGTTTGTTGTCTGATAGAGGGAGGATTTGGAAGTGATCTTACAGTGACTTTTAAGCCTATTATCGCTTTGGGGATCAAGGCTTTCTGGATGTTTCCTTCCCCTCTGAGGACAAAAGAGAAAACAGGCTTAAAATACAGGGTAGATTATATTCAGCCGAAAGGGTAACTCTCTGACAGTTTTGGAATAGGTTTACAAAGCAGCTAAGAGCATGCCTGACCAGAAGCTCTTACAAGGAGACAGGTTCTTGCTTTCTGGAACTGTTAGGATTTGGTCCTGCAGGGAGGTAGGATTCCCCTGGGAACCACACAGTCCTGAAATTTCTGCTGGTTCCTCCGTATGTGGACTGCCAACTTGTTAGGGCGGGACTGCTCATGGCTGGTTGCCCAAAGACCACCTCCCACCCCCTCCCCATCTCTTCCTGCAGAAGCCCCAAAGGCCAGATTTAGATTGCAGAGCCTTCCCTGCAGCTGAGGGTGGGCATATGTTATCTGGGCAATGAAACATCATGGGAAGTTGCCTGGGAAACCAGTGGAAAAGGTATTTTCTTCCCTGAAGGCGGCGGTGTGTGTGTGGGGGGGGGACGACGCTTGAGAGTTCTCTCTCTCTCTCTCTGTTTCTTGCCTGGCTGTCTCCTTGCTTCCAGCCTTAGAACACAGCAGCGGGAAGATGTGCTACCTGGAACTTTGGCAGCCATTTTATGACCATGAGGAAAAAGTCAGAGGCATCTGCTGTGCCCCCTGATGCCTCTCTGACACCCTGAGCTGCCAGTCAATCCTAGATTGGCCTACCTTCATCTAGTCATGGAAATCATTAAATTCTCTTTAGTATTTAAGCCACTATCAGCCTGGTATTTCGGTACTTGACCTGAAGGCATTTTTAACTCGTGCACTGGCGGGAACAAGGCCAGGCCTGCCTGCGGAAAGCTGCCCGGGGGCTTTGACCTTGGTGGACTGAGAAGCCGAGAGAGTCCAAGGCCCTTTGGAGGAATTCACGTGGCGGGCAGCCGGAGGGAGGCGGAGTCTCCATCCCAATTCTGAAGCAAAGGAAGTCCACTCCCTGGTCAAACTGAGGCCCAGAGGGAGCCCCAGGTGTCGCGGAATCTGCAGGTGGAAACTCGCCCTCCGCAGTGGTCATCCGCGAGGCCGGGCTCGGTGAACACCTCCCTCCCTCACATGGTTACCCAGCAGGCGTGGTGTGGGCCCAGGAACCTGGGTCGGGACTAGCATCCTTGGTGATGCTTCTGCGTGCTAACGTTTCAGACTCAGCAGTGAGGGCCCGTGTGGGAAGGTGGGGAGGGGAGGACGCGCCTTCGTGACTCTGGTTCTCTTGGATTTTCTGTCCCTCAAGCTGCAGCAAACAGAACGGGGACGACTGTGCTGTTCCAGGATCTATGATGGGGATGCATATTCACCCAAATGCTGTTTTCCAGCCGCAGGTTCGGAAAATTGTCCGGCGGCTTGTATAGACCCAGGCTAGCCGCAGAGGACAGGCAGAGGCTGCGTTAGTTTGTGACTTTCACGACTTGTGAAAGTGCACGGCTGGGTGCACTGGGAGGGCAGTGCCAGGATCTCCTAACAACTCCGCCCGTGCCTGTGTTACTAGGGAAGGAGACCTGGGAAGACCCAGGGGCTGTTCTTCTCAGCCAGGCAGCTGAAGTTCAATGTAAAGGAAGTATTGGAAAGGGCAGGGCTCGGGAGAAACCCAGCCTCTCATCCTCCGAGATGTGCCGTCCTCAGTGGGTCCTGAGGATTATCCCCACGCTACGCTGGATAATGACCTTCCAGAATGACCATGTGCCAGTCTCCGCAACCTGTGAATATATGACCTTACGTGGCAACGGGGCCTTTGCACATGCGATTAGGCTAAAGGACCTCGTTGTGGGGATCCTGGATTATCCAGGGGGACCCATGGAATCCCAGAGGTCCTCAAAGGAGGGAGGCAGAGAAGTCAAAGGAAGAAACAGATGTGAGATGGTGGCAGAGACTCAGAGCCAGAGAGAAATATGGTGCTGCTGTCCCCTGACTGAAGACATGAGACGGGGCCACAAGCCAAGGAATGTGGGTGGCCTCCGGAAGCTGGGAAAGATGAGGAGATAGGTCGTCCCCAAGAGAAACCAGTCCTGCCAACTTCAGCCTCGTGAAACTGATCTTAGTGCTCTGGCCACCAGAACTGTAAGAGAATGTGAGTGTGTGTTGCCCTACATCACCAAGTTTGTGGTCATTTGTTAAGGCAGCCCCAGGACACTTGCACAGGTGCTAAGGGTCTGTCGCCCTTTATCTCCTGTTTTTAAGTGAATAACTGACATTGTGCTAAGGAAAAACCAAGAAGAAATGTAATGATCTCTCTCTCTCTCTCTTTGTTTTTTTTTTAGAGAGAGAGAGAGAGAGCACATGTGCCAACAAGGGAGAGGGGCAGAGGGAGAGAGAGAGAATTCTAAGCAGGCTCCACGCTCAGCACGGGGCTCCATCCCACGACCCTGGGATCATGACCTGAGCCAAAATCAAGAGTCGGACGCTCGACCAACCGAGCCACTCAAGCGTCCTGTAATGATCCACAGTTTTGATCACAGATCTTTAAAAAACCTTCACATATCCCATTTTTGCATATCTTTGATAATTCACGATCAGATGTGCGGAGAATCTCATTTAAAAATTAAGTGTGGGATTTTTTTGAAGGTTACACGTAAGTTTGAGTTTCCTAGAACCCGTAAAACAGCTTGGTTTCGTGGCTGTGAGGATACAAGTTCACCCTTAAGCTGTGAGCCCCTTTTTCTGTTTTCAATTCCAAAAGGAGTCAGCAGGGCTGACTTCTCCTTGACCTTCCCCAGCAGGGGGGCCCTCTGCCTGGTGGAGGGAGGAGCCCGGAAGCGCCCTTACTTTGACGACGGACAGCATGCCCTCGTTGGTCTGAGGGTTGGTGTGGATTTCGAAGCTCTGCCCAGGGTTTCCGTTGATGATGGTGTAGACAGCCCTCCATGCGCCCGTGGTGGGGTCGTCCTTGTCTTCCACTGTCAGGTTGACGATAACCCCCACGGCTCCTTCCTCGACGGTGGCTTGAAACTGCAAACAGAGCAGATGGTTACTGTCACTCTTTGGAAAGAACAGCAAAGACCCTTTGCGGGGCTCATACCGTGGGCCCGGTAGTGGGTACGTTACCCGCATCACCTCGTTTCACAGTAAACAATAATGCAGGCAGGTCACGGAGCTGTGCTGTGCTGGCAGATGGTCCGCTCCCTCCCTCTGCCTTCCTTGTACTTAGGTGAGGCCATGAGACTGCCTTCTCCCCTACTGGATGTGGCCAGATGTGATGTTTGCCAGCTGGGGGCAGCGGTCTCTTCTCTGTGCCTCTCTCCTGCCCTCTATCGGAACCCAGGCAACCACAGGACCCCAGGGCAGGGTACGGCTACGGGGGGAGGAGCGTGGGTCCTGAGTCCCCACAAGGAGAAGAACACCGTCCTGGGAGCTGTTGTTGAAGGAGAGACAGACGTCTATGGAGGTTGAGCCTTTATGCAATTCTGTCTGCCTTTGCTCTTGCAGCGTCATCTACCCTAAACCACAAGGTAACCAAGGTAACCGGGGAGCCAGTGTGTGTCTCCCTGGTGTGTGGAGGGACTGGAACTGGAGCCCGCCACCCCCCCCCCCCCCCCCCCCCCCACCGCCCGTGTTGGACTCCACAGCCTCTGCTCGACCGCACCATCTCCTGGAAGGAAGAAAGTCCCACTCCTTCCCCATGACTTAAACAAAACAAAACAAAACGTTTTCTACGGAAACTTATAAATCAGTTGTTTGAAGCCTTGTTGTACCTGTGTTTTTATTGTAATACATCTCACATACGTGTTGCAAGTAGGTGTGGTGGAAATAAATCAATAAATGAAAAATCAGCTTTCCCAGAGATAGAGAATTTCACGAGCTATCATTAGCACATTCCTTCGAGCTGGAAGCATAAAGTATTGTTTTGGTGCTTACCTCTGACACACTACACGTGAATAGTAATCTGTTTGCAAATATTTTACAGACAAGTAATACCAATAAGCTGACAACAAGAAGAAATATCTTGGAATTTCAATTAGTAGCCAAGTGAATCTAGAGACAGTGAGACAGTGTCAGAAAGCCCTTGTGTTCAGAGAAAAGTAATTTGAGAGATGAGGTTTCAGAGGCGGTGGCTGATTAACTGACTTGCAAATCATTAATCATAAGCCTTAATCTTGATGCCTTGGGGGGGGATGGGGCGGGGACGGGAACTAATTTGTCTACCACACCTCAGCAAACCCGGGTGGGTTGTTTCCTTTTCTCTGAAAGGGACGCTGGGAAATTCTTGGAACATGATGGCAGGATGGAAAGTGGCCAGACCAGGGAGGTCTGGAAGACGCTGTCACATGGATACGGCTCCGGGAGACAAGGAAGTTGACCTGATTCCTGTCTAGGAGGCTCTTCCTTCTATCTTTCCCTCCTTCTCACAAAAATCATGGAATTCCTAAGCGTAAGCCTAGACAGGTGGTTTTCAGCTCTGTTTGCACATTAGAATCTTTTCAGGGGCTTTTTGTTTTGTTTTGTTTTGTTTTTAACTAACCAGGCTCTATTCCAATTCAGTGAGTTTGGGGTAAAGTCTGAGATTCTGTACTTTCTTAACCTGTCCAGATCATTCTTTTTTTTTTTTTTTTTAAGTTTATTTATCTACTTAGACAGAGGGAGAAAGAGAGAAAGAGAGACACAGAGAGAGAGAGAATCCCAAGCAGGCTCCATGCTGTCAGTACCTAACCTGCTGTGGGGCTTGAACTCATGAATCATGAGATCATGACCTGAGCTAAAACCAAGAGGCAGATGCTTAACCGACCGAGCCACCCAGGTGCCCGTGTCCAGATAATTTTAGTATACAATTTGGGTTGAGAGAAGCATGATAGAGTCCAAGGTCAAGAACGTTCAGATATGGGTGAAGAAATAGGCAGAGAAGCAAGGGAAGCCCAGAGTCATTCAGTGAACCAAAGGTCAAGTCCGCGTCGCCTGGATTCCTGTAAACGCTGCTTTTAACAAGTTCTATTACTCAAGACCCGCATCACTTAGGTCCGTCCTTCACCCCTGCTGGGGTCCAGAGCCTGATGACCGGTTCTCTGTCCCTACTGATCACATCAGACCTCAGCTCATAACCTGTCCTTGTGTCTTTTCTGACACTGGCACCTTAGGACCCCAAGTGGGCAATTATGCAGGCACACGGAGCGCTGAGACCAGAGGATGCTGGGAACCATCCATCCTGTAGAAATGCTGCTACATCCAGCACAGAGGTGAGAAGCTGCTTTGTCAAAGCAGATGAGGTTCACGTTGCTGAGATGAACACCTAGGACAGATCACGATTTGAGGGGGCTGGAGGCCCTATGTGGTCTGCCTTGTTCACAGATCTCCCCCCGACCCCTCACATGATGCCAGGTACAGAGAGGGGACACAGTAAGCATTTGTTGAATGAATCAGTGGTCTTAAATATAGGCATCAAAGGCGAGGGAAGAGGAAATATGAGAGATGTGGCTAGCCAGGAGCCGTAAGAGGGACTGGCTTGTTGACTGCTGCTTGATTCTGCTACTTGCTTGATGTTCCAGAAGGGTAGGGATGGACCGATCTCTTTTGTTCTCCAGGACGTCTCTAGCACGGCGGCATCACAACTTCTGTCGATCTTAGGTACTTTCACCTTCGTTGGTCCCTCCCGCCATAATAGATTTTCGTGGGCTTAAATTTTTTTTTTTTTTATGTGAGGGAAAAAACCAAAATTTTCTTTGACTCTGAAAGTTCTTTTTTCCTTATGATTTGAGGATGCTGTGTCGATAGTAACTGTTGGATGACTCAGCCCTGATCCCCGGTACATAGCACAGTACTGGATGCATGAAGATCTGATGGATGGACGGATGGATCTTAAAATTGATATTTAGGCCATGTCTAAGTGGGAAAAACCTGTGCCGATTTCCCCCATGACACTTCTTTTTTAATGTCTGGAGCACATACCATAGGGGATGGCATAAAACACCCTTTTAGTGTGCGAGCCAATGTCTCTAAATGGAATAAGGTGGTATTATTACAGGAATTCTCACAGTGTGTACTGTGGCCCTAACATATCCTTAGATTTAGTAATATGTCCACAGCAACATTTACCTACCATCCAACCACGCCGCCTCTATCATCCACCCATCATTTTCCATCTATTCTCCATCCATCCTCCATCCATGTATCCATCCATTTATCTTCCTTCCACCCATCCATCATCTACCCATCCATTCTCCATCCCTCCATCTATCCATCTATCCATCTATCCATCCACCCATCCATTTACCCATCCATCCACCCACCAATCCATCCATCCATCAATCCATCCATCCATCCATCCATCCATCCATCCACCCACCCACCCACCAATCCATCCATCCATCCATCCATCCATCCATCCATCCATCCATCCACCCACCCATCCACTTACCCATCCATCCACCCACCAATCCATCCATCCATCCATCCATCCATCCATCCATCCATCCACCCACCCACCAATCCATCCATCCATCCATCCATCCATCCATCCATCCATCCACCCATCCATCCATCCATCCATCCATCCATCCATCCATCCATCCATCCACCCATCCACTTACCCATCCATCCACCCACCAATCCATCCATCCATCCATCCATCCATCCATCCATCCATCCATCCATCCACCCATCCATCCATCCACCCACCCACCCACCCATCCATTTGTCCATCATTCTCTATCCATTTGGCCATCTATTGCTCTTCCAGACAGACATCCAGCCAACAGATATTTGGGAAATGGCTTCTGTATGCCAGGCATGATATAGTCTTAAATTCTAGTCATACACTACAAAATAAAACAGACATGGTATATGTCTGGTAATAAACCTATGTTCAATATTAGGAAAAAAAGTAACACTGAGCCTGTAGCTTGAAAGGGGGCTGGTGAGAGGGAGTGGGTACCTGACCCAGGCTGTGGAGGGTCATTAGGGAGGGATTCCCTGAGAACTGAAAGCAGAGGAGGAGTTAGTAGGGTGAAAGGAGAGAGAGTGGCTCTGGCATCTGGAACAGCAGGAGCAAAGACCAGTGGCAGGGGGAGCATGCGCATTTGCAGAAGGGAGGGAAGGTGGGTGTGCCCGGAATGGGGGGAGGCTGGGACCACTGTTTCCCACTGGACTTCAGAGAAGGACAGATTCAGATTATGCAAAGCTTTGGGGGCCAAGGAAAGGCACTGGAATTTACCATGAAAGCCAAGCCGAGTCTAGTCAAGGAACTGGACTGTGTTTAAATCTACCCTTGAGAGAATTCAGAAAAAAAAAATCTTTAAATATAGAAAACATTCAACACAATTATTACAGTCTTTGTTAAGACCATTATCTGATTCTTGCATAAACTACAAAGTCAGTTTCCTTGAGCATCCATTTAGAAACTCATTATTACTTAATTAAATACTCATTCTATTAATTCTATTCAATGTTTTAACCCCATTATATAATTCAAGATGGAAAATTAAATAGATTAAAATGAAATAGTACCATTTTATATTTCTATAGCAATGCTCACTTTGCGATTTAAAAACAGACAGACAGACATTAATTTAGCACACCAGAGCAGGAGGAATTATTGATTGTAACATTACTTCCCCTAATTGGAAAAAAAATAGATAAAGTCACTTTTCTGTTAAACTGTGTGGCAAATCAAATACCAGATGCAAAATGTATTTTTACGCAATCAATGCGGGTGACTGGCTTGGGACATAGTGAGGCTCATTAGCTCTCTCCCTTCTATTCGGAACTGAGTATTTCATTCTGCTTTCTTTGATGACGTGCGGGGAGTTTTGTGATGGACGTTTAGGAAGAGAATGCCTGGACTTTCCACAAAGGTCATCCATCTCCAGGGGGAAGAGAGCCTTCTGTTTTATTTTACATGAAGAATAAATGCTCTTCCTCATAGAGCAAGTGGCTGGTTTTAGATTAAGGTTAACCCAAAGATGGAAATAACAATGAGCAGAGTAGAAAGCCACAGGTGGGGAAGAGGTGACAGGGCATGACTTTAAGGGACCGGACATCTGCGAGCTTGCCTGCCTGACGATTGGAGTCCAGGTTCACGAACTGTCAACCATGACGTTTCATGGATGGTGAACTTGAAAAGTCGAGATGTCGTCATTTGGGTCCTGGCTTTGGGAAATTAAAAGCTAAGATCCCAGAGAATTTGATAAACTTAAATTTCTACTGGGAGGTTAACAGTGTGAGGGAGAGATCATCAGAAATTTAACTTGCAAACAATTTTATGAGTCTATATTTACGTAAAGGATAGAACTCATTGGAAAAATCTAATCTCTTGCTGATAGCCTAATGGGTAGAAAGTGTGATTGCTAGAAATAAGATAATATATTTAAGAATCTTGTTGCCTGGCATGGAGTAAGGAATCAGAATTTGTTAGTGAGGATGGGATGATTTGGGATTTTGTTTTGTATCCTATGAAATTCTTACTAATAAATTGGAGAATATGGTTTAAACCCCTGTGACTCTCTGTTCTTATCAGGGTCTGGCTTTTAATGGATAATCTATGTTGATATCTTCTTTCCCTGCATTGGTGTGGAAAAGCTCTCCTTTCAGTTAGGAGCGTTTGACACTCACATACTTGCGTATCCCTGGTTTGCTCTAACAACAGACCCTTTATTGCCAAGGCAAATGATGTTAGCCTATAGCTGTATTAGAATGTATAGCTGTATTACGTATCTGGTTTCCTTCTACCTAGGATTAGGATTCACCCCAGGATGGAAAAATGCAAGAAATATTGATTTAGTAAAATATTTACTTGGTAAATATCTATCTATCTATCTATCTAGTAAATATTCCTGAAGTGTCACCAGGTACAGGAAATAGAGCAGTAAATGAAAGGGACACTCTTCTCTCCCCTGGAGGGCTTACAGCTCAGTAGATTGACACATTCCCTCCCAGTCACCCCCTTTATATGTTTTGCTCACCAGTGACATCTCCAGACATTTTGTTTTCTACCATTTCTCTACTGTCATATATCCAAGCCTGCATGTGTGGTCAGTTATTCATGCTTTCATGTTTGGACATGATTTAGTTTCCAGCTAATGGCCATTTCAATAATGGTGCTGGACCATTGGATATTGGACATCCATGTGGAGAAAACATGAATATCCGTCCCTACCTCACATCATACACAAAATGTGAAAGGTAAAATAATAGAGGAAACATAGGAAGACGCTAAAAAAATTTTTTTTTAATGTTTATTTTTTGAGAGACAAAGAGAGACAGAGCATGATCCCAAGGGGGAGGGGCAGAGAGAGAGGGAGTCGCAGAATCCGAAGCAGGCTCCAGACTCTGAGCTGTCAGCACAGAGCCTGACACGGGGCTCGAACTTATAAACTGTGAGACCACGACCTGAGCTGAAGTCGGACGCTTACTTGACTGAGTCACCCAGGAGCCCCCATAGGAGGACATTTTAATTCAGCTTATGGCTAATGCTTATGTGCACTTTATACATATGTGATATAATATGTAAAATATTTAAAATATATAAAATACAAAAATACAAAGTGTAATTATGTGTGTGAAGTTCACATAATAAAACATATCTAATATTTAAAAAGAACATATAAACAAGAACCTATATTATTTAAATAAAAATTCTAATAAGCATACAGAGTTCTAAATAAAGTTCTTCTGTATTAAAAAAATTTTTTTAAATGTTTATTTGAGAGAGAGGGAGAGACAGTGTGAGTGGGGGAGGGTCAGAAAAAGAGAGAGGGAGACACAGAATCTGAAACAGGCTCCAAGCTCTGAGCTGTCAGCACAGAGCTTGATGTGGGGCTCAAACTCTGACCTGTGAGATCATGACCTCAGCTGAAGTTGGACGCTTAACTGGCTGAGCCAGCCAGGCGCCCCTCATTAGAAGCCTTTATGTCTAAGAAGTGATTAACAACAGAGGCCCACAAGGGACTCTGAAGGTCTTTGGCTAGAAACCATCAGCTAGCCCATAAGACAACACCACCTACTGAATCTTTTCCTAGCCATGTCCTAATAGAACATGCATAGACAGGCCCCCAAATGACTGTAGAACCAAGATGGGAGAAGAATATTCAGGAAACCACCAGACCATAATGGCTTCAGACATTGGCAAGCCTCTTTGACTCTTGTCTCTATCTGGTTAAAATTCTGTAATCTCTAAATACCCCTTTCTCTCCCCCACTCCTTTTTTTAAAAGTTTATTTATTTATTTTAAGAGAGAGAGAGTGTGTGAGCAGGGGAGGGGCAGAGAGAGAGAGGGAGAGAGAGAGAATCCCAAGCAGGCCCCGTGCTGCTGGTACAGAGCCTGACGTGGGGCTTGATCCCATGAACTCCACAAACTGTGAGATCCTGACCTGAGCTGAAATCAAGGGCTCGACACTCAACCAACTGAGCCCCCAGATTCCAGGGCTCGGGTGTCCAGCAATGGTAAGCAAAGCCTACCTGTCCTCTCAAGCAGAGACAGCTTGGGGCATGCCCCTCCCAACTGTCAGCTTCTGGAAAGTGAGGATCATGTCTCTGATTCCCCAAATGGCAGATCTTCCATAAAGTGAGACCACCATAATTAGACATTGAATGTTGGGGTCGTTTTTGTCTGTGGAGTGAAAACCTAAGGGGAGAAGATGCCAGGGTGCACGTGTTTGAGGGTCTCGCGATGAGAACGGGGACCACGTCTCCTCCAGTCTCACTGAGAAAAAGGCGGGTGACACTATATTATAGTTCAGATGGCAGAAACGACAGAATTCTAAATGGTGGATATCAGCCTTCCTTTTCTGAGGATCCTTAAAGAAGATCTCAGCCCCTGATGCAAAGAGTGTTCTAGGGTGCCTTTTGTGTCATGGGACCCCAGCTTCCTTGACCAGAGCGGACTGGGCCCAGATGTGGCACCAGACTCACTGTCGACCACAGGTAACCACTCACAGGTAACTGCCTGCTTTGTGAGCAATCAGGTGTTTCTCTAAGAACCTGAACTCAGAGAAATGGGGGCTATAATCACAAATAAAGGGTCCTTAAATCCTGCGTTTCTGAGTAGTTGAGCATGAGGTGGCCTTTCTCTGTCACTCGGACAGCTATGAACAGATGCATAGAGAAGTAAAAGAATGGACACACTGCAAGAAAAATGGAGAGTTCCCAGGGTACTCAAAAGACAAAAGACAGACTGGGAGGCATCCTTGGTCTCTGGCTGGTTTCCCAGCCCTGCCCCCATGCCCCGGGGTTCCCTGCACGTCTTGTCGCCTGGAAGCTTCTGGGCCTGTCAACAGCCACATCTTCACCAGCCACCTTGAGAGGGTGTCTGCTTTTTGCAACTAACGGAGCCCCGGGAAACCAAGGCTGGTGGTGGATGTCTGCCATTCTCAGCGGGAAGATGTGGCCTTTTTGGTGAAGATTTGGGATCCACAGGTGTCTCCTCAAGTTTTTTTTTTTTTTTTTTTCACCTTGCTATGGAGAATTTCAAACATTTATAAAAGCAGCCAGAATAAAGAGCCCCGTGTGCACATCATCAGGCTTCAGAGACTGTCACCTTGTGTCCCACTGTGCTTCCTTTATGTACCCACGTCTCCCCGTTCCTGTATTATCTGGAGCGAATCCCAGATATATCGTTGTATCTGTAAATATTTCATTGTGTGTCTCCAAAAGATAAAGGCTCTTTTTCGGAAAACATAATCAAAGTCCTTTCTTGATCCGGCGAACATTAATTTCTTCTGATAATTACTGGTTTTCTTTGGTGCCGGATACTTTGATAAAAGCATTTGCATGTTATCTCTGTTGTGGAAAGAGCGAGAGCCAACCAGGCCTGGTGAAGGACGGTCACAAAGGGGCCTGGTAAACTGCTCCGTGTGTTACCAGAGTTTCCTGAGCTATGTGTTTCAAGCAGGTGAACAAAGGCGAATAGCTCAACGGTAGTAAAGAACAACACTTTAACACCAAAGAAGCCTGCTCTTGAGCAAAGAGCACTCTCTAAGATTCAGTGGCCTCCCAGGCCATGTGGGTCTTGATCTGGGGCGGGGTGGGGGGCATACACACAGCCCCCTAGTTGGTGCGACCCACCCAGAGAAGCCCTGGGCTGACAGGAGAGCTTTGCACCCGGAGGGCTGCCAACCATGGTTCCCCTTCCACCAAGAGGAGAGACCAAGCGTCTCCCAGCTTTCTGGATGTACAGGTGCAGGGGGATGGGCCAACGGGCAAGAGACGGAAACCATATTCATTGCGTGCTCTCGGTGCACACTCGCCTGTGTGGGTTCATTTCCTCTGAGGAGGTGCTGAGGAAATGATCTCCGAGGACGATGGCCGGCCAGGCCGGGCTCTCGGGGGGCCCAGCAGCGCACCTGCTAAAGACTGTATTCTTCCCCTCATGTCCTTGCCTCCTCTAATCTGCCAAGTACACACACAGAAGAAGCCCAAATAACAAAACACGCCTTTTCCTCCAGGAAACAAAAGGAAAACACATCGCCACCGAAGACTGACAAGGACACAATGCCCTTGAGCAGTGGTTGTCAAACCGTGTTCCTGGGAACCAAGACCGTTTGAGAGACGGTGCGGGAGTCCCAGCAACGTTTCAGGTGTTTCCCCCCAAACAATAGAGAGTTAAGGAATCTGTTAATTATGGTTTGTCTGTTGGGTGTATGAGAGTTCCTGCCCAAGATTGTGCCTCAAAAGAAAAAAAAAATATTTGCTGATAAAACAGAAGTCTGAAAATCCCTGCCTTAGGGAACCGCTGAAATAAACACTACATTAGATAAAGAGAGAAACCTAAAACCCAAGGAGCAAATTTGCCTGCATCCCTCAGTCTCTGGATGCCCAGTGCAGACAATATTCCACCTGATTATAGTACGTCTCCCTCACTTGAACTGCTCCCTGTAAAAAATGTAAGAGAAAGCAAAATGCATCTGTACATCTGATCGGAGAATTGGAAATAGCTTCATGTTGAGAAGCAAAGAGATTTTCTGTAGAGATATGCCTCTGACCACAAACATTTAAATCTGGATGAAGAATGACTTTTTTAGGAGCGAGAGCGTGGTCTGTTCCAGAGTTTGGAGCTTGGCTCGTGCAATCCTGCAGATTTATAGCTGTGGGAATTTCACTGATGTGGGGCAAGTTGAGATTTACCTCGAACTCACCAATCCTGTAACTTCTCTGAGTCCCTGCTTGCTTATCTGAGACGTAGGTGTCAGACTAGTGTGGTAGGTTGTTTCTCTCTTTTTTAAAGTTAAAAAAATATTTGTTTACTTATTTTGAGAGAGAGAGAGAGAGAGAGAGAGAGAGAGGGTGAGGGGCAGAGAGAGAAAGAATCTCAAGCAGGCTCCACACTGTCAGTGTGGAGCCCGATGTGGGGCTCGATCCCATGAACCGCGAGATCACGACCTGAGCAGAAACCAAGAGTCGGATGTTTAACTCACTGAGCCACCCAGGTGCTCCAAGCTGTAAGTTCTTTTTTTTTTTTTTAATTTTTTTCTAATGTTTATTTATTTTTGAAGGAGAGACAAACAGAGTGTGAGTGGGGGAGGGCCAGAGAGAGAGGGAGACACAGAATTCAAAACAGGCTCCAGGCTCTGAGCTGTCAGCACAGAGCCCGACGCGGGGCTGGAACTCACAGACTGTGAGATCATGACCTCAGCTGAAGTCAGACGCTCAACCCACTGAGCCACCCAGGCACCTCCCCCAAGCCATGGGTTCTCAATGCTGACTGCACATCAGAATCACTTGCAAACCTTGAAAACCTGTTCACGATCTGGGGTCCCACATGCACAGGTTTTTCTTGGGTGGGGTCGAGACGTGTGTATTCCTCAAAACTTCCCCAGATGATTCTGAAGAGCAGGGAGGGAGGAACACAACTGCTTGAGAGACTCTAAGGTCCCCTCCTGGTGTTGGCCTCAGGCCTTAGAAAGAGCTTTGTGATCCCGTCTAGGGCATGTCGGGTCCTCACTGGCGAAGACTCCTTTGGGGGAGCCACACTTGGTGGGGAAACTTGAGAACTCTCAGTTCTATGCTCAGGGGGTCACAGGGGCTGCTAAGCAGAGCAGTGGAAATCATTAGCCAGTGAAATCACAGGGCCAGCTCCTGGAGGTCCTGGTTTTCATCGCCTCGAACAGAAATCGGGTACCCGTTGGCAGCTACCCCATTCCTCCCACCGGCTAGCCCCGAACAGCCGTGACCGTGCTTTCTGTCTGCATGGAGTTTCTATTACACTTCATAGAAACGGAATCACACAACGTGTGTGTCTGACTTGTTTCACTGAGTGCAGTGTTTTCCAGGCCCATGCACGTTCCTGCAGGTACCAGCACTCTGTTCCTTTTAAGGATGACTGCTGTGGATGGATGGACCCCATTTTGTACATCCCTTCATCCATTGACCGACAGGCGGGTTATTTCCACTTTGGGGCTATTGTGAACGATGCGGCTATGAACGCTCATGGACAGGCTCTGGTGTGGATTCATGTTTTCTTTCTCCTGTGTAGACACAGCAGTGGACGTCCTGGGACGTGCAGCCACTCCATGTTGAAGGTGGCGTGGATTGAAGTCGTTCATCCGCAAGCATTCAGCACCTGCCCAACTCCTTTCAAACACACGGGGCTGTGTACCGCTTCCGGGCTTCCCGGACCCACGGCCCCCGGGTCCCACGGGAGGGAAGGCAATACTTGAGACTCAGGCACGAGGGTTGGGGAGGGAGAAAGATGTAGGAGAGCCTTATCTCGTTCAAAACCGTTGGCCAACACACTGAGAGGGGCCTCGCCCTTCCCAGCTTGCACGGGGTACTGCTCAGGTTAATGCAGAAACGAGACAGACCCCCCCCAGAGTTCATGGAGAGCCAGCCCTCCTCCCTGCACTCAGCTGGTTCTAACCCAGAAAAGTACATCTTTAATCTCCCGAGCTGTGGGAAAATCGACACACTTGGTTAGGCTCCTGATGCTAACACCCCAGTACAAATAAGGACAAGGGAAACCTTCTGTATTACAAGGGATTTGTACAAATTCATACATGGAATTGACTTACAGCTTCTAATTTATATTTAAATCCCAAATGTCTTAGTCAGAAGAAACTGCTCGGCAGGCCTTCACCTGTGTCTGCACCACTGACTCATGCTTCAAATAGACCCCATGGGCCCAATTGTAATTCCCATCGGGACAGCCACACATTTCTTTCCAGAGGTGGCTCATGGAGTTTCTGAGGACATCAGCTGAGTCCCACGGGGAGAAGAGACGGATGGGAATCATTCCCTTGGGAATCAGGCCCGACGAGAGAGGCAGGATGAGGAAAATCATTCTCTGTCCTTTCTGGGCTCTGTTACCAGTGGGGAGACAACAGGAGTCCGTGCGGGGATAAGGGTGCCCCCATGGCATTCTCTCACATTGATAAAGACAAATGAGGAAAGTTGCTCATGTTTAATGCCCCGTGAAGCTCTATCATCTGTGGCTTTGGCCGAGAAACAACCTTTGTGGGTCTTGATTTTCTCATCTGCAAAACGAAAATAAGGGTATCTACCCTCATGGGATTCCTATGATGATTAAGTGAGAATATTTATGAATGTCTAGATGCATGCCTGACATAGAAGCACTGTATGCACCTTGTTATAATGAACACAGACAACATGAACAAAGAAATGAGGTTTGCTACAGTGCACATCACTGTAAGGAACGTGACCAAAGAACTTAACTTGCCTCTTTCGGAGTTTTTTTGGTTACAGTAGCCTAGTCCTGCTAAGCATCACTTCCGTCGATATGAAGTTCCCTCGTTACATAAACTACTTAGAGTCGGTGTCGCTTATAATCAGCAGTGTCCTGACCAACACTTTTTAGTTCCTAATTGTATTTGCAAACTACCATATGGTTTCTCAACCTCAGCACTATTGACTTATGGGTTGGATCATGATTTGTTGGGTGGGACTGCCCTGTGTGCGGTTAAGGTGTTCAGCAGTTTCTCTGGCCTCTACCCACTCGATGCCCGCAAAGCTGAGGGTGCAAACATCAAAAATGTCTTCAGATGCAGCCAGAAGTCCCAGGGAGGCACACGTGTGTGTGTGTGTGTGTGTGTGTGTGTGTGTGTGTGTGAGAGAGAGAGAGAGAGAGAGAGAGAGAGCGAGAGTGAGAGACACACACAGAGAAAATTCCTCCCTGGCTGAGAATCACTGATCTAGCCCAACCAGGCCAGGGCCTCCCTACAAACATCTGCCTGGAATTGGCAGCCCACAGATCCCCCAGGATAAGATTGATCATCAAGCTGGGGAGCCTGGGTGGCTCGGCTGCTTAAGTGTCCGACTTCGGCTCAGGTCATGATCTCGCAGTCCGTGGGTTTGAGCCCCGCGTCGGGCTCTGTGCCGACAGCTCAGAGCCTGGAGCCTGCTTCAGATTCTATGTCTCCTCCTCTCTCTGCCCCTCCCATGCTCATGCTCTGTCTCTGTCTGTCTCTCAATAATAAATAAATGTTTAGAAAAAAAAAAGATTGATCATCAAGCTGGCTCTAGACTGAAGTCTCCGAGGAAAACACTGAAATAGCATAGTAACATTTTCTGGGGTAACTGAATCAGACGTTGCCAGGAAAACATTCAAGGGTAAAATGGAAGACTATAATTATTATGAAAATTATTGATGTAGCTTTCATTACTCTACAATTTTTGAATTAGCAACTGATAATCCCTCTTCTAAAAGAAGAAAGGTAGTTCTTGCTTTCCATCCTTCCCGACACTTGCCCGCCTCTCACTTTTTAATAAACACGCCCCATGCCCGTGTATGGCAAGTGGACACAGACTCAGGTCGGCGGTGGGGCTGCAAGGAAGGACGGGCTGGGACAAGAGGCGGTCCTGTCACCTGCAGGGAGGGTGGTCCATTTGGTCCAGTTGGAGCTGTGTTCAGACTCTCCAGCTTGGGGAAAATGAAGGATTACTCCCTGTGGCCTATGGCTTCTCCAGGTTCTCCAAACCCTGCCGACTGGAAGCGTGGGCCTTGGGCTGGAGGCGTGGGCATCACCTGGGAGCTGGATGAAAATGCGGACTCAGGGTCCCACCCTAGAGCTTTGGAACCAGATCCCAGGTGACAGGGCACTAAGTCAGTTTGAGAAGTGTGCTCCCAAGCCCTTCCGCCTACGCCTGCCCTCCACGCTGTCCTATGCTGTCCTAGGTGGTGACCCAAAGGGGAGGGAGACCAGGGAGGTGGGCAGGGGACCATGCACTCAGCAGCCTGACCTCATCACCCTCTCCCTGTGACCTCTGTGCCCTGGCTGGAGGGGGCCGGCCGGCTCCCTCCCTTCAGTGTGAACCCCATTCCCTGCTCTCCAGTCTGTAAACACATTCTAGAACCTTCAGTTAAGAAGCACAGCAAAGAAAGAGTAGCCTCATCTCTGCCCCTCTCATTCCTTCCCGAGGGAAGCCTGCATTTCCTTGCCTCTGCCCATGCTGCTAAAGACTGAGATATGGACAGTCTCTGTGAGGCTATGGAACACAAAAATAAGCCTTGTACATTTACTTGCAATCAAGGAACGACGTAAGGTGTCCATGTTGAGATATAATTACAAGAGAAAACATCCTGTTCAAGAATCCTTCCTGGGTCTGTTGAACAGGGGCCAAGGAGGCTTTTCAGGGGACCCAGGCCACAGTCCCGAGAGGCCCTTCCCCTGCATGGCTCCTGTGGGCTGATACACCTGCTGGGGGTGTGGACGGTGGGGGGGGGGGGTAGTGAGGAGGGGGAAAGGGGCTGGGATTTGAATATGGAAAACAGGAGCTGTCACAGAGCTCGGGAATCTTAAGTAAAAAGGTGAAGCTTTCAGCTTGACTTTTTCCTGCTTAGTGGCAGGTTGGGACAGTGGGGATGGTTGAGGAGCACGGAGAGAGGCAGGGGGAGAGAAAAGCTAAGGGGGAGAGAGGGGAGATGGGGAGAGAAAGATGCACAGAAATAGAGAGAGAGGGAGGCAGAGGGAGGGGGAGGGAGAGGGAGGGGCAGCCAGGAAAAGGAGGCTCAGGAAGACAGAGACACACAGAAGAAAAGGTGAGAGAGAGAGGAGCAGACAGGAGAGGGGAAGAAGGCAAAGGAGAGCTAGAGAAGACAGAAAATGAAGACAGAGGTGGGGGCCGAGGGAGAGCGGAAGGGGGGTGGCTCAAGGTCTCAGTTTGCGTTTTTATTTTTTATTTTTTTAAATTTTTAAAAAATGTTTATTTATTTTTGAGACAGAGAGAGACAGAGCATGAACGGGGGAGGGGCAGAGAGAGAGGGAGACACAGAATCTGAAACAGGCTCCAGGCTCTGAGCCGTCAGCACAGAGCCCGACGCGGGGCTGGAACTCACAGACCGCGAGATCATGACCTGAGCCGAAGTCAGACGCTTAACTGACTGAGCCACCCAGGCGCCCTGTCAGTTTGCGTTTTTAAAATAAGAAAATTTGGGCAAATCAGGGGCTGTGTGCAGTTTGAGCATCCCCGGGGCCTGCGCCAGCAGAAACAGAGGGCGGAAATTCCCATATCAGTAGAAACCCAGCGGTTAAAACCTACAGTCTCATCACTTCAAGCAAAGCAAAGCAGGTGGAGAAGCAGGGCTCAGAGACTCAGCCCAGGGAGGAGGGTGACAGTGACCACGGCCACCACCCAGGAAGGACGCTGGCGGGTCCTGGGCCCTGGCGTTGCAGTCCAGTCTTTTTGCAACGTTGCTAAAATCAGTGCATTGGGCAAAGTTGGAGAACGAAAACAACCCTGAAAAGTCTCCCTGAGTGCTATGGGAGGCTCTCAGGATCCTGGGAGGGCAGGCCAGCAGGTACCTTGGAGGGAAAATCCACGTGACTCCAAGGACTAGAGCAGACTGGGGTAAGCCAAAGGTCTGGGAGAGGAGTCATGTGTGTCCCACTCACCCCATACAGGTCCTCCCGAGGTGTGGGCCTGGGTCCCATTAACTGATGTGTTTGTTGCCTTCCCACAGTCCTGCATCCAGAGGACTCATTGAGGAACTATTTCAGGAGAGGCTGTGAATCAGGGAACCAACCGAAATGCGTGGTCCCTAGGTTCCGGTCGCCTGATGTGAAGTTTGACCTTATTGGGTCTATAATGCATCTCAGAGGACAGGCCTGCCCTCGGCCAGGGAACTGTAATGGGGACCGTAACAGAAATGGCGGTGGCTACCTTTCTGGGCCCCGTTGGCGGGGCCGATGGCCGAGGGGCCACCTGAACAGAATCTCTTCCTAGTTGGCTGCAGGGCTCCCCTCGGACGTACACCAGAAACAGCACCTCGCTAACGCCGCCACTCTGGACAGCGCTTTTCGTCACACGTCGCAGACGCTACCAGTGCTGAGGACGAAAGGGGGCCATTCTGGGGGGGTACACATTCCAGAGATCTCTGAACACGGAAAAACCCAGAACTTTCCCTCCTCCGTCAATGACAGCGACTTCTGAACGGAACGCAGTCCTTTGACCATCAGGTTTCAAGGAAGCTCGTAAGTAACTTGATGTAACACACCCACCAGCACACACGTGCACGTGCACACACAGTGTTGCAGGAAAGGAGTGTTTGCAAAGTGGGCCCACATCTAATGTGGTTGCTATGGCAGCACAAGTGCAAGAGGGAGAAACCTTCGCAAACAAAACAAAAAGATGAGCTTCCTTCTGCAACTGGTGGGCAACCTTCCCCTCTCTCCACTCGGGGTGTGGGTGGGAGGTCAGAGGAAAGTAAGCCCCAAGAAAGAGAGGAGGTCTGGAGTCACAGCAGCGTGGGGCAGGCCTCCAGGACCTCCCGGAAGAAAAGAAAGGAAGACGAGGCTGGCGAGTTCCAGAGCTCATTAGCAGGTAAAGGTGACCTATGGATACTGCCTTCTTCTGATATAACAAGCAGGCCACCGGAGGCCACCGGAGGCCACCAGAGGGGTTTTCATGGCTGCAGATTTGGGGAACAGGCTGTAGGAGGGGGATCTGGCTGAACGGAGCAAACTCAAACAGGCCTGATCCCGGAAGGAATCTACACTCTACAGATTGACCGCAGCAAAATGATTTGTTAGTGGGGCGGTAACAACAAGAGCTAACGTGTGCCCGCTGCCTCCACGTCATGTCCTGGGCTGATTGCTCCCCTGGTGAGGTAGGTTCTACTGTGAGCTGCAACTTACAGGTGAGGAAACTGAGGCACAGGACAATCACTTGGCCAGGAAGTGGAGAGAAAGGATGCACACCCAGCGTTGTCTGTGCGCCATTCCTCACACGGACGGTCCCGTGTCCCCGGGGGAAGCGGTGCTAGCACGTGAGACCCTCGGGCTCAGTGTCCCCCCCACTGGCATGAGAATGAGCCTCCTCTGAGGCAACCAGGACAACAACGGCAGCCCCAGGATCACTCCCCACTGGCCACCTGCAGCGCAGCGGCTGGTGAGGTCTCTGCACCTGGGCGGCCTGCGTAGGTGCTCCAGTGAACAGGATGGGGCAAGCAGAGGTGACGGTCCATCGCTTGCGGGGGATTTCCCGGCAGAGCTTTCCAGAGAAAGCCACAGTTGGGGCTGTGGTACTTTGATGCACGTGGGATCCAGGGTAGCTTGGGGAGGGGGTTAGGTTCAAGGGTGGGCATCTTGCAGGTGGGGGTCCAAATAGAGAAGAGCCTAGAATATCCAGCTCTTCCTGCATGATATTCAGCCCCTGGAGCATGAGCAACACGCTCTGAGGCTATCAGGCCTTCTTTGCATCGTTCCTGGTGGCCCCTTCCACATCTTGACCTTCCCCGGCTCCTCTTAGAAGCTGTGCTGCAGGTTCATAGGGCGTGGAGCGGATTCGTGCCCATCCACACGGCGTGGCCCTGGGATCCCACTTCCCTGAGGCCCTGCTATGTATGCGAGCGCTTTCACGGGTCCAGAATCCTACCCCTGCTCTGTGCCCGGGGGCTTCCTGGACCACGAACCTCGTCCTCTGTGTCTGTTGGAGCCCGGGGAAGACCTTTCTCCGCTGTCAGGTAGGAGCCAGGCAGCGTGGCTCATGGGATAAAAAGGTGAAAGAATCTGAAAGCACTTTGACCATGTTCGAGAAAGGACTATAATCTGTAGTTTAAAAATGCTCATATCTAGGGGCGCCTGGATGGCTCAGTCAGTTAGGCGTCCGACTTTGGCTCAGGTCATGGTCTCACAGTCGGTGAGTTCGAGCCCCGCGTCGGGCTCTGTGCTGACAGCTCGGAGCCTGGAGCCTGCTTCGGATTCTGTGTCTTCCTCTCTCTCTGCCCCTCCCCTGCTCATGCTCTGCCTCTCTCTGCCTCCAAAATAAATTAAAAAATTTAAAAAATAATAAAAATGCTCCTATCTTTTGGACCAGGCACTTCACTTGGGAGAGTGCACCATACATGTGCACATTCAAGCATCTTTCTCACTGTGATGTGTATCAAAGGGAAAACCAGAGACCGCCAAAATGTGCCGTGATAGGAGACTGGTCCAACTGCGGGCTTCCTGTGGGACAGAACGCGATACAGAGCCATCAAAATGAATGAGGAGGTTAAGTGCCGGGCATTATTGATCAGAAGGGAAATCTGTTGTGTCGGACGGCACAAACAACCTTGGGTTTACTTAGTGCAAATAAAATGTGTTAAGTTAATGAAATTGGGAGAAGAGGGGCCATTCCGGGGGGCACATACGAAGGCAGAGCTGAGATAAAGAGATTATAGAATCTTCGGTTCCTAGATGGTAAAAGTCAAGGACACAGTTGGAGCTCACCCAACTGCTGTGTGTGTGTGTGTGTGTGTGTGTGTGTGTGTGTGGTGATGGGGGTGGGGTGGGGGGTGTGTGGGGTGATGGGGCAGATTCTGCCCCCAGTTACCCTGGTTAAAGTCCCCTCCTTAGGTGAAAGGTGTGAAAATGACATGACAGGCCATATGGAGGTTTAGCAAACAGTCTCCAGGAATGGAAGGACATCTTTCTGTGAGGCTCGCACTTAGTGGACGGGTTGGGGATACATTGGGGGGGCGGTGAGCGAGTGGCTGTGCACTGGACAAGGGATAATAAGGTCAGGTGGGGATCCACTTGGATCACCTACAAAGGCGGCAGGAAATCTGGGGTGCTGCTGATAAGCTCCAAGTTGCCACTCGTGTAAATAAACCAAGAAGCTGAGATACCCTGTATCTCACTCCAGCTGGAGGGAAACTTAGGCAGGGCAAAGGGGGAAACCAACCTCCGGAAGGCTTCTGTGAGCCGTCTTGAATTACGGAAACTTCGGGAGGGATTCTCTGCCATTTGCTGCCACTGACAAAGGCTAAGATCCGAAGCAGGCACCAAGCAAGCCAGGTAAAAAAGCAAAAGGAGAAAAAGAAAAGTAACAGCCCAGCAGCCTGTATTTACCGAGCGATTACCACATGCCCGGCGCTGGGCTAAGCTCCCTACACACCCCGAATCATCTGATTCTCACCACAGCCTGAGCAAATAAGGAGCATTATTTTTCCCGTTTTAGAGGAGAGGTAGAAATTCCTGAAAAAAATGGAACGCGGTGTGTGCATAGGGTGTTGCTGTTTTTGCCAATAAAAAGTTAAGACTCGGGGCGCCTGGGTGGCTCAGTCGGTTGAGCGTCCAACTTCGGCTCAGGTCATGATCTCGCGGTTCACGAGTTCAAGCCCCACATCGGGCTCTGTGCTGACAGCTCAGAGCCTGGAGCCTGCTTCGGATTCTGGGTGTCCTTCTCTCTCTGCCCCTCCCCTGCCTCACACTCTGTCTCTCTAAATAAATGAACTTTTAAAAAAACAAAAACAAAAACCTAACATGCACCTAACATGTGACCCAGCATTACAGGCTTGGGCATTTATCTCAGAAAAATGTAGGACTTAACGTTCACGCAAAAACCTCTACACGAACGTTCATAGCAGCTGTATTTGCAATTACTTTAAATGAGGAAGCAGCCAAATGTCCCTCAGTGGGTGGTACGACTCAAGCAATAAAAAGGAACAAATATTGGTAAGTGCCATTCCTTGGATGGCTCTCAAGGGCACGGTGCTTAGTGACAAAAGTCATTCTCAGAGAGTTACGTATCGTATGACTCCACTTATGTACCGTCCTTGAAATAGCAAAACTATGGACGTGGGGAACAGACCGGTGGTGATCTGGGGCCAAGGCCAGGTGTGGGGGGAAGGTAGGTACAACGTTAAGGACAACCAAGAGGTAATCTTGGCCCTTGGGATAGTGGAGGGGTCCTGTGTCCTGAGGGTGGTGTTACCCAAATCTGTGCGTGCAATCAAATGTAGAGACTCCCCACCCTGGGCCCCAATCCCCCCCTCCCTGCCCCATACGTCGGCGGAAGCTGAATCGGGTCTGGGTAACAGCCCTGTGTCACGTCCTGATGACAAGCTCCAAGCTGCCATCTTGGAGCAGGAGACATTACCACCAGGGAAGCTGGGGGAAGGGGTCAGGGGCTGCTGTGCACTGTTTTTTTGCAACATCCTGGGTGTCTGTAGTCATTTAAAAATGAAAAGGTAAAAACAATTCAGTTGGTTTTCTAGATAAGGCTGAAGACATGCATTCTGGGGCTACGTGGGCGATACTACTGTTAACGTGGAGGGGACAGGCTTGCTCCCGGTGGAAATCGCTTTGCTGTTGAGTTTCCACACATGGTGCAGGCCCAGAACCCTAATTCAGATGCATCCTATTGCCAGTGGCAGTGCTGTTTGGTTGAGCGGGAGGACGGGGGGAGGGGAAAGGGCTTCAAAGAGCTAGTGGGGGGTCCCCCTCTGAGCAGGTATTTCGACCAGATACCATCTCCCTCGGAGATGTTATGGTCAATCTGATCATAACAACAGAAAAACGAAAATCTTTCAGGGGAGAAATGAGCCCCGTATAAGAAGCCACTCCAGGTAATATTAAAACAAACTTGCCTGGGCGCCTGGGTGGCTCAGTCAGTTAAGCATCTGACTTCTGATTTTGGCTCGTGATCTCGCACTTTGTGGGTTCGAGCCCCGCGTCGGGCTCTGTGCTGACAGTGCAGAACCTGCTTGGGATTCTCTCTCTCCCTCTCTCTCTCTCTCTCTCTCCCCTCCCATTCTCTCTCTCTCTCTCTTAAAGAGAAAAAGAGAAAAACCAAAAATCATAGCCCATGTAATTTTAAAAAACTACAAGGCGGGGGGCACCCGGGCGGCTCAGTCGGTTAAGCATCTGACTTCGGCTCAGCTCATGATCTCGTGGTTTGTGAGTTTGAGCCCTGCGTTGGGCTCTATGCTAACAGCTCAGAGCCTAGAGCCTGCTCTGGATTCTGTGTCTCCCTCTTTCTCTCTCTCCCTTAAATAAATAAACTGGAAAAAAAAAAGCCAACAACAAACTTTCCTAATCTGGCTGGCTCAGCCTTTGTGCTGAGTTAGCTAAGAGAGAGTGGGCGGAAAAGTCTTTGAAGTAGTCTTTGAAAAGACCATGCGGCACCATGTTCAAAGCAATACTTTTCAGACTTGCTTTTCCATAGAGAGTGAGGACAGGGGATGTTTTTCAACACCCTGAACCAACATACACCATGGGACAATCCTAGGATTCTTGGCCAAAAAAATGAACTCAGGTACAGCCTTTATTCAGTGGAGAGTGGTGGACTACCCCAAATCAGTGTCAGTAACGTGGGTTCAAAGGTGACAAAATGCCAGGATCGGTGGCTGACCTCGAGGGCAATCTGTAGTTTCGGACAGAATGCCAGCAGCATGACAGGCCAGCTGTAAGCTGGGCACCTCCCCGAACCTGCCGGAGCCCAGCTTCCTCGTCTGCGAACAGGAGGGACTAGAACTTACCCCATAAGGAGGTGGTGAGGGCATGTGACATGCACACAAGTCATTGTGCACGCCGTCCTGCACAGAACCGCTGGCCATTGTCATTAACACCCCCATTTCCCAGGCGAGGGGACAAGGTCACAGCAGTGAGGGAACTCGTGTCACAGCCAAGAGCTGGCAGGTGATGGAGATAATACTGGAACTGAGGGTCCCCTGACACCCAAGTCACCCCCCCCCCCACGCATCACCCCACCCCATCCTGCAAATAAGACGCAGGGACAAAGCTGGAACTTTGAAGGGATAAAAATGGTCCTTCTAGTCAACCTGACAGCGTGAACAGAGAGACAACTGGAACCAGGAGGGAATTAAACCCCTCCCCCGCCTCGTCTCCTCCTTGGATTCTATCTCGGGAGACGCCAAGGGTGGAAGTAATTGGGTTCGTTGTGTTGTAAAATCCTGTACTCTCAAATCGTCGCATTTCTGTCAGCGGCACTGGCTTCCTTGCTGGAATTTCAAAGCCCCAAAGCAGCCTTGTCTTATGGACAGCTTATCTTATTACTCTGCCCAACTGGTGAACGATACTTTGAAATCTTGGTTGGGGGTGGGGGGTGTGGGGGTCTGGGAACCGTGACCCTGACACGTGGTTTGGCCAAGCAGACATGACGGGATTGAGCAGGGCCCCATATGGCACAAGAGCCCACGAAGTCATCCGTGGCAACAATGGCAGCTCTGACCGGGGCTACTGACAAATGCAGAGACCGAGCTCTGCCAGGAGCCCGTTACGGGTCACCACGGCTGGCTCCCCTCCGCAATACTTTATTGTGCGAACGCTGAAGAACGGCACTCCAGTGGCTCCCCAGGAGCCATCTCACCGGCCCATCTTGATGTGACTTTCCTCTTTCCTTCCCTCCCAAAGCGTTACTGCTCTTTGGGGAACGTGCCCTGTTGACACTGGCCTCGTGAAGCTACGTCTCTGCTAAATGAAAGAACTCCATCATTTTTATGCCCGTCTTCCAGGCACCAGCAGAGCCTACCTTCTCCCACCAGAACGTTACCTGGGAGAAAAAAAAAGAAGCCTGGGCGGAAATGACAGAACGGTCACAGAGCTCAAGCGGATGGAGTTAACAGGATGTTTTCCTCCAAGCGACACGGTGGTGGAAGGTGGTGGAAAGAAAACAAACAAACAAACAACGCTCAGAATCTTATTAAAGTCCTAAACCTGGGCTGCGTTTATAGATGCAGGGCAGACTTCCATGCAGACCTAGAAACTCAGGCAAGTTTTACTGCCCAGTTCCTCCAGAATCTCATAAACAGAATTCTTCAGGGAGCAGAGCTCTGTCAGATAACCTGAGTGCTTCACTCTGTCTCTTTCCAACGTACCCTCATCGATTGCATTTGCCGGCTACAAAATGCCTTCCTCACGGTTCCCTTGAACCATGCCAGCAGATGCAAGACTGGGGAAGTGGGGTGCTCTGTAATTTCAGCCCAAATGTTTCCTGGGCACGGATGTGTCTCTGGGATGCTATAATTATCACAACGGCGCTCTCATTGAGCCAAATGCCAGGCTCTGTGCTCATCATCTATTACTGGCCTTGATGTTAAAATGCTCTATTTAATCCTTACTACGAGGTGAGTACGTTTGTCTCCATTTTACTAATAAAGAAACCAGATCTCAGAGAGGTTAAGTAATATGTCTAAGCTCACACAGCCAGAAAAAAACGGCGGTGCCGGGATTTAACGTCAATCTGGGATCAGCGTGGGTGTCTTCAGAGCTTGGCTAAATGTCCATTAATACAAGCTGAATCTGTTAATTGTCTCCAACAACTTTCTAAAAACATTTTTTTAATGTTTATTTATTTTTGAGAGAGAGAGAGAAAGAGAGAGAGAGAGCAAGCAGGGAGGGGCAGAGAGACAGGGAGACACAGAATCTGAAGCAGGCTCCAGGCTCCGAGCTGTCAGCACAGACTCACGAACCGTGAGATCATGACCTGAGCTGAAGTCTGATGCTCAACCGACTGAGCCACCCAGGCGCCCCGATTGCCACCCACTCGTAATCAGACGACAGTCAGCACACGGGAAACAGTGCGATCTGAGGGTTCTATAAAAGGTGGAAGCTGAGACACATCTTGGTTACTGACAATTCAACGTTGACGGTCCTCAACTGTCTCGTCTACTGCAGATTCTAGGTGCAAATTTTTTGCACCTTCCCTTCCCTTGCAGCTCGGGGGCCAGCCCGACAGACCGAACTGGCTGGTCTTCCAATTGGCTGCGGGGCTGTTCCCCTGCCTTGCTCTCGTTGAATGGCCTTGAAGAGATGGGATTTAAATTGTGTCGAGGATATTAGTCTAAAGTGAATGAAGTGGAGAGTAGACTTCTCGTTTATGTCCCCAGAGTGATAAATGAAGGAGTGCAATTTTTTTTTTCTAAGGCAAAGAAAATGGGAACCCAACGTGGATTTCAGACACATGAGAAATAGCTTATGAATTTAGATGATAGCTCGGCAGAAATAAATTGTACATCTGTTCATTCATTTTAATAAAGTGGAGGGATGGCTAGCTGCAGGAGCCCTTGGAGAACCCTGGGTTTTTAAAATTATGGTCCTATAATAGTAGCATTAAAATTTGTAATGCAGCCAGTAGTTCCTGAATTGGAGGGAAAATTCATTTATAAAATAAAAGTTCAGACTTCGGAATGTAAATGGGAAAATGCGATTTTTTCTCGGCCAGATATGAATTAGTCCTGGGAGGGTACTACATCTTGACCATAAAATATATTTTAAAAATCTTATGAGAAACTTTTCAGACTGCTGACAAAACTTCTTTGGGCGATCTCTATTTAGGTAAATTGTGCAGGTATGAAACCTGGTTAGCTGGCTTGATTATTTCTGCCTTGAGAGCTTGGTGCTTCTCGTACTAGGACAATTATAGATGAGTATTTCCATCTGAAGTGAGTCTAGTTGGTTACAAATACAAAAATCATTTTTACTCAATAGCGGAAACATAGGGGAGAGAACTTTTGTAGACCAGCAAATACCAGTTACCATGAAAATTTACTCGTTCTGCAAATAGTATTGAGTTTCTTATTACACGTGAGCCCTGTGTTGGATATTGGGGAAAATGCAACAATCCTGATGGTAGGTTTCCTGCTGACTTCAAGACCCAGGAGCGTTATTAAAGTTTCTTCAGAAATAGGTAGCGGGCCCATAGGAAGCTTTTAGACAGAGTGCGCAATTTCAATTTCTTTCACAAATCAGTCACTCAAGCTTTCAGGTGGGAAAGAAGGTACAAATAAACCAGGAGTGCCAGCTGGCCGTGGGTGACGCAGGACCAGGTAGGAAACCCCGAGGCTGCCTCAGATGTATTCCATTTGCCTTCTGACGAAATTCTGAACGGATATAGAATGACATGGCCCGTAACCTTGCAAATAAAAAATACAGACTGGGAAGGGGTTGTGTATGGTTTTAGAACTGAGGGCAATTAGCCCTCTTAGGTCAGCTTTTGCTCAAACATAAGACGTTCTCGCTCAGGTTTGTAGGAATCTAGAGAACGGCTGAAGGGGTCGCGTGGACAAGGGGTCTGAGATGTGACACATCAGAGGAGACCGAGGAGAGATGGAAGAAAGGCAGAGAACAAACTGCCCCGACCGTCACAGGCAGGACTACAGTGTGGGTATCGGCCAGATGAAGGAAGCTGAAAGGGCCCAGTAAGTTTTGTAATTAACATCTTTGTTAATTAAGCCGAGACCTGGGGCTAACTGGGTCAGGGGCCTCCTGGGAACTGTGTTTTTCTGTATCTTTGTTGACCTGTGTCTAGTTTCTTAGGCTGCATTCCTGCAAGTGAGTTTATTGGATCAATGAATTGGAATCTTTTTCAAGTTTTGGAGATTATCTGAGTCCAGAGTGTCCCCTTGACCTTGGCTCTGCTGCCTCCTCCCATGGGGTCTGTTTTGAAATGGAAATGGGGGCAAAGACATATGCTGAGAAAGGGAGAGGGGACAAGAGAGTTTTCAAGAGAGCAGGGAGGGTGGAGATCACCACTCAGTAAGCAGCTGTTTAGAGTCACGTAGAAAGAATGGAAGGTCTCACCCCACCCGGGTGGGGAAACCATGGGCTCAGGACTTGCATTCAAATATGATATATTGGGGCGTCTGGGTGGCTCAGTCGGTTAAGCGTCTGACTTGATTTCGGCTCAGGTCATGATCTCACGGTTGTTGGATTGAGCCTTGAGTTGGGACTCTCTCTCTCTCTCTCTCTCTCTCTCTCGCTCTCTCTCTCCCTCTGCCCCTCTTCCATGTGTGCTCTGTCTCTCAAAATAAATAAATAAACACTTAAGAAACAAGCAAAAACCCCACAAATATTATCTATCGATTCGCTCTTTAAATTCCCTCTATCACAGTGCCTGGCTTCCAGCAGGCGTTTAATTAGCGCTCATGGAATTCCTGAGTGTCCCCTACACCCTAAGCGCTCCCTCACCCGGGGATCCATCATACACAGCGACAGTCACCGTATTGACGGAAAGTCCCCGGGACAGCTCCACGTGTGCACACATCAGACGGCAGATGGTTTCCCCGCATTCCCTGGGCCTCTGGCCTCCAGTCTGCCCTCTCCAAAGGTGGAGAGTACGAAACGGCCACGTGCCACATGGCAAAGCCACCTGAAGAAACGAAAAGAGCCCAGGAATACGAAGCCAGCCTGTTCCCTCACAGGCCACCTGTGGCACACCGGTCTGAGGCAAAGACCCTCGGTTAACCTCACTCTCAGACGCCACAGCCCCTGCCCCACCTCAGTCACCTGCCACCTGCCCTTGTCTCATCAGATCCGCGGGTCCTTGGGCTGAGCTGCCTTCTGGAGGGAGCCCCGGACCTCCCCTCCCCAAGCAGGGGGACGCTGCCACTCAAGCCAATGGCCCGTGAGCCTCTCCCTCGGGGATGACAGGCCAGCTGGGCTCCCGCTCCACACGAGGCAAAAGGAGGGGGGAAGACAAGTGGTAGAAATTGCAAAGAGAAAATAACTTCTCTTCTGCAGCTCTGGGAGGAGGACAACAAATCCCAGGGTGGGCAGGGGAAGGAGACAGGCCTGTCGCCAGGGGAGCCACTTAATGGCTCTGCTCTCAGCACGGGATCCCGCTCATCTCAGCCGCCGGCGAGGGGAAGGGGCAATGGAAAGGGGGGGATCTGAAAAAGATAAATATCAGGAGCCTCTCCCACTATCCGGGCTGTGGACCCCCTGTCCGGGGTGCAGACCCCCTGTCTTGACCCCCTGTCTGGGGTGTGGAACCCCTGTCTTGACCCCTGTCCGGGGTGTGGAACCCGTGTCTGGGGTGTGGACCCAATGTCCAGGTGCAGACCCCCTGTCTTGACCCCCTGTCCGGGGTGTGGATCCCCTGTCCGGGGTGTGGATCCCCTGCCCGGGGTGTGGACCCAATGTCCAGGGTGTGGACCCCTTGTCCGGGTGCGGACCCCCTGTCCGAGGTGTAGACCCCTGTCTGGGGTGTGGACCCCCTGTCCAGGTGCAGACCCCCTGTCTTGACCCCCTGTCCGGGGTGTAGACCCCTGTCCGGGGTGTGGACCCCCTGTCTGGGTGCGGACCCCCTGTCCAGGGTGCAGACCCCCTGTCTTCACCCCTGTCTGGGGTGTGGACCCCCTGTCCAGGTGCAGACCCCCTGTCTTGACCCCCTGTCCAGGGTGTAGACCCCTGTCTGGGGTGTGGACCCCCTGTCTGGGTGCGGACCCCCTGTCCGGGGTGCGGACCCCCTGTCTTGACCCCTGTCCGGGGTGTGGACCCCCTGTCCGGGGTGTAGACCCCTGTCTGGGGTGTGGACCCCCTGCCCAGGTGCGGACCCCCTGTCCGGGGTGTGGACCCCCTGTCTTGACCCCCGTCTGGGGTGTGGAACCCGTGTCCGGGGTGTGGACCCAATGTCCAGGGTGTGGACCTCTTGTCCGGGTACGGACGCCCTGTCCGGGGTGTAGACCCCCTGTCCAGGTGTGGAAGGGCCATCCTTTAAACACGTGGGCATCTGGACTTCAAAACACAGACGCTGATGAACCAGTCTGGAAGAAGTAAGTGCGTCCTGAGACCGTGGATCTTTGGAGAGAACCAGGGGCTCGTCCTTCCGATTTCAAGGGCAGGCGCACGCACACACACGTTTTATTTAGGTGGGGCCCACGACAGCTTACGGCGGGGCGCTGGTAAACGTCTAACAGCAGACTCTTCAGGAAAACAAGGCCTGGTTCGGAGCCCGTGTCCCACCTCCACCACGGCCGGCTTCAAGCTGCCAGCGCGACGTGACCGCACGTAGAGCCAGGAGGAGATGCCCAGACAACTCTTGCAAAGCTGGGCAAGGTGGCCTCAGCACCCCTGCTTGTGCTGAGCAGCCCGCGGTAACTGCCTCCCTTTCAAACAGTTCCTGGAGTGGACGGAAAATGTCTACGTGCGGACATTCGTCTCTTTGGGGAACTATCTCCTCATCCCAGGGGGTCACACTGGTGCGATCAACACGGTCCTCGCTTTTCCTCCTCGGAGGTGAGCCCGTGACCTGGGACGGGCCAGCCATCTCATCGTTCCCTGGCCCTCAGAGTCTGGCCTGAGGTGGCCTTGCGACCCAGTACAAGCAATCAAAGTCTTTCTAGGAGATTAGCCTTTTGATCTGGGCAGGAGGGTATGTGTGTCTTTCTTCGTACATAAACCATGGGGACATGAGCTTAGGGCCGCCAGAGGCCATCGCGCCTGCCATGAGGAGACAGCCCACCAGAGAAGAAAGGCAACCGAGAGAGACGAGCACAGCTTAGGGATGGAGGGGTATCTAGATGGTGTTCTGATGATGCTCTCTGAGCCCTGGAGGCAGCCTGGGGTCGGAAAGCCCGGAGACTTCCCCAGTGGCGAGTGCGAATGCATTTTCCGGTAACGAGTGCCAACACCATGCCCGGTCATGGGTCCCCAGTGATGAGTCCCGCTCATCACCTTGTGAAGGGGGCCGATGCACTCTAGGACCTGCTCACGTTCGTTCGAAGTGGGTTTCTGCCCTTCGATGACAAAATGGGCGCGAGCAGAGGCTCTTTAACCCTGGGGAGCTAAAAGCAGATTTGCTCGAGGAAGAGTGAGCCTCGAGTCTCAGCCTCACTCTAATTGATTTGTCTTTTCAATTTCCCAGAGCTGAAGGAAAATGATATTTTGACCATTTCTGTACGAGGCAGGTACAAGTGGTCAATTCAATTTGCCGGGGTTTGTTGAGGCTGTGCTCTGAGCGACAAGGCCCAGTGCCCATCTTGTGGGAGGCCAGTGCTTGGCTGTTATGAACCAGACAGCTAACTGGTTCTGGCTCTGATATATAGATCTACAGCGCCGAATTGAACCTGTGTTAAACCATGCATCCAGGGGCAATTAGCAAAGGCATCTGTTCCTATCTGCCGAGCTGCTGGGAAAGAACGCTGTTTGTTAGATTTGATTTAATGCAACAAATATTCTTTGCGGTCCCTCTGTGTACATTGCTCTGTGGCTGAACGGGGAGACTGTGACAAATGAAGCTGTGTCTGCCCGCAGAGAACTCCAGTCTGGAGGAGGTAGAAACGGATGCCTACACTGCTGGTCCCACTCATGCTGGGAAGCATGCTGTGACTGGGGCAGGAGCAGAATGTTTGGAGAGGCACCAGTGAGAGAGCCAGTTAATTCTGACCGGGGCATGTGGGGGAGCTTAAGGGAAGTTCATGGCCGCCCCGGGCCTGTCGCTGGGACAAGAGACCAATGAAGGGTGGGCCATCTCTCCAGCCCATCCCTGTGTTTATGCTATACCAGCCAGCCCAGACTCCTTCTCTCAGCCCCTCAAATGCCTCTTGTGTGCCTCAGGGCATTTGCACACGCTGAGTGCTTTGCCCATGTGAGCTATCCCATCCCAGACACCATCTCTCCTCGCTTTAGTTAGCAAAGCTTAAGACGTAAAAGGGGAGATGTTACTTTGTGCCCTCACTTTTCCAAATCCCAGACGAGGTCACGCTCCTGAAGCTCTCAGAACGCATCTGTGGGATGCATCCCTCTTGTGGTGCTTTAACGTCACAGGTCCTCCCTGCTAAGCCTCGAGAAGACCAGGGTTCGCCCGTCCTATTCAAATCCCCAGCCTTCAGCCCCACTGTGTTGGATTAGCATGCGGTGAATGAAAGAGCTGAGGCCACCTGCGGCCCTGGTGACTCAGAACAAGTATGCCAAGTGCACAAGGACTGGTGAACTGGAAGAAGCACATTAGCTCATTAATGACTACGGAACGGCGGTAACGACAGTAATAAATTTAAAAGATTTAAAAATTGTTATCAGAGATGACAGACTAGGATAAAAATGACCCTCGTTAATGAACCCAAGTTTTTCTTGCTTTATAGGCCTTTCCCTGAAATCTCCAGTGAGCCAAACCTGGATTTCAGTCGTGAGATTTAATAATCGGTGCACCATTATAAGCTATCGGCAGCAATGCAGGGAGATTTCAAGTCAGATGCGCACACGCGTATATACAAACTGGAACTGCCGATATCTTTCCAGGAATGTTGCTGGGGTCAACAGATAGCACTTGGCCTTGTTGGTGAGGTCTCTAATAGAAGGGTGGCTTGTCGGGGGCCTGGCTTCTTTTATTTCTGAATCCCATAGAGCCAGAACCGCGTGCAGAAACTCAGAAAGTGGGTACAGAGTAGAGGCTGAGAGCTGGGCTCTGTAACCAGCCAACCCACGGTGGCATCCCTGCCCCACCATGCTGTAACGTCAGGCATGTTTCTTGACTTTCCTGTGCCTCAGTTTCCTCATCTATGAAATGGGGGTAATGGGAGTCCTTAAGTCATAAGGCTATTGCGAGAAATGATTCATGATCCCTACGGCCTTTAGAACACTGCTTTACGGTTCAACACATAGTAACTCTTAGCTTAAAAAGGGTGGTTTTATGGATAATACCATTTTTTGGGTGCTCATAAGAGGTAATTATTAGATTTGCCCCTGGACCTAGCAAAGTAAAGGTACAGGCCTGCTGTTCAAATTCGTTGGCTATTAGAAAACTCTTTTTTTTTTTTTTTTTTTTTAATTTGAAGGAACCAGAGGGGAAGAAGTAGCTTAGACTTACCGTGGTGAGCCCAGGAGAGAATTCTGTGTGTGTGTGTGTGTGTGTCTGGGTGTGTGCTATATTATTACTATTTTTATTTTAGTGAGCTCTACATCCAACACTGGGCTCGAACTCACGACCTTGAGATCAAGAGTCACATCCTGACTGAGCCAGCCAGGCGCCTCCCCAAACATTGTCCTGATGTGAATGGAGAGGCAGGTGAGGAAGTAAGGCGACGTTCGAAAAGTCAAGCAGCGCTGAGACCGGAGGTTATACAAGGCCCTGGGGCATAGGTGCAATGAGAAAAACCGGATGGACACTCCCTGAATGGCCCTGGTAAGGCGTCCCAGAGAGCAGACCCTAAGGGTAAGACCATGGAATAGAAACAGAACATCCAGGCAGAATCGGGCAGAAGTGCTCTGAGGACTGGGTTTCCTGGCACCACATGTTAACCTGTTTACAGCACAGAAGCAGCTTAGGGTGGGGCTGAGAGCATAGACGTAGACTCCGGGGAAGTTCTCCAGCTCTCGGAGCCTCAGTCTCCACACCCATGAAGTGGGTGTGGTAATTACAGTACCCATCGCGGGGCTGGCAGAAGGAATGAACGACGGTGCGTAGGTAGAGCTCTTGGATCCTGCCTGGCACAGAACAAGCACTTCCAGGTGTGTGCACTGGCTTCCGGATGCTCATTTAACGACAGAGGATGAAAGCACGGGTCCAAGGGGTGCCAGACAGGCACAACTTGACGGAATGATCAGTCTTGCTTTGATAAGAACTCATTACGCATTTGCTGTTGCTGATGGGAAGCCTGCTCCAATAAAGAAAGACATCTCTTCGAGTTTGCAAGGAAAAAGGAGATGCAAAGCTTGGAATCTCAATATCTGGTTCTCCCGTGACCCTGGGAAGGAATCATCTCGCTCAGTCTGAGCTTTCTCATCTGTGCCAGGGTGACTGTCACAGTCTCTGCACTGGAATGTCTAGGCAGCAGGTTCGTGGAATGTGGACAACTATGTCAGCGCCTAACAATGCGGGTCCCTGGGTTGGTACTTGTTCCCTACCTGAGGATCTAGGAAGGCGGGGGGGGGGGGGGTGGTCATGTGTGACCGGAGACATGCTCCCCAGCAGTCTCCTGACCAGCGATGTGCCTGTGGAACAATATTCTTAGGGTTCTCAGTCTTGATCTGGCCCTTGTCATCCTGTCCAGTCTCTGTCCTGCCTCATGCTGCTCCAGCCACACTGCACGGCTCTCACTTCCGCAAACAAGACACGCTCTTCCCAGAACCGCGGGCTTCACAGGGACCCTCTGCATCCCCACCCCTGCATCTCACTGTTCTAGGTTGATTTCTGTCTCCCAAAAAAGATACGGTAGAGTCACAACCGGCAGTATCTTAGAATGTGACCTTACTTGGGAACAGGGTCTTCATAGAGGTGACCAAGTTAGAATGGGGTATTAGAGTGGGCGACCAGTCCTCACAAAGGGGGGAAATTTAGACACAGATGTGCACACAGGGAGAAGGCTATGCGCGGATGAGGGCAGAGATCAGGTGATAAATCTATGGGCCTATAAACAACATAGATTGTCAGCAAACCACCAAAGCTGAGAGACAGGCATGAACAGACTCTCCCTCAGAAGGAACCACCCTGCAGACACCTTGATCTTGGACTCTGGCTTCCAGAACTGTGAGAGGATAACTGTCTACTATTCAAGCCACACAGCCCCCGGACACAGTGATCGTAAATGTTGCCTTCTCTGAGAGGATCTCCCTGAACGTCACGGTAGGTGCCCACATTGTCCCCCTCTGTGGTGATTTCACCCCATTCCATCTTGTCACTAAGGGCCATCCAAAGCTATTTTCTGACTCGCTGTCCCCATTCTAGACCGTAACATCACAAGGTCAGGGACGATGTTGTGCTCACTGCACTGTATCTCAGCCTAATATACTGCCTGGCAAAGAGGAAGCATGGAACTCATGCCTGATGGATGTGCTGGTGAATGAATGAATGAATGAATCAATGCACTTTGAAAAGCAACCATATAAGGTTATGGTGTGTAATATGCAAGCCTAGGCACATTCAGGTAGTACAGGCTGAAGAAGATCCTTCGCATAAATCCCTATCTTCTTAGATGTGAGCAGGCCGACAGCAAAATACAATGCTTCCAACAGGGGGAAAATGGCTATTCAGTCTATAACAGAAACAGACTTTAGTTTGGAAAGAAGTGACTATATGAAAATCAATTCTGGATCATTTCGTCTAATCCCATTTCAAACAATGAGCCCATATGCCAGTCTGGAGTTGTGGGATATTTTCTCTCCTTCTTGTTTGTAAGTTCCCAGAATAAGGTGAGCCTGTCCCCACTCTAATGATTCCCTTAGGCATTATTTACTAACACCGGGCTTGCCTTTCTCTTCCTCCCTGGCCCTCCCTGTCTCCCTCTCTCTCTCTCTCTCTTTCCTTGATGGGTAGAGAAGAACTTTCAGGGTGCCCTGCAGTCTATGTAGATTCATTTATTCACTTCTGGGAAGGAATTTAACTCCAACCCTCTTAGCTCTCAGTGAACCACAGTAAAACGATACACCTCAGGATTGCTCATGACTTCTGTGTCACTGTAGGGCCCTGACTTTTTCACTGGTAACAGCCACGTGTGCCACAGCCAGACGGGCCTGGGATCTGCTATCGGCCTTGAGCGGTGTCCCTTATCTCTAAAACCAGGGGGCTGGGTGGGATTCTTTCAAACGTCCCCTCGACAACATGACTTTTTAATTTTTTGATGGCCTCTGCTGCTTGCTGCCGACCATTTATAATTTGTCCCCTCATTCACCTCTTATTTGGTCATATACTCCATGCCAGGCTGGGTGCTGGGGCCGGAACAGAGAACAGAAGAGACAAATGTCCTCTCTTGTGGAGTTTATATTCTCATTTGGGGAGAATGCCAAAAGCAAGTAAGTCATCTAATTATATGGCACACTGGAAGGTCGATATTACCTATTACGTTAGGGATAAAATGTGTACAGATAGGATGTGCACATATGGGAATAGAATACATATGGGATAATACATGACAGCATAGACTAGCATACATATAACACTATACGATATGGAACAGAAGAATGTTTAATGGCATATTAGAAGCTGAGATAGAAACACGAGACTGAAATAGGTATCTGCTGCATGAAGTGTAAGCTCGTCTCTAATTACACATTTGATGTCGCCCCTACGCTTTGTCCGCTAGGCAATGATGAAAATGACGTCCTGCCAAAACACCAACGCGTTTAGACGGTATTAGGGAGATACTGTATGAGTGCACGAGGACGAGGTGACGTGATCACACCACGCCGCAGGATATGCCTCGTGTCTGTGGGAACAAGAAGGAGGAAGCAGCAGCCTTCCCAGGGGATTCATAATTTGGGTGTTGAAGGAGAAACTGGGAGTCTTCCGGATACAGAGGAGCAAGGCATTCCAGGGAGACGGGAACAGAGTGTGCGGCGGTGCGGAGGCATATGCCAAAGCGTGACGTTTTGGGGGGAGAAATAGGGCTTCCGTGTGGCCTGAGAGGAAAGGAGGCTGTGACCGGGGGGACGGTATTTAAAACCACCCACGCATAAGACCCAACGATCTTATTTCTGACGCTGTCCAGAACAAAACGGCTGCCATGTGCCGTGGGGGCGTGGATAATTCACTTCTCCACCACGTGCCATTTTTGTGGCCCTGGGCTTTCTGTTTTTGAACAGTTAAGTTCTCATTCTGCAAGCCACGTATGGAGGTGGAGTAATGTCGTATTCTTAGAGTTACAAAATGTATGTTTTATAGCTTTGTGTTTGTTGCTCTTCGTGTGAGATGTTGCATTTGAATAGAAGCAGATGGATGAAGTCTTCGGAGGCCACTGTGCTCTGCAGTGGCCCCGTGGTGAGACTCCGCCAGCTGTAGTAAAAAATTGCTTTTATTGCCACTGAGTTGCACTGACCCTCGGAGCATAACCAGAGGGTTAGCAGAAGCATGGAATTTGCACAGAGGTTCGCACAGGGATGGTGGGGATCAACACATCATGAATACAATTATGAAAGAGTGATTAATGCAATAAATCATCTGGCTGTCTGGTCTACCTCTACAAGAGACTTGAAGAACCAGCCACAGGGCAGATTACATTTTTTCACTTTAAAAAGTCCAGATGTTTTGACATCACTCACACAGTTTTGAATCGGCATGGGCATTTTCGACAACGCGAGATTCCTCACCCTACTGTCCGTGAACAATTCAATTCAGGAAAGCACACAGCACCCTTTTCCTTAGCTGGACGTATCCTGTTTGGATGATGGCTTCTATTTATAGAGCATGCTTCCAGTTGTACAAATGTTTCCCTTCACTCTCTTTTAGTCAAGAAATCCAGCTGTAGACCTGCTGTTTCCAGGACTTGTGACATTGGAACACTGGGAGATTTAGCGGATGATTTCATGTTTTTCTATGACCTTGGTGCAGGGGAAGAAAGCAGTGAACTCACCTTTTCCAAGTGAAGATACATGGGGGATGCTGGGTATTGGCTGTTTTGCAGGTAACCCCTCGTTAATTATGTGATGGGAAGTTGGAAAAGCAATTCGCAGTAGATGGTCTCTGGAGTCCTTGGACAAGGTGTTGGCCCAGACAGCGATGGACCAGGAACTGATGTCATCGGAAGTGATGTTACTGTTTGTACAGCTGGGAATCGGTGGTACCCGTCGCTGAAGTTACACTGTTCTATTTTCTCCAAATATTCCATTTCCCGACAAGTTGGGATTCCCGCCCCACCCCCATCACCCTGCACAAAGCAGGGGATGAAAATCCCAATAGTGTATGTTTGGTGTTATTTAAAACTTCAGACTCTTAGAAAACTGTCAGATATGCGATTTCCCGGTGTCACAGAAAAAAGGCTCACGTAGGTCACCACGATGGCTATAAAAAGCTTCATGGGAAGAGGGAAGACGGGCTATTTGGAATAACATTTAATCATCTTTAAAGATTTAGCGGGTTGTTAAAATGCCTTGGACTCCACCTTCCAGAAAAGATATTTGAGTCAGATAATTGAAATGGGTTTGATCTTCTAAGCAATATGTGGTTGGCTTTCTGGATTAATCTCTTTTGAGCAAGCAGAATGTATAATTATGTAGTCCGTGTTAAGACACAGGCACATCTGATTTTAAAGGGCTCTCCTAAGGGAAGTATACTCTTATGGGAGGAGAGACTGATTGAGAGCACTCAACTATGGTGCATGGAAGACTGGAGGAGTAGATAAATATATTCACTTGATTTTTTTTTTAAAGTCCATTCATTTACTTATTTAAAAAAAATTTTTTTTTTCAACGTTTATTTATTTTTGGGACAGAGAGAGACAGAGCATGAACGGGGGAGGAGCAGAGAGAGAGGGAGACACAGAATCGGAAACAGGCTCCAGGCTCTGAGCCATCAGCCCAGAGCCCGACGTGGGGCTCGAACTCACGGACCGCGAGATGGTGACCTGGCTGAAGTCGGACGCTTAACCGACTGCGCCACCCAGGCGCCCCTCATTTACTTATTTTTGAGAGAGAGAGAGAACAAGCAAGCTCAGGCGGTGAGAGGGTGGCAGAGAGAGAAAGAGAGAGAGTATCCCGAGCAGGCTCTGTACTGTCAGCATGGAGTCTGACATGGGGTTTGAACTCACGAAACGCGAGATCATGACCTGAGCCGGAGTTGGACGCTTAACCAATGGAGCCACCAGGTGTCCCTAAATACACTCACTTTAAATAGACTTTCGGTGAAAGAAGGCACACAAAGGCATTTCTTAACCACCAAACAACCAAAAACGAAGGAGAAGATCCAAAAGAATGAAGGAGACTCCAGAGAGTCACGTCAGTTCAAGAGTGGGGGGATCAGAAAGAAAACCCGGCCACGGATCATGCGGTTAGTTCAAGTCTCTTGCTATTCGAGTCACTTCTTGATTACGAATATCAAGGAAGAGACACAAAAGTTATTTAACCTTTTCACTAAAATGAGTTGATTGCAAAGCAAATAGAATGGGAGGATGAGTGCCCTGACAAACTATTTCACTATAGTTTTTCAATCCATATTTTTGAGAGAGAGAGAGAGAGAGAGAGAGAGAGAGAGAGAGAGAGAGAAGCAGAGAGGGAGAGAGAGAATCTCAAGCAGGTTCCATACGCAGCACAGAGCCCGACAGGCGGCTCGCTCTCATGACAGTGAGATCATGACCTGAACTGAAATCAAGAGTCGGACACTTAACTGACCCAGGTGCCCCTTCAAAACATCTGTATTTTTAAAAATATTTATTTATTTTTGAAGGAGAGAGAGAAAGAGCATGAGCAGGGGAAGAGTCAAGAGAGAGGGAGACACAGCATCTGAAGCAGGCTCCAGGCTCCGAGCTGTCAGCCCAGAGCCCAACGCGGGGCTCGAACTCACAAACTGTGAGATCATGACCTGAGCTGAAGTCGGACGCTCAACCGACTGAGCCACCCAGGGCCCCCAATCCATATTTTTAATGAAGATGTTAGGATGTTTTGTGCCACAGTGAATTCCATACACATAACTACTGCCTTTCCCTGATACTTCCGATTAAAAGACTGATCTTTGCGGATGGTAATCCGAGCAAAGTTCTTCCAGACCAACCCTCAAATCTAGAATGACTTGAGAATGTGTATTTAACACCCAAAAAAAAAGACTCCACCTGTGTGAAAGCACTGGGGAACTCCCAAGGCAGTCAAAATTGAGAGTCCAGGGGCACGTGGGTGGCGCAGTTGGTTGAGCGTCCGACTTCAGCCAGGTCACGATCTCGCAGTCCGTGAGTTCGAGCCCCGCGTCAGGCTCTGGGCTGATGGCTCAGAGCCTGGAGCCTGTTTCCGATTCTGTGTCTCCCTCTCTCTCTGCCCCTCCCCCGTTCATGCTCTGTCTCTCTCTGTCCCAAAAATAAATAAAAAACGTTGAAAAAAAATTTTTTTTAAAAATTGAGAGTCCAGGATCGTGCAGAGCGGGAAGCGAGCTCAGTGAGGGGAGGCCAATATCCTATCAGCTTTTTACCTGAAGGCCTTTTCTAAATTGTAATGGCACAGGGACATGAGGCTCGGGATCTGAGGAAGAAGAGCCTCTGTAAACATACCAGACTTGCAGTCAGGACCCCAGAAGACCAAGAAATCAGGAAGTAGATTAGCCCTCATAAAAGACTGAAACTCCCCAATAAACCAACTAGATCCCAGACTTATTTAAAGTTATCTTTTTCTACTCCCACTGGTTTCAGAAAGTAAAAGTAAACCCTTTCTGGTAGAATACAACATCAGCCAGAGTCCAAAATTGCCTTTAAAAAATTGTCACATGCGTTATTCAGAGTTAAAAAAAAATTCTAGGCAGGCCAAGGGACCATAACACATGACCAAAAAAGCAAGTGAAAAATACTGAAAATAGACAGAGATTTAGAAGGGATCTCGATACTGGAGTTAACAGACATTGAATTTGAAGTAACTCTGTGTTATATATTTAAAAAATAGATAAAATGCAAAACTGAAGCAGAGAATTTTAATCTACAAAATAAATTCATGGAAATTATACCTAAAGTACAATAATTGGGGGTGCCTGGGTGGCTCAGTCAGTTAAGCGTCCAACTCTGGACTTCAGCTCAAGTCATGATCTCACAGTTTGTGAGTTCGAGCCCCGTGTTGCCTCTATGCTGACAGCACAGAGCCTTCTTGGGATTCTCTCCCTCTCTCTCTTTGCTCCTCCCCTACTTGTACTCTTTCTCTCTGTCAAAAAATAAGCAAATAAACTTAAAAAAATAAAGTACAATAAATGGAATTAAGAACTTAATAGATGGATATAAAAGATTAGACATAGCAGAAGAGAGAATTTGTGAACTGGAAAAGAATGAGGGAAAACAGAAGCATAGAAAGTTAATATATACGTATGGTTAGAGTCTAAGAAAAAGAGAAAATGGGTCAAAAGAAATATTTGAAGAGTTACGAACAAGGAACAAGTATGATAAAACAAATTAAATGATACCTCATTATGCCATGATAAAACTGTGGAAAAGCAAAAGCAAAGAAATGTTATTAAAAGCAACCAGAGGAAGGGCCACATTTCTGTCAATGGAGAGGAAAGGAATACTGACAGCTGACCTTTCAATAAATGTTAACTGACATGTTAATGAAGTCAATGAAATGATACCTTGAAAGTGTTGCAAGAAAATAACTATCGACTGAGATTCTGTGCCCAGTGAAAATATACATCAAAAATTCAGGCAAGAAAGATGATAATAATAAAAGAGAGAATTTATCACCATCATACCTGCACTATTTTTATTTTATTTTTATTATTTATTTTTTCAATATATGAAATTTATTGTCAAATTGGTTTCCATAAAAATATGGAACACTTCACGAATTTGCGTGTTATCCTTGCGCAGGGGCCATGCTAATCTTCTCTGTATCATTCCAATTTTAGTATATGTGCTGCCGAAGCGAGCACACCTGCACTATTTTTAAAATACAAAGGAATTCTTTAATCAGAAGGAAAATTATCCCATGTGGAAGCAAAGAAACATGAAGGAATAGGTAATAATATAAAGGGTGAATAAATGCTTATTAAATAAAATAATATTTTTGCAAAATGTAAAACATGTAGTGTTAAAACATGACAACAATATCTTAAAATATAGGAGTGGGGTAAAGGGAATTTACTTGCCCTAAAGTCCTTGAAGAATCCATAAGTGGTAAAAATGCTAATTCACATTAGACTCTGTAAGTCGAGGATGTATATTTCAACTTCTCAGAAACTAGTACAAGAATATGAAAATTAAGTGTAATAAATAATTTATAGTAGAATATTAGACGACAAAAATAATGGATTAACTAATAAAGAGGTGAGAAATGAGAGAAAAATAACTATAGGAAGGTACTCAGACAGAAAATAAGTATTAGAATTGGTAGATTTAAGCTCAAATATATGGTCTTTGCATTACATGTAAATGGAAAAACTGATCCAAGTAAAAAGACTGGGATTACCAGAAGTGGAAAAAAAAATCAAAACCCAAATATACATTGCTTATAAGAAACACACTTTAACATGAGATTAGAGAAAACTTGAGAGAAGAAAGGATGGAAAAAAATATAGCATGATGACACGAACCCTAAGAAGGCTACAGTAGTCATTTTACTACCAGAGGAGGTAAATGTTAAAGCAAAAAGCATTTCCAGAGGTAGAGAGTAAGTTTTGTAATAATAAAAGACCAAAACATCAGGAAGATATAACAATTTTAAATTTGTATGCGCTTAATAACACAGCTTCAAATACTCAAAGAAAAATTTGATGCAACAGGAGAAATAGATATCTCTACAATAATAGATATTGTATTCTTTCAGGAACTTACAGAATAGAAAGATGAACAGACAACATATATAGAAGATTTGAACAAAAATAACTGTAAACAACTAATAACTCAAACAACTGTAGATTTCACATTGTTTTCAAGTGCACATGGGCCGTTTATCAAATCTGATCACATGCTGGGTTGCAAAACAAGTCTCACTAAATAGCAAAGGACTATAATCATATCAGTGTGTTCTCCCACCAGAGTGGAATTAAGCTAGATGTCAATAAAAGGAAATAACAAGGAAACTTCCAAGTATGTGGGATTAAGCAATATACATTTAGGCAGGCGAATGAGAAGGGTTTTAGGAAGTTTCTGAGTTGCTAATCATGCTCTATTTCTTGATACGGGTTTCGTGTTTGACTTGTAACGAATGAAATCACTCAGTATTTGTGTATTTTTTTGTACAAAAGTTACATGCTTTTTAAAAAAGAAGTCCGTGGGGCGCCTGGGTGGCATAGTCGGTTAAGCGTCCGACTTCAGCCAGGTCACGATCTCGCGGTCCGTGAGTTCGAGCCCCGCGTCGGGCTCTGGGCTGATGGCTCAGAGCCTGGAGCCTGTTTCCGATTTTGTGTCTCCCTCTCTCTCTGCCCCTCCCCCGTTCATGCTCTGTCTCTCTCTGTCCCAAAAATAAATAAAAATGTTGAAAAAAATTTTTTTTAAAAAGAAGTCCGTAAAATTGAATAAGCTGTATTAATAGTAATTTATTTATTTTTGATTTTTTTTCTTATTACATTTCTTTATTTTTGAGAGGCAGAGAGAGACAGAGCACGAGTGGGGGAGGGGCAGAGAGAGAGGGAGACACAGAATCTGAAGCAGGCTCCAGGCTCTGAGCCGTCAGTACAGAGCCTGACATGGGGCTCGAACTCACCAACCGTGAGATCATGACCTGAGCTGAAGTCAGATGCTTAACCGACTGAGCCACCCAGGCGCCCCTATTTATTTTTTTTTAAAATTTATTTATTTTTGAGAGAGAGACAGAGAGAGTGAGCTGGGGAAGGGCAGAGAGAGAGAGAGAGAGGCAGAGAGAGAATCCCAAGCAGGCTCCACACTGTCAGCATGGAACCCGATGTGGGGCTTGAACTCACGAACCGCAAGATCATGACCTCCACCGAAACCAAGAGTTAGATGCTTAACCCACTGAGCCACCCAAGCGCCTCTTAATTGCAATTTAGAAAGACATTTTGGAATGTTTCAATAAAACAGGTAAGCAATTATAGTCTCCCAATTTGGAACAATATTATAGGTAACTTCTTTTTCTTTCTAACTATTAGGGAATTGAGAGAAAATTCAGATAAAAATTTAGTGTATTGTACAACATGAATGTGCATAGCAGCATTATTCACAATAGCCAAAAAAATCGAAACAGCCCAAATGTCCATCAGTGGATGAATGGATAAACAAAATGTTGTAAATTCATAGAATGGAGTATTATTCAGCCATAAAAAGGAACGAAGTCCTGATACATGCTACAACACGGAGGAAGCTTGAAAACATGGTGAGTCAAAGAAGCAAGTCACAAAAGGGTACATACTGCATGACTTCATTTATACGAAATTTCCAGTATGAGTGAATCCATAGCAATACAAGGAAGATTTGTAGTTGTTAGGGGTCGTGGGGATATGGGGATGGGGAGTGACTGCTAACGGGCATGGGGTTTCTTTGGGGTGATGGAATGTTCTAGAATTAGATAGTGGTGATGGCTGCAAAACTTTGTGAGTCTACTAAAAGCCAATGATTATACATTTTAAAAGGGTGAGCTTTACAGTATGGACTTCTATCTCAAAAAAGTTATTAAAAATACTTAATGGAATGTGAAGCAGGAGCGGCAAAGGAATGTAATAAATAGATGTGATCCTGACATCATTCTGCATCAGACAGTTGATTAAGAGGAAAAAGTACACTTCTAACCCAAGAAATAAAGTAGCTCCTTGATTGTTTGAGAAACCAATGAACGAAGAGGAGGGAATCACCCAGGGAGCACCTGGGTGAAGACTTAAATGTCTTGTGATTTGAACTGCCATGTCAACATCAATAAAGATAACATATGATTCTTTTAAAAATATTTTTAAAAGTTTATTTATTTATTTTGAGAGACAGCACAAGCGGGGGAGGGGCAGAGAGAAAGGGGGAGAGAGAGAGAGAGAGAATCCCAAATAGGATCCGCACTGTCAGCATGGTGTCCGACTCGGGGTTTGAACTCACGAACCTTGAGATCATGACCTGAGCTGAAATCAAGTGTCCAAATCTCAACTGACTGAGCCACCCAGGTGCCCTAGAATTGGCTTTCTAAAAAAACCTTTAAAGTATTTCCTTCTCTCAGTAACAATCTCTATATTGTCCAAGACTGGAACATGCCACCTACAGATGGAGTTATTTCTTGGGCTCCTTTACAGATAAGGAAGGCTAAGGACATACAAGGCCAAGTTGCTTTCTGGGGGAGATTTTTACTTAGGTAGCAAGTCCTTCTTAGCCCTTCTCACTTCCCGTTTCTTTCTTCCTGGTATGTGGACATGATGGCTGGTGCTGCAGTGACCCTATTGTATTGTGAGGCAGCCTTGGAGAAGGTAGAGAAGAAAGATAAGAGGAATCCGGAAACTGGTGATGCCACGGTGTCACCACATTGGCGCGGGACTACTGCCAGTGCAGAGCCCGACAGGGGGCTCGAACTCATGGACTGGCATGACCAAAGCTGAAATCAAGAGGTGGCTGCTTAATTGATGGAGCCACCCAGGCGCCCCAACCTTTTACATTTTAGAAACATCGTCGCCACGATATCCTCCTCTTGCCCACCACCATTTCCTTCCTCACGGCTTTTATCCCAGCACTGTCCTCACCACCACCTGCCTTGTTACCACTCTTCTCATCGCCGACACTCTAGAGAACTGTGGGTGACCCGCACTATCTCAATGCTCTCCATCACGGGCTCACATAACAGTCACAAGAACCTACTGAGATAGGCTCCACCGTCCGCCCCAGCAACAGGTGAAGAAACGAGAACATAGGTGGTTGACAGATTTGTATCCACGGCGGGACTTGAATCCAGTTCTGGTTCCAGAACCCACCTCTTCCCCTCTGTGTTATACGGTCTCTGGCCATTCTGGCATCCCAAATGCATGCAGGAACACAATAGCAGATTTCACTGTGAATTTCATTTGTCCAACATTGGACAAAGGCTCCTGTGGGACATCTGATGTCCTAGAGGGAGCGTTTCATGTACCCAACGGCTACCGGTCCCTCTCATTTCATCCCTTTTATTTTTGTATGAGTTGAGACATCACCTTCGCTCTGTGGGCATCTCAAGCTTATTGTCCAATGTCTGTTGAAAGAGAAGTTCTGTGCTTTTGCCGACATCCACAGGTGAATCCATTTTCCATGAGGCTACTCGGGGTCTCCTACTCGACTTAAGAATTACGTTCAGGTTTTCCTTGAATTCAGCGGTATCGGCAACAATGCACATCTCTCACTCAAGGCATTTAGTTTGTGACGGGTGTTACGTTCAGGGTTACACTGAGATAACTAATTCGTCTCACACGCTTGGCAACATTGATAGACCTTCTTACTTTAGACTGGGATTATCCAATTGTTATTTTCATTCCTGTCTCTATTGAATATTAAAACATGCCTTTAGGACTTTTTTGGAAATAGAAATTCTGCAGATAAACCAGTATCCCCAGTGAATATTCCATGGGACACCAGCTCAGTGAGACATAATGAGGTCACCCAGGAACAGTTATTCCTGGGGCCAGAAAGGTCTGGAAAACCCTACAGACTCTGCTCCTCTTAGAGAAACACAAAGCATTTTAAAGGTACCTCAAAGTCCTGCAGTAAAAGAAATCCTTCTTTCTGTTCAACTCCGTGTTTCCCACGTCTAGTTGACCCCGAAGTCTTCCCCTGCCCCACAATGGTGGAACCCGTGAAACAAGTTTTTTTTGCGGGGGGGATACCAGTTTGGGCACCCCGGGAATAGTGAGCAATCTGTTGGAGCAGTCATAGGCACATGTCATGGAAAGCAGTATTTGGCCTGTGGCATGTTGAGGCTGGATTCCTGAGCGGCCAGACCCCCCCACCGGGAGAAGGGGAGATTTCCACCCTGAACGAGTGATGTGTGTCTGGGGACAGGGGGCTGGGGAGCCGGAGCGCTCCCCCTCCTGAGCCATCTGGGGTGGCCCTGGGACTCTAGACAGAGGGGTGAGTTAACGGCAAATCCAGACATGGGCCTTTTTTCTGAATGGCAGGGAGGGTGGAAACATCAACCACACATCAGGGAGCAGTTGTATGACTCACTGGGAGCTATTTTGCATCCCATTTCTGTCACTTCCTCTGCCCATGACCTTGGAGCAGTTATCTAGACTCTGTGAGCTGAAAGGAAGCTCTCTTACTGGCAAAAAGTGGTTAATGAAACCAACCTCACGCAGTCCAACGAGGCAACGGATGAAGGCGGAGGGCCCCATTGCCAATGGCAAGGGCTGTCTTTACCGATTCGATGCTCTGGGTCAGCAAGTGGGGGGGGTCGAATCTTTGGCTCTGACCCTGACCCCCAAAGGAGCCATGACATTTGCCCATTTCCGTCAAAGCCATGGTGCGAATAACTTCCTAGTTTGGATACAAATTCGGCAACCGAATGCGATTCTGTGCACTCAGCCTGCCCCCAAACACTGCTTCGCTGGAATAAATGGGGACCGGCAGCCATGATCCACAATCATAAAAGCACAAGAAGTGAGAGTAAATAGTGACTCTCCTGGACAAGCTAACTTGGCTGTTATTTATAAGCTCCTGGGCCACCTTGTTATTGCCAAGAAAATCTGCTCTACCTTATTGCTGCTGTTCCGTCTGGCCTTTCAATCTGTACTTGCTGAAAAAAAAAAACTTATTGTTATGCTAAAATCACAACGGGCCTCTCCTAACTCAGCGCTAAATAACACCGATAAAACCACGAAGATGGCGCTTTGGCATTAGAAGTTCTTTTCTTGCAGACTTTAACAAGATTCAGTGCCTTCCTTCTCACAAAGCGCTTCCCAGCATCACACGCGCACAGAAGATACAAATAGGAGAAAGCGTTCCGGCGAAAGGGCACCCCCTCTCCCACAAAGCAGTGTTTGGATTTTGCAAACTGGAAGCCAGCCCTGGGGCTGCAGGTGGTGCATGGGATTAACCCGGATCGGCCACCATGGCCGCGACCTGCAGAGGCGCTGGGGCCGCAGACGCTTACCTCTTTCTTGGTGAACTTTGGGGGGTGATCGTTCTTGTCATCGATCATGATGGTGGCTGTGGCCGTGCCTGTTAATCCGACATCCAGTCCGGCCATGTCTTGAGCCTCGATGATCAATTCATACTTGGGGTTTTCCAGAGTCTATAGAGGAAAACCACAGACAAGGTGGTGTAAGGTTTAGGCTGCCCCCGTGTCCTTCCTCGGCCTCCCCCTTACACCCACAGATCTCACCCATTCGTATAACCATACCTTTGGAACCTCTCTAATACAAGACAGTCCCGATTCACAGACTGGACATGGTCGTGGGGGTGGAATCGATGTCCTGTCCTTATCTAAAGGGACGTTTGATATATTCCACACTGTTTCATTTCTGGGCTTTGGGTATGCAATGCATGTTTGATGTTTACACCTGTGTATCTAATTTCATCGTGGCCTCATCCAGCTGATCTGGAAAGGAGGCTAAGTTTGATGCGGGGACTCGGGCTAAGACGGAGGCCCTCGGAACTCAGAGTGACTGAACAACCTGAGAGCCAGGCATTGGGTACTGGGTTTTGTACTTAATCTTTCCAGCAAGTGTGTTAAGGCGCATTTAAGGTTCCCATCTTACAGGTGAAAAAAAATCCCAACTGAGTTGAGTAGAGTCACTTGCACCACCTTTCTTTTGTGTCATTTGTAGGCATTTTTGTCTTTCACGCTCCGTTAAGTTTGGAAAATGCATTTTAATCCGTGATCTGATAAATGCAACACAAGCAATATTGTACCACGGCCTCCCTGAATGCACATAAGCTTTCATTTGAATATTGGACGGCTTTCCTGCTACCATGTTTAAACAGAACAGCTAACCAAGTGGCCCTGACCCCAAGATGAGGGGGGCAGTGGTTGGGAAACGCCAGTCCCTGCCTTTAAATTGCCTCTGGGATGGATTTGCTTGCCTGGGTCAAGAGCACCCCGTTCTTCTGGTAAGGCAGCACCCCACATTTCCTCAGCGGACCTGCCCATCACTTCTTCTTTGCCCATGTGGTTGGGGTTGGGTTGCCTTTCCCCACCGTCCACCTGGCCAACTTTTTGGATGAGCCCAGATTGGAACTAGCAACCAAGCATATGCCATCCCAAGGGCACACGGTGACTTGTCCGAGCTCAGGACCTGTGTTTGACATTTGGGAGACAGAAGCTCTGCGTCTCTGTGGTAATGAGTCTGGAAGCCTTTAGCCTGGGAGCTAGACGAGCTACCTCAGGACCACAGCTGGCTGGGGTGGGGAAGTCCATCTGAGAAAAAAGCCAAGCTACTGATAGAACCAGACTTGAACCCTGGAAGAAAAGAAATGTTTCCCAGTAATTGTATTAGATTACTTCACCGTGGCAGGCCCAGAGCCAGTCTTGCCTGTGGACTTTTTAGCTAATTACGGCATTAATTTTCCTTATTTGCTTAAACCATTTTGGAGTGTTTGCTTAATTACTCACAGAGTTCAAGTTGCATCAGCGTCAATAACAAAAACAAAAGGTCCTGCCAGGCGTCAATAGTCCTGTCGGTACAATGGCTGCAAAGGCAATTGCTCATACGAACTAAGAATTAAGAAACACCGTGGGGGGGCGCCTGGGTGGCGCAGTCGGTTGAGCGTCCGACTTCAGCCAGGTCGCGATCTCGCGGTCCGGGAGTTCGAGCCCCGCGTCGGGCTCTGTGCGGACAGTGAGGAGCCTGCTTGGGATTCTCTCTCTGCCTCTCTCTGTCCCTCCCTAGCTCACACTGTCTCTCTCAACTTAAAAAAAAAAAAAACTTGGGGCGCCTGGGTGGCGCAGTCGGTTAAGCGTCCGACTTCAGCCGAGTCACGATCTCGCGGTCCGTGAGTTCGAGCCCCGCGTCGGGCTCTGGGCTGACGGCTCGGAGCCTGGAGCCTGTTTCCGATTCTGTATCTCCCTCTCTCTCTGCCCCTCGCCCGTTCATGCTCTGTCTCTCTCTGTCCCAAAAATAAATAAAAACGTTGAAAAAAAAATTAAAAAAAAAAAAAAAAAAGAAACACCGTGGGAAGCAAAAACCAAAAACACAGCAGGGATCTAGAATTTCCTTCTAAAGCCAGAAGTTTACAATGTGTATTTTAATAACTCAATGCTAGCTGTCCCCAAAACTTTCCAGTATTTTTAAAAGGCACTGGCTCCCTAGGGCATCTTTAATTGGTTGTTTCTTAACTAAGAGCCTCTGAGCTACTAACTTAAGGAGTAGGAGTTCTGTTGTATGGTTTGGAAAGCTCTAAATTCTTAGATTTGAGAGAACGAGTGGGGTGCTAATACACTCCTTGGACAGGATTATTCACAATGTTCCCCTCCGCCCACCCATCTTTACTGAAATGTGGTTGACATATAACATTGTGTAAGTTTGAGGTATACTTATGATGATTTGATACATGTGTATATTGTGAAATTAGCTCCAGGAGAGTGGAAGTCCTCACAGTTCTCTAACTGCTGAGTGCACACAGACTTTGACACCAAATCCAGATCGAGGGGATTCTGGTTGTGCCCAGATCAGTTCCTTCTCCACTCCAGCTGGAAGCTGGAAAATCGTCAGCTTCATGTAAGTGACTTTCTCCTTATCATCACCCACAAGTTAGACTGGGCTTACTATTTGCCATAAGTTCTGCAGCTTGCACCGTATGAAGCCAATCAATTGGCCCATTTTCAAAATCTTTCCTGAGCATCTCTGGGCAAACAGTAGCCACTCGCCGGGTCTAATTACTTGTACAACATTTTTACTTTTCTAATAAAACGTTGCATGATTTTGGAAGCATTGCACCATAAAAATAAGAAATTTGAGTATTTTTGAATATTGATGAGATTGTGGCAAACTTAGTCCTTTTCCCCACATAATATCACTTACCGGTATCATTCCTTGACATCATTTTAAGGGCTGCATAAAATATAATGATACGCATAATATATAATTTACTTCATCATTTTCTATCATTAGGACTTTAGGTTATTTCTAGTCTGTAAACATTTCTGACAATTTCAAATTACACTGCAACGAACACCTTTGTTAAAAATATTTTTTTCAGTTTTATTTATTTGTTTTGAGAGAGAGAGAAAGAGAACATGAACAGGGGAGGGGCAGAGAGAGGGAGAGAAAGAATCCCAAGCAGGCTCTGCACTGTCAGCACAGAGCCCGATGCTGGGCTTAAACTCACGAACTGTGAGATCATGACCTGAGCCAAACTCAAGAGTTGGACACTTAACCGACTGAGCCACCCAAGTGCCCCTACAACGAACATCTTTATTCAAGAAGCTTTTGATATATTTTGACTATTTTTTTTTTTGAATCACTGAGTCAGAGTATAAACACTGAGTCAGAGTATAAACATTTTAAGGCTCTTCATAGTTAACCCTTGAACGACGCATGGGTTAGGGGTGCTGAACCCTCATGCTGCTGAAAATCTACGTATAACTTTTGACTCCCCAGAAGTGAACTGCTAAGAGCCTCCTCTGATAACATAATAAGTTAACGCAGGTTTTGTACGTTAGATACATATTACACACTGTATTCTTACAAGAAAGCCAGCTAGACAAAAGAAAATCATAAGGAAGAGAAAACGCATGTAGAGAATTGTATTGTACTGAATGAGAGAAATCCACATATTATCCACCCAGTACAGACCGGTGTTGTTCAAGGGGCACCTGGATTCGTAATTCACTGCTGCTTGCCTAGAAGATCTAATCAATTTTCCTATCAGTGCTACCAAAACATGTATGAACCCGGGCATGGTTTGTCCCTAAACAACAGTTGATTTTGCTGCTTGAAGCAAAGTGGGGGCCGAGCATGGTTCTGTGATGGCTCCTATCTAACGGGGCTGTGAATTCCTCACAGCACTGCCCGGCTCCAACATACGGCGTGGGTTACTATGGACACGCACAACAATGGTAGCGGCTGCGTGCTGCTTTGGCTTCCCAGTGTCCATTTCCTCTTACCCTCGGACCTATGCTATGATTCCTCTTGGGGGCGTCCCCCCTTCCTCACTCTCCGCACAGGTGGAGTTCAGGTAGGGCTGACTCTAGCCGTGATGGAGGGATGGTCGCGTGGCTCGGGCCTGGACAATCGGGGGGTCTCCCGCTCCCATGATCTTGTGATGCGCGCATAACCCAAGTTAGGCCACCTAGGATTGAAACGCAATTGTAGCACCTACTTCCTTTAGCGCTCTTAGGTAAAAGAAGTCCTCTTTCTGTTTCCTGGGAGGGGGTGGGACATAAATCTGTTGCAACCACACAGAGAAAGTCAGCCCGAGGGAGAAGATACCACAGAGCTGAGATACCACAGAGATGGAGTTTCTTCAGCCTTACTCGAGTCATTTAATAATCATCCTTGAAGCCAGAATTTTCCCCTCATATTTTGTGAGTTCTATGAGCTAATAAAGTTCTCCTTTCCCTAAGACATCTAAATTAAACGTTCCATGAGTAGCAACAAGGGAGTTTTGACTAATACTGCAACTAACACTGTGATCAATTATCTGGTTATTTGCAAGAAAGTGTAAGAGCTATTGTATCATGCTAGGGGATCACAATAGGCTGTTCATAACAGCACTGCAATCATTTCTTGAATACATTGTTTTTCCTTTTAACATTTTTCCCTCCACAGAAACTTTTTTTTTTTTTTTGGACCAGAGACAGTTATTCTAATTTTTTCCTTCATTAGTCTTTGTGTCCATTTAACTGGAAGTTATTAAACTTCTAGTCTAAATATTGTGCTGGGGAGGGGTGCCTGGGTGACTCAGTTGGTTGAGCATCCGACTTCGGCTCAGGTCATGGTCTCGTGGTTTGTGAGTTCGAGCCCCGCGTGGGGCTCTGTGCTGACGGCTCGGAGCCTGGAGCCTGCTTCGGATTCTGTGACTCCCTCTCTCTCTCTGCCCCTCCCCCGTTCATGCTCTCTGTCTCAAAAATAAATAAACATTAAAAAAATTTTAAATATTGTGCTGGGGATACAGGGATGGGAAAATAGAGTCCCTTTCTTCAAGGAGCTGAGGGAAGTTCAGGGTCAAGGGCAGGCATATTCTGTAGAACTGCGAGAAAATGGAGTCATGGCTGAGCACAGACATGTACAAATTCTCATGACAGTTCAAAGGGATGGACACACTGGCTTTAACTCTCTTGTAATCTAACAAATTTTATAAATGATGGAAAACAGTGAACCAGCCAATTCCTGTCTCCTGAAGTAAATAAAAGTTTATGACTGCAATGAGAAATAGATTGACCAACCCAGTAGGAAATCAATTAGACAATTAAGGAGATAAATTGCAAGGCTTGGGATGTGATGTTCCCAAAGTCTCAATTTTCTGGCAAACTCAAGGCTACTTTTAAAACGTGTTTTTATTTTTGGAGGAATATCCAGTTACTGTAAGGAAACTGGAAACAATACAGTCGTTTCTGGAGTGGAAAGTGAGGGCTCTCCTCCACCCCTCCCCAACCCCACCGCCGAGAGGTGACTGTCATTACTGGTCTGTGGTCTCCTTCCTTTCCCCCCACATCACACACATGCATGCGTGTGGGCACACACGCACTTTATATTCACACGTATTTTTAAAAAAATTTTTAACATTTATTTATTTTTGAGAGAGAGAGGCAGAGTGTGAGCAGGGGAGGGGCAGAGAGAGACAGAGACACAGAATCGGAAGCAGGCTCAGGTTCTGAGCCATCAGCACAGAGCCTGATGTGGGGCTCGAACCCACGAAATGCGAGATCATGACCTGAGCTGAAGTCGGTTGCTCAACCGACAGAGCCACCCAGGCACGCCTATATGCACACATATTTAAACAAATGACACCAATGACACAGCTGTACAAGCTGTCATGCCCTATCACTCCCACCCTTAGTGATTAGTGATCTATTCTTGTTATCTCCTGTAGAACAGCTACCATCATTCATGCAACCCTTCCTTACGGGATGGTCACCCATCCAGTTGTTTCCAAGTTTTCTTTTAAAAAAAAATTTTAAGTTTATTTATTTCTTTTGAGAGAGAGAGAGAGAGAGCGAGCACAAGTGGGGGGGGGGGAAGGGAAGAGAGAGTGGGAGAGGAAATCCCAAGCAGGCTCCACACTGTCAGCGCAGAGCCCGATGCAGGGCTTGAACTCACAAACAATGAGATGGTGTCCTGATCTGAAGTCAGACTCTTAACCAACTGAGTCCCCCAAGTGCTGCCCCCCCCCAATTTTCTTCTTTAAAAGCAACTGTTTTTTTTTTTTAATAATTTTTTTTCAACGTTTATTTATTTTTTGGGGGACAGAGAGAGACAGAGCATGAACGGGGGAGGGGCAGAGAGAGAGGGAGACACAGAATCGGAAACAGGCTCCAGGCTCCGAGCCATCGGCCCAGAGCCTGACGCGGGGCTCGAACTCACGGACCGCGAGATCGGGACCTGGCTGAAGTCGGACGCTTAACCGTCTGCGCCACCCAGGCGCCCCTAAAAGTAACTCTTAAGATAACAAGTCTAATGGGCTATCAGTATTTGGGGATGTGTTTTTTCTTCTGTGATAAACATTACTGTTTTTGCAAATGACAACATTAACAATAACGAAGCAACCTCCTTTGAAAGCGCAAAGACTGAGAAGATAGTGGCACCTGAATCCCTTGGCTCTTACACAAATAGTATCCACTCAACTCTGACGTCCCTCCCACACCAGCTGAGCCTTCTCCAGGAAGCCTTCCATAAATCCCTAGCTCCTGTGGTAACTCTTAAGCGAAATACACGTACGTGTGCTTTTTCTGTACTTCTCGGCCATCACTCGCCCTTGCTCCTCTGCTGGAAAAGACTCCTAAGCAGCCCACAGCTGCCCCATTCTCCGGGAAGGACGGCTGATGCAGAGAAAGAGGTCCCCGTGGCCGCGTGTCTATGTTTGCCTCCTTCACTTTCCTCTCTCCACGTTACTCTCAGGCTCAGGAGAAGGATTTTGCCTTCTTGAATGTCTTGGGAGGACCCTTCCACCATGGTACTCCTCTCTGCCCATGAGGAAGGCACCCTGCCTCTGGGGGACCTTCAGCGGTCCAGCTGTTCCTTCTCTTGGTGGGTGAACTGAACACGGGGGAGGGAAGCCTCACTGTCCTCTCAAGACCAAGCTGCTGTCTCTCAGGACAAGGATCTCACCTGATGCTTGTGTTTATGTCTCCCGGCTCTTTTAGGGCTCACTGGGGACACCAGTGTGGTCGACTCCAGTAGAAAGAGCCTTTTAGGGGGCACCTGGGTAGCCCAGTCAGTCAAGCATCCAATTCTTGGTTTCAGCTCAGGTCACGATCTCATGGTCCATGAGTCTGAGCCCCTCATCAGGCTCTGTGCTGACAGCATGGAACCTGCTTGGGATTCTCTCTACCCCCCCCCCCCCACTCTCTCTGCCTCTCCTCTGTTCATGCTTTCTCTCTCTCTCTCAAAATAAACAAATGAATTTACGAAGAAAGAAAGAAAGCAAGCAAGCAAGCAAGCAAGCAAGCAAGCCTTTGAGCCTGAGTTAGGCTGAAGGTGCTGCTCTACCCGGAAGGACAGGAGCTGCACTGCTGAGATCTGGGATCATACAGCCTTCTGGCTCTGACTTCACCCTCGATTCTGGAACACACTCCAGGGTTTGCTCAGGAGAAGTCTTTTCGACCCCATAGCCAGCCAGCATCGGTTTCGGTGGCCTGCACCCAAAGGGACCTGTGGTAAGCCAATGCTGCCGGTTCACCAAATCCTAGTTCTCTTGATTCCAGGGCATCCAGCTAGATGAACTAGGGGGACTGGTCCTGGCCAATGGAACACGGGCAGAAGTGACCCTGGTGCGGCCCCCAAACCTCCCACGTAATCCTCCACGTTTTCCGTTTCCCAGAAAGGAAGAGGCCTGGATCTCCAAAAACAAAGCACTCTTTAGCTTTTCTAGTTTCTATTTATTTATTTTTTAAGAGACAGTGCGCACATATGCAAGTGGGGGAGGGGCAGAGATAGAGGGAGGGAGAGAATACCAAGCAGAGCCCGATGTGGGGCTCAAGCTCACGAACTGGGAGATCATGACGTGAGCCAAAGTCTGATGCTCAACGGACTCAGCCACCCAGGCTCCCCAAGCATTCTTTAGCTTTAAGGGAAGTTCACAGAGGAGCTTAGCCTACCCTGACTAATATGAAGGCTATGTTTCCTGTTTGGTTTTATTCTGAATGGCCATTTACTATCTCCCTAAGTGGATGACAAAGTTTTCAAGGGCAAGGACCATGCTTTTGACCCCACCACCCAGCTAGTACGCAGCAAACAAGGTGGGCGATTTACTTTCATTATTGTTAATGATGATATATTACTGTTGCCCTGAACTAAATTATATCTCAAAGGTCTGAGCATATCGGTGGCATTTCCAAACCAGAGTCATTTATTCTCGGGCAATGGCTTATACTTTGGGGAGCTCTAGCTCAAGGAGATAGGATTTTATTTTGACCAAGAAATGTACTGTGTCAAAACCGGGAACATTAAATTGGCTGCTCAGATTTTATTTTCAGCTATTTGATCTGTACGACATATCTAAGAGAGTCAGGCTGCTCTCTTGGTTTGCATTCTGCAGTCCTGCACTTGTTATCTTCCCCTGGATGTCATCTAGCTACCAGTGAATAGATATTCCCAAGAACAAAAGGAAGATGTTATGTGTACAAGAAAAAAACCTTGGGCGCATCTCCACAGACACAGGCCAGGTTCACACATCACACTATTTTAAAAACCAAACATTTCATTTCGGAAAAAACAAGAATCAAGCCATGTCATTAAATATGGCACATAATCAATCACCAGACCTGTGATGTTTTATGGCGACATTCATACGACTATGCATTTAACGGAACATTTATCGCTAATAACAAGCATAATGGTAGCTGTGGGGGAAATCAACAGATAAAAGATACATGGAGAAAGGTTTTGCCATTAACCCACACGGCACCCTGTCATTCTCCTGCGTTGTCTTGAACACAGCCCCACATTTCTCTTTACCCTTTGTCCCAACTGGATTTCTTCCCATGGCATCCTGCTTTCTCTCAATGTTGACATTTCTACCTCTCTTTCTTTTTCTTTCACTTTTATTGACTTTATGTAATGGGTAGGCAGTACGAGTCTCAAAAATCTTTCCCTTCGTTGGATGCTTGATGCCCTTGCAAAACTTTTGGTCTTTGAGCTTGAATGTGGAGCTCGACTCCATCCATAACATGACTTTCTTGTGGTAGTGCATTCTGAACTTCTTCTGAAGGAGGTGGAATCCAATCCACAGATCTGGGAAACCCAGAATCTTTGACAAAAGATATAGAGCACTTTCGTGCATGGCCCAACTGTGCCAAGAGCTCGCTCTCAGCTCACTCACGGTCATGGTCCAGGGAAAGCTTTGGACAAAAGCCACGAGCTGGCGAGTGGATGCAGCGCCACAGTGCCTCTCGCGGTCAGGCCGCCATCTTGGGAGTTTCCACCACTCTCCACTCTCATTCCTGCTCATTGGCCGCTGCTCACCCTTCACTGCACTGAAAAGCCAAGAAGGCAGGGACCTGACTGCCAAGCACTTAGGAATTGACCGCACCAGTTAGCAGCTGAGCAATCCGGTCGAGTGTCTCAACTTGCTTTTGCTCAGTTTCCTCACCTGTAAGATGGGGAGAATGATACCACTTCCAGAGTGTTAACATACAGTGCCAAGCACAGAGGCTGGCATAAAGTGCTCACCAGATGGCTGCCGTTACCATGCAGTAGAATCTTCTGGAGAGTCTTTTAAAGGGATGGCAAGAAACGGAGTGCGGCCTCCGGGAATAGTCAAAAAGTATTGGATGCTGCTGAGAACCACTGCACAAGCCCGGAAATGGATCCTTCCCAGTCACACCTTCTTATGGTGCTGCAGATTCGGGGCAAACGTGCGGATTGCAGCTTTGTGAGAGCCCCCCAGGTAGAGGACACAGCTGAGACATGTCCAGACTCCTGAGCACAGACATCATGAGATAATAAATATCTGTGATTGGAAGTCATTACGTTTGGGGTAATTTGTTATGCAACAATAAATAACGAATCCAGTTTCCCCCCAGCACTTAATCACAGTCTGCCATATTCTTGTTTATTGATTGATTGTTTATTGGCTGTCTTAACTCTGCCCGTTGGAGCTCCAGGAGGTCAGGGACCCTGTCTTGTTGAGAGCTTCATCTCCCAGGTCCTAATTCAGTGCCTGGCACATCAGAGTTACACAGTAATTAGTCAGTTATGGATATGTTTTACCAAAATAATGAATTACACAGAGTGGTATGTCTGTAATGCTTAGCAACAGGTTCTCCTGATTTGTAACGTTGTTCCACTTTGGTGGCTTAAATACTCCTCCTGTGGCTGATTTCGAGCTACCAACATGATGTGGTTGATCGCACAGATGGAAAGTTATCCCCCTTATCCTTGGTTTTGATTTTTGTGGTTTCTGTTACCCGTGGTCAACCTTGGTCTGGAATCGAACGCTTCTCCTTCTGACATGGTGTCAGGAGGCCAACAGCAGCCTGATGTCACATCAGATGCCCCTGTCATTCACTTCACTACAGCCCATCATGTGGGTATTTTATCATCTCAGGTCACCACAAGGAGAGTGGTGGTCACAATAAGATATTTTGGGGTAGAGGGAGCGCATTCACATGACTTCCAGTGTATTTATTGTTTTAATGGTTCTGTTTTATTATTGTTGTTGATCTCTTCCTGTGCCTAATTTATAGGTTAAACTTTATCACAGGTATGGACAGGAAAGCACATAATCTACGTAGGATTCAGCACCATCTGTGGCTTGAGGCGTCCACTAGGAGACTTGGAACATCTCCCAGCAGGTAAGGAGAGACTACTGTGGACACAATCAGTTATTCTGAGCCAGTGAGAGCAGGCTCTAGCTTATCAATGGGCTACAGGAGTCAAGGAAATCTGTAAGTAGTCTTTTTCAATAAATCCCTTAGTTGTCTAACATTGGGGCACTTGGGTGGCTCAGTTGGTTAAACGTCTGACTTCAGCTTAGGTCATGATCTCACGGTTCGTGGGTTCGAGTCCCACGTTGGGCTCTGTGCTGACAGAGCCTGGAGCCTACTTCGGATTCTGTGTCTCCCTCTCTCTCTGCCCCTCCCCTGTTCATGCTCTGTCTCTCACTGTCTCTCTCTCTCTCTCTCAAAAACAAGTTGAAATAAATTTTAAAAAGATCTTCAAAAAAATACCTTTGTTGTCTAACATGGAAGGTATTGTTAACGAGAAATATTAACATGAGATTGACAGCAAAGATATAATGTGATTCATTTATTTATTTATTCATCGACTTGTCCCAAGCTGAGCATTGCAAGACTCCTAACAATATGGCACCTGATCAGGGACCACACATTCTTCTCCAGGTTAGCTGCACCTGGCACCTGGTCTATAAATATTGCAAACAGATTGGTGAAAACATTATCTGAAGCAGAACGAGTTGCTGTCTGTCTGGAGTTTGATTTATCCACTCTGGCCACATAACACGGGGGATAGGCAGTCCATAAATCCAACAGGAACCACATACATTTCCTCGTAAATTGTGCCTTCTTCCCACCGCAGACGCTGAGTGCCTTTCTTCCATCTTCCCACAGAGAGCGTGAGTCCATTTGACTTGTGTTCGTCCTTAGGCCTCCGTTCACCTTGCTCCTCGGTGCTAATGCGAACATTCATGTTCTTGGCTGTCACCTGCTGTGTTTTTATTCCCGGCTGGGGTCTTCTGGGTAAGGAGAAGGCCGAGCCCATTTCCCCAGATTTACTGGCTGCCGACAAAGCCGGCAGGGTGGGGAAGCAACAAGGGAAATAAACACTGCCTCTTAGAAATATGTAGTTGGGATGACGTAAGTGATAGATTTCAGGTGGAGGGACAACAAAATCAAATAAAACATATCCAGGAGCAGTGTATGTTTTCCGATGTTACTGATGAGTTACAGTAAATAAACCGCCAACAGCATTCATTGCGTACTTGGAAAAATCACCCTCTTTAGACCCAAGATGGGAAACGTGTGACATTCAGGTTGATGCCACTGAAACATTCATACAATGTCTTACTAGGTTCAGGTAACTCTGCTCGGATGTGATGTTTTAGTGCATTTATATTCTAGATAAATAAACAAGAATCAAGGCACGATGAGATAAATATTATCCTAAGTGTGCCAATGAAAATCTACGAGAAGGGGGTTGGAACATGGGGTGTCAGGAAGGCCATACGGGGGTTATTTCATTTACCAAACATTTATTGAGCACTTACTATGCATGAGACTTTGTGCTAGATAGCAGTGATAAGGAAAAGTAGCCATGTGGAGTTCAAAATAATCCCCAGAGGGGCACCTGGGTAGCTTAGTCGGTTAGGTGTCTGACTCTCGATCTGAGCTCAGGTCATGATCTCATGGTTCATGAGTCTGAGCCCTGTGTCTGGCTCTGTGCTGACAGCTTGGAGCCTGGAGCCTGTTTTGGATTCTGTGTCTCCCTCTCTCTCTCTGCTCCTCCCCTGCTCATTCTCTCTCTCTCTCTCTCTCTCTCAAAATAAATAAATAAAGTTAAAAAAAAAAAAAGGGAAATAATCCCCACTTAATTTCAGTAGGGTAAGGTGGGAGTAAGAAGAATGCTGTGGCATCACACAGAAGAGGCCACTTGACCCGGACATGGGGTGGGGGGCGTTAAGGACACATTCCTGCGAAAAAGAATATCCTACTACAGGATCAGAGATGGGGTTCTTGATGTGGAAGTGAATTTCTATGAGAGAAGATGGGAGGCTATTAATCCTAAATGCTATTAAATTCCATCATTCAATAACAACTGAAGACTGATTGTGATTCAGGTCAGGACACTGTGGGAACAAGAAATATAAAATATAATCCCCACCTTCAAAGAACTCAGAGGCTGGCTGCATATAAAACACATACAAGCGATTCCACAAGGCACTAGGTGATACGTGTGGAATGTGTGGTCAGTGGGTCTGGGTGTGACAGGTGCAGCTAGGGGCGGGGGCTATGGTGGCTTCTCGGTGGCTTGGGGTAACTGCAGGCTGGAGCTGAGTTTCTGAGGATGAGTATGAAGTGGGGCACATTCAGAGCGGGAAGGAGAGCCTGGGAACCAGCATGGAGGTGGCCAGCTGAGACAGGGTCACTGGCGTGGCTGGAGTCAGGTTCGCGAGGTGACGAGATGCAGCCTATTGGTTCTTGAAAGTGTCTCCAAGATCATTCGGCCCAGGCCTGCCTTCAAGGCTCACAGCCTCCCTTACCAGTGAGGCAACAGAGTAAGGGAATCCTGAGAACTTCTCACTTTTATCAGTCAGAGACAAGAAAATACAGATCCTAAAAGCTGGAGGAAAATTAAACCTAAGGTGCTCTTTATGGTTTTTATGTTTCCACAGCCCACTGTTGACTCCATTAGCCTGTGTTTTCCAACCCTTTGGCCCTGAATTGTCACGGCAACGTTATGCCTGCTAAGGGTAGGTGCTTAGACATATTGTCTGAGTCGGGGTTTCTTGGGCTTGTGCGTATCGGGATCCCCTGGTGGACGCCCAGAAACACAGATTTTTAGCCCACTTCAGTGCTTATGGCTCAGGAGGTCCAGGCTAGGGCCAAGGATGTGCACTCCCGGGAAGTTTCTAGGTAAGGCTGGTAAGGTTGAAGACCTCACTTTGATTAGCACCATCCCAACGAGCATGTGCTGAGGACAGGTCAACCTGCCCTCGAAGAGATTTTAACTGAAACTCACCTGTGTATGATACAATTTAAATGAAAACCAGGAAGCACTGTTTGCTAAACTTTTCCTTTCCTCGCCCTTTCTAGAAAAAAGATACTCCCTTCAAGACACTAGACATCCACTTCCAGAATCATCTGCTAGACGTCTCAGTGGGGATGTTCTCCCTCGGCTTCCGTGGGCTAATGGCAGCTCATCTTTCCCGGCAACACAGCCTTCTTCCTGGACCCTCAGCTCAAGCTGGCCCCCGGGAGGTCCTCGGAAGTTCCCCTGCACCCCCCCCAGTGGGTGGGTGCTGATTTGGCCCCACTCCCTCTGGAGGACACCCCCTTTCTCTATCACCGCCGCTGCCATGCCTGACTTCCAGCTCCCCCGTCTTTCTCACCTGACTTATTCCAACAGATCCTAGACCAGCCCCTCTGCTACCTTCTAAACCACTCTCCACTCCACGCCACCCAGAGCAAGCCATTGAAACAACCACCTGACCACAGGACCCTCCTCCAAATGCTTCAGGGGCTCTGCAGCAGCTACAGGATAGTGGTCAAGTTCCTCAAGCACACAAGACACACTTGTCACGGCCCGACCTCCTAGTGTTCCTCACTCCCAGTTACATTCCCGTAACACTGGACTCTGTGCCGTTCTACCAGCTTGGGCCGTTCCTACATCTTTGTTCACACTGTGCCCTCTGCCTGGGAGGCCGTGTCTACACATGTTTCCCCCCCGCCCCCCGGAAAGCTTCTTGTCCAAAGTTGTATACACTTTCCTTAGATGTTGCTTCCTCCCTAAACTTTTCCTGCTCTTCCCGAAGTCACTTCTTCTGCATTAGCCCTGTCTATACATTATGGTGGATGTTTCCCTCTTGGTTGACTTACTGACACTTAGAGCAATTTCCTCTTCATGTGTTGGTCTCGGGAGGAAGGGAAGGAGAGGGAGAGAAATTTGAAGATGTTAGTTACACTGCTGGTCTTACAGAGGGAGGAAGGGGCCATGGGCTCAGGAGTGCAGGCAGCTTCCGGAAGACAGGGAAGGCAAGGGGACTGATTGTTCTTTAGAGCTTCCAGAAGGAACCAGTCTTCTGAGATCTTGGTTTTTACCCCAGTGAAGCTCATTTTGGACTTCTGGCTTCCAGAACTGTGTGTTGTTTGAAGCCACAGATTTTGTGGTCATTGGTTACGGCCCTCCAGACCCTCCCATCTACCAAGTGGCAAATACCAAATTGGTGTATTGGAGAGTCTTCTCTTCAATATATGTGTTTTCCGGTATGTGAGTCATTTTCGGAGTATTCACTATAGACCTCGGTGGGGCTGAGGACCCCATCTCTGACTTATTCCTGCTATATCCCCAGTGCCTGGCTGCTGAGGGACTGAGGCCCTAAGACCCTGCCTTTATGTGGTCATTGGGTTATACTCTTTGAAACTAAACGGAATGAATTCTAAACCCCTCAGGAAAAAGTCACACAGCCCGTTCAGTGCCTGGCACTTTCCGTTAAGTTTTGATGAATGAATAAATTAAGGGATGGTTAGGCTGATCACTAAACAGAAAACTTGGCCTGATGGTTACTTTCCTGCGTTGCAGAGGGTATCGGTCCAAAGGCAGGTCCTGAACTGTCTCTGGAGGGCCGGCTTATGCAGAGCAGGGTAGGCTGACCAGCCTCTGGCTTTCCAAGAACCAGCAGGGAGGGTCCTTCCCCGTCCTACCCCTGGAGAGGCATCCACATCAAGGGAGGTCTTAGCATGCTCTGGTGCTGGTGGCCCAGGGTCTCCTCAACCTCATGGCAGATACCCCATGGCTGGCCCCAACCCCGGGCTCAGCTCCTGGCTCGTCACGACTCCTGGGGTGTCTAAGACGGAAGAAGGGGGACCGTAAAGGTGGGACGACTGAATCCTCAGCAGTGAGGTTTAGATCGGAATGACCTTTCCAGAAAAAGCGGGGGAGGGGACAAGAAAATGTTGTTCAGACGGGCCTCAGCAAACTCAGCTGGGGGCTGTCACAGGTGACCCTGGGGGGCCGAATCTGCCACTGCATAATGTCGGGAAACTGGTATCTCTGGTGTTCACCAAGCACTCTGAGAAGGCAAATAGCTTTTCTTGGGTTTCGATTTATTACCATCTAAAATGTCATTCTCTGTATGGGTAATAAAAGATAATACGTTTTATGGGGGCTCCTTATGTTAAGGTTTTACGAAATCTGTTATTAAATGATCTGCGTAGAATCTAAATGAATCTTATTAGATTACATGGAATAGTGAGGTGGGTTTTTTTCCTTTGCTCTCCCCCAGATCAAGTGCAGTGAGAAGGGCGGGCCCTCTCTGCATGTTTTCCAATCACACAGCAGAAGGTAATGCTTTTAAGGTCAGACTAAGCATTGCGTTCTGCTGTGTAATCGGCTTCACAAAGTTACATACTGGTCAAAACGTCCAGAAAATTCAATTACTGACTCCCAATGACAAAAGCGCAGATGCCCACCAAGGGTTGGAGGATGTTTCTAAAATTAGGTTCTAAGTGTCTGCAACTCGGTACAATTTCAGCTTTACAACCTCTGTCTGCATACCGGTCCCCTGCGTGTTAATGGCCCCTGCCCATTAATTTCAGGTGCTTAATCAGTGTCGCCTGCTCCTCTTAGAAAAGCGCAGTCCAAGCCGGATTCGGCCACCCTGTCACGGACCGTGCTCCCCTTCAGACGTGATCTCCTGATCAAGTCCGCCGTCTGGGGGTTACTTTTAATCAGGATCGTGCGTTTTCCCTTAAGTCAAATGCATTTTTATGCAAAGCTTACTTTGGTTTAGAGCTCTATTGCTGGTAATAATTCCAGGTGGCTTTCGAAACAAAGGAGCCCGCTGAGAGAGTAATGAATCAGCACTGACACCCACCCACTCCACCCGTGGACAGGAAAGCAATTCAAGACACCGCCATCATGCTGTCATTGGGTTATGCTCTTTGAAAATAAACTGAACTAATTCTAAATCATCTGAGGGGGGAAAAAGTCACACAAGACGGATTCCAATTATGCCACTGCTGTGGTTCCGAAAGCAAATTCGTAGACCAGAGAGAAAGGGCAAAGAGAACAACTCGGCCACGGATTGTTCTGGAAGGCTCTCCCGTTGATTTCACATCTGGCACCGTCGGTCCTTTGGATCACCTTCCTTCAGCATTATTGGGACAAGACCACCTAACGAACTGTGATTCCCCAGCCCTGTTCCCACCAGCGGCCCTTTTGTGATCTTGGCTTCATCATTCATTTTGTGCTTGAAATTGCCTTGGCTCTGCTGAGAAGAGCTAAGCCTATTAGCACCCTTGAATGTTAGTTGAGCAAGGAACAAGAAGTCAAATGTTAGGATTAACATTTGGGCTTGCCTTTCACTGGCTCAGCCTCTCAGGCAGACAGAATGTTGATAAAGACGAGGGTGTTTTCCTTCACAGACAATAAAACCCACAAAATGCCCTTGGAGGGCTCCTTCCCGTTTTATTAAAAAAATAATAATAAATCGAGTTTTCTGCATTGCCTCTGTTTCCTCCCTCCAGATTTCCTTTCAAAGTCGGGGGAGAACTGGTCTCTGTTACCAGTCTCTTTGGGAGAGAATCCCAGGGCCTCAGCCCTGGTCCCAGTGAGGGGGGACAGAACTCGGCCCTGGGATGGGAACATTCCTCTGGGTCTCGTTCTCCCTCCTGGTTCTAAGCCCCACCCATGGGCCTCCACAAGTCCTCGTTCCTGGCCAGTCCAGCTGGGTCCCACACAGACCTTCTGTCAGTGTAACATTCATGGCTACCTCCAGAGAGCACTCACCATATGCTGGAAACACGGGGCCCCATTTCCCAGCCGTTCACACCAGCCTGTATGAGTCGGGCTGAGAAGGACGGGGGCTTATTCCGGATAGGTTGCCAGTCACAGTCAGCTCTTTGAGGAATTTCCCCCAAGTCTCTAAAGGTCTGCCTTACTGGACACCCCATTTGTCCCCACAGCTTCCGGTCCAGCTGCCGCCCTTGGTTCCGACAGCTACAATCACCACCCATTTGCTTTACGTCCACATCTCTCCTAACGCCCAGGTCCACACTTCTAACGGCTTGTTGGACATTCCTGGCCAAGTGCTTCACACGCACCACAACCAGCACGTCCCAAAGCAGACTCCGTGCCTTCCGAGCCAAGCACACTCCTTTCCTGTCCTGTGGATGGTGCCAGTCTCCACCCAGCAAAGCCACCTGGAGCCGCCTGGTACCTACCCCCTCTCGTCCCCACCACGTTCCACGGGGCCGCTTCTCTCTTGAAAAGGACTCTCATGTCATTCCAGCCTGCTCACTATCCCTAACTGCCCTTGACTCCGTTCGGGTGACGGTCACAGCTCACTTTGATGCTACTTCCCGTGATAAGTAGAATACAAACTGAGAGCAACTGGGGAGAGCCCCCCCCCCCCCCCCAGGCCAGCCCTGGGTGAAGCTATAACCGTTCCCTGGCCAGCGAGAGATTTCTCAGGCTGACTTCCTGTGTGCAAAACACTGACGGCAGGACATCCTCTAACATCAGACGACTGCATCCTACAGAAGCGTCTGGACACCGTTTGAGGGATATGTGGGTGGTCCACTCACCCCACCTTTGCAGATTCTGCTCCCTTTGCCCAGAATGCAATTCTCTACATTTGAACTTGGCAAACTTCTGCTCAATGGCCAGAGCGAGCGTCACTTTCTCTTTGCAGCCTTGCTGGAACCTCCAAAGCAGACTGAAGAGCTCTTTCCACAGCCCCTTTGTGGCACCCATCACTCTGTGCCACAACGCACTACCGACCTCTGTCCCTCCCGCCCTGCTGTGAGACGCTTGGAGGTAGGAGCCACGTTTTAATGATTTGTGTTCGCTGGCTCGTGGCACAGCGAACATAGTGTGCATTTTAAAGCCAAAAGAAAGAGATAAATTTCAGCTCTCCACTCTGCAACAACCATGTGACTGTGGACAAATCACACCCTCTGATGTCTAGGTCCCCTGGGTCTGCAAAAGGATGTGGTCTCAGCTTGTCTCCAGGTCTACTATGAGGACGGAATGGGGTAATCCCTCAATACCACCGGTCACGTGACCTACTGTGTAGGGTGAGCTTAACAAGTGGAAGCTGTCATTGGAGGAAAAAAAAAAAAACACAGAATAGAGGCTCGATAAATCCTGGACAGTTATATAAGCTTTTTAAAGATTTTATGTATTTGTGTATTTATTTATTTTTGAGAGAGAGTGAGCACACATGGCAGAAGGGCAGAGAGAGAAGGACAGGCAGAAACCAAAGCAGGCTCCAGGCTCTGAGCTGTCAGCACAGGATTGGATACGGGGCTCGAACTCACAAACTGTGAGATCATGACCTGAACCTCAGTTGGATGCTTAACCAACTGAGCCACCCAGGCGCCTCCAGTTACATAAGCTTAAAAAATTTTTTTTTTTTTTTTACATTTATATATTTTTTTGAGAGAGCACAAGTCGGGGAGGGGCAGAGACAGAGGAAGACACAGAATCTGAAGCAGGTCCAGGCTCTGAGCTGTCAGCACAGAGCCTAACGTGGGGCTCGAACTCATGAACCGCAAGATCGTGACCTGAGCTGAAGTCGGATGCTTAACTGACTGAGCCACCCGGGCGCCCCTGTATTTCTTTAATATTAGTTGACCTAATTATTTTATAAAGTACATGTAAATATGTGGCCTCCTTCTCTCCATATATATAGATATCTACATGTATATACGTGTACACATGTCTATAAATGGAAATCTCCCCATCTATCTACACGAGTGCACACACATCAACTCATTAACTCATTAACACATTTGCTCAGTATCGTGGAAATTGCAGATGAACATTCTTCTTTTACTCCTATTTTGGGTGACCTATACTTATGGTTTTTTTTTCCTGCTAAAGAAACGTAAGTGCAATGCCTCCCATTTTAAAAGGCACAGTGTTGGGCGCCTGGGTGGCGCAGTCGGTTAAGCGTCCGACTTCAGCCAGGTCACGATCTCGCGGTCCGTGAGTTCGAGCCCCGCATCAGGCTCTGTACTGACGGCTCAGAGCCTGGAGCCTGTTTCCGATTCTGTGTCTCCCTCTCTCTCTGCCCCTCCCCCGTTCATGCTCTGTCTCTCTCTGTCCCAAAAATAAATAAGCGTTGAAAAAAAAAAAATAAAAGGCACAGTGTTAAGAAAAAAGGCAAACAACAGAACAAACACAAAAATCTTTTCAAAGTGACGCTTACGGCATTAGAAATTCACCCCTAAAACTTCTTCATAGCATTACGGGCCCGAAGTATTCAGTCCAAGGTTGCATAAGCCAGGGAACATGTGCATAAAGCAAGGGGGACACCAGCTGAGCACTGTCCTGCCGAGGCAGCCTGGCTGTGCCCACAGTGCTGGTGGCTGTCCCCACTGCCCGAGCATCCTGAGCCACCCTCCACCTCACTCTCCTTTCACTCACATCTTAGTGAGCCCCCTGCCCTCCCCCAGGCTTCAGGTGAGGATCCCGAGGCTCCGAGAGGGCTCATTCATTCATTCCACAAATACTCTCTGAGAGCTGATTGAGGGCCAGGTGCTCAGCTCCTGTAGCTGGTGGGGAGAGAACCATACTCAGAAGCCACCAAGATCTCCTGTTCCCTGGGCTTACATTCTAGATGAGGAGAAAAGTTGCAAATAAGATCAACAGAAATGATCGCTATGGGGAGGGATTAAATAAGACGAGGAATAGAGAGTTCTGGGGGTTAGGGTGGAGGCTCAATTTTAAACAAGGTGGCCTGAGGAGTCACATCTGATTCAAGCCATGAAGGGAGTAAGGAGGAGGCACGTGGATGTCCCGGGAAAGAGCAATCCAGAGAGCTGAGCCAGCAAGTGCAAAGGTCCTGAGGCAGGGACACGTGAGACGGACATTGAAGCCCCAAACATTTAAAAGCTACTGAGGGGCGCCTGGGTGGCTCAGTCAGTTAAGCGGCCGACTTCGGCTCAGGTCATGATCTCGCAGTCCGTGGGTTCGAGCCCCGCGTCGGGCTCTGTGCTGACAGCTCAGAGCCTGGAGCCTGTTCCAGATTCTATGTCTCCCTCTCTCTGACCCTCCCCCGTTCATGCTCTGTCTCCCTCTGTCTCAAAAATAAATAAATGTTAAAAAAAAAATTAAAAAAAAAAAAAGCTACTGAAAGTAATTCTTGACAACTGATTTCTGACATTGTTAATATTTCACTGTACTGATGTTCAAGGCAGTGAGCACCTGTCGAAGGCAGGAGCAAATATTGAGATGCACTTTTGGGTAAAGGATTCAACATTAAGCTTTCCAAGGGCAGGGACCACACCTGCCTTCCAAATGCCCCATATTGGCTTGTTGGATGAATGAACAAGTGTAGCTGTGATTTTTCTAAGACAGAAAATATTTTCATCATTTCAAAGACAATAAAAAGTATGATTCCTTCAACGCCAGCTCGACTACAATCTGTCCCAATTTCATGATAGATACAAAATCAAAGCCTTCCATTTTAACAATATAAAAGTATTTTAAAAATAAACAGAACGTACGGCTCTATCTATGGGGAATGGATTTTTCTTTCTTTGACGAATCTTGACTCCCACAGGCAGAGACTTGGGGGGGGGGGGGATGCTAAACGTTGCTATGCAGCTGAGGAACCAACGCAAACAAAAAGGAAAGCCCGGTGGCGCGTTGATCTTAGACTCAGGACATTCCCGGACCCAATTTGTCAGTTACCCAGTCGGCCAATTCCCACCTCCTTCCCTTGTCCACCTCTGCCTTCTGCCGTCCATTCTATTACTTCTCCGTCAGGGCAGGGCACCGCAGACAGCCTCTGTGCTGTCCCCGAGTCCCGGCTCACCACCTCAGGTACGTTTTCATTAAAACTGGCTCTCGACACTGGCCCCTGAACGCCACCGTGCTTCTCAGCTCTAAACCCCTGTGTGGCTCCCTGCGGCTCCCGGGACGCCGTCCACACTCCATGGGGGGCGCCACAGGCCCTTGGAAATGATCTCCCCGCTGCTTGCACTTTCCGCCACACCCTCCCTCCTCCGTATCCCGGTTCTCCAACATGCCAGCTACACCCTCTGGGCCTTTGCCGACGCCGTTCCCTTGGCCTGGGACGGCCTCCAGCCACGTGGCTCCGGCTAGCATCGTCTAAGTGCGAGCCCCCCGCGTGGCTCCTCTGGGAGGCCGGTCCTGATTCTGCCCCGGTCAACGGGGAGTCCGCTCTCCTGCACTCCCTGTGCCTCCTTCATGCCAACGTTTAGTGCACATCCACCTTTTCCCCACTGCACATCTGACTCCTTCCTCGCTTGTGAGCTTCTCAAGGTCTGTGAATCTATGCGCGTTAGCGCCGTCCCTGGACATCACTGGTGCCTAATACGTGCTTATGATCAGAAAGAATGACAGAGTCTGAAGGACTCCCTCTCGGTGATTCAACGTCCCCCGGCCCAGCCGGGATCCCCATTCTGGCTGAGGTCAAAATACAGAGGCCTAACGGAGGCGGGGTGGCCTTTGGAATCCCACGGTGCCAGACACAGCCCTGCTCCCCGCTCACTTCCGGTGCGGGCCCGGACACACAGCCCAGCTTCCTCCGTCTCTCCAAAGCATGTACCTCAGCACAAGCTGAGAAAGCCTTCCCTCCCTCCTGCAGCAAGACGTCTGCTTCGGAACACCCACAATGATGTTAATGTGTCTCTCACATTTGTCTGTTTCCCCGGGGGAAGTACTTCAGCCAGGAACCTGGAACCTTCCATGGTTATTTGCATTTGTTTTTTTTTTTTTTTTTAATTTCTTAATTGCATTTGAACCAGCTCAGAAGGTGCTGAGTGTCTATGCGGCCGAGTACCTTCGACAGAGCCCTCAATCAGCCAGACCCTCACGGCTGGGTCTGCACCCTGGAATCCTAAGCCCTGTCCCGGAAAATGGCCTGTGGCTATCAGAAGAGGATGAGTCTATAGGGTCTGAGCAAGTCGAGAATGCCAGGACATTCCTCCCTGTTTAGGAGTGGCTGGCGTATTGCTGCTGTTTAAGCCAGAGGCACCTACATTAAAAATAAATGCTTACTCGGGGAATATTTAATGACATGGAAAATGTATCTATTACATCGTCGAGAGGAAAAAGCAGGCTACAAAATTGTATGAACTCTGAGATCCCAGTTTTTTTGTAAACTATGTCTTTATATAGTCACAAGTTTTAAATAGGTCAGGAGGATTATATACATGAAGACATTAACGGCAATTATCTCTGAATGGTGGGGTTATGCGTTTTTTATTTCATCCTTTGTGTTCTGTCCTAATTTCCTAATTTTGCACAATAAACCTGTATTATTTAGGTGTCAAAACAAGAGTAGATGTTATTAGCAGAACTAAAATGTCGGAGCTGAGGTGTTTAGACGTGTCTGTGTGATTTCGACGGGGATGTGCCACCCGGTGCTCATTTCCGGGTGTGGTCCCTCACCCCTCTCTCCCTCCAACACCCCCATGCACCAGGGCAGACCCGTGAGAGCCGAGTCCCAGGCTCTGCCCGAAGGCAGACAACCATCTCCTTGAGCCGAGTTGGGATGGCCATTAGTAATGCCGGCGGGGTCATCTGCGAGGACCTCACGTTACAAGAGAAGAATGTGCTAAATAAAGAACACGCTCTCACTGGCTCTCTAAATGTCAGTGTGCAGGTCTCCACACTTATATCCCAGCCCAGCGCAGCCTTCTCCGGAGAGCCGGGCCTGACAGCTGGTTTGGGTGTGAACCACGGATTCGGCTAAATGTTAATTGGCACTGAGGCGTGACACGGGGGTCCTTAAAGAGCCGTCCTGGGAAACTTCATTTTTCCCTTTTGCCCCCTTTGTTTCCTTTGACGTGGTCATCCATAAGCGGTGAGGGGGGACCTGGTCAGTGCGCACAGGAGGACAGGGGCTGTTTAACTCTTTCGTACTCCAAGACCTTCATTATCCCTCCACAGATGCACCGCGATGCCTAAAGTTTGAATGGAAATGAAAACCTGCAGCTAACCAGCAGGCTGATTCCAAATTCCCAGGCAACTGGCCAGCGGATATGGGAGTACTTGACTGTTTTGTCCACAAATGCCATGGAAGCGGGTTTATGAGCGGTTTCGTCATTTGAAATACAATGCGGTGGACATTACTAGTAAGGCCAGAGATAACCTACAGAATGGGAGAAGATATTGGCAAACCGTGTGTCTGATAAGCGTGTACGATCCAGGATATATAAAGAGCACTTACAACTCAACAACCAAAGACACACCATCTAATTAAAGGACAGGCCAAGGACTGGAATAGATATTCCTGGCAAGAAGATATACAAATGGCCCATGAGGATGAGAAAAGCACAAGAGCATCAATCGTTAGGGAAATGCAGATCAAAGCCACGAGAAGGGGCTGCTTCACACCCAGTGGGATGGCTTTAATTAAAAAAAAAGAGGAAAATAAGTGTTGGCGAGAGTGATATGGAGGAATTGAAAACCTCAGGTGGATTGCTGGTGGGAATGAACTATGGTGCAGCCACTGTGGGAGTCTGGCAGTTCCTGAAAAGGGTAAACACAGAACTACTGTACGACCCAGAAATTCCACTACTGGGTAGGTACTCAAAGTATTGAAAACAGGTTCTCAAAGATATACATGCACATAAAACGCTCACAATAGCCAAGAAGGGAGAAGAACCCAAATGTCCATCCCTGAATGAACGGATAAACACAATGTGGTATATTCGTCGATGGAATATTGTGTAGCCACAGAGAGAATGAAATATCAATCATGCTACCCTGTGAGTGAACCGAGGAAACTCTAGGCTGAGAAAAAGAAGCTAGACACAACGTGACACGTATTGTATGGTTCCCTTTATAGGAACCGTCCGGAACAGACAGATCCGTAGAGACAGAAGGCAGACTGGGGACTGCCAGGAGTTGGGGGAGGAGACCGTGGGGAGAGATGGCTTAATGGGTCTGCTAATCTTTTCACTTTTGTTCCCTTGGGATAATGGAAATGTTTGGAACGAGACAGAGGTGGTGGTTGCCCAATACCAGGAGCGTACTGAATCCCGATGAACTGTTCGCTTTAAGACAGTTGTATGTTATGTGAATTTCATCTCAATAAAGAATACTTCAACGTGCCTACTGTGTGCTCGTAGCTGGGGCGCCAAGGGCGAGTAAAACATCAGATGTCAATCATACACATTTCTGCTATGTTCTACCCATAGAACGAGAGATGAAAGAAAGGCTGAGGGCGCTGTGAAAGTCTCTCCAAGAAGGTGGGCTTCTCTCAGAGGTGAGGGAGGCTTCTCAAGGAATTGATGGTTGAGGTGAAAAGCTGAATCTGAAGGAAGATCAGGAGATAATTAGGGTAATGGGATGGTGTGGGAGGAAAGGATGTTCCAGGCTGAAAACAGCATTGCAAGGGTCCTGTGGCAGGAGTGCGTGAGGAACAGGAGCGCCCATGCAGCTGGAGGGGAGGAGGGGGAAGGAGTGTGGTGTGAGAAGGGGTTAACAGAGGCGGGCCAGGCCACACCAGCCTGGCAGACCCACGGAGAGACCTGGGTTGGTCTCCTGAGAGAAACAGGACTTCCACGGGGGCGTTTTAAGGAGGAGGCTGACGCGGTAAGATCATTCTGGCTGTAGTGTGGTGGGCATGTTTTTGGTTTTTCCGGTAACAGCTTTACTGAGATATAATTCACATACCACACAATTCAATCCACTCCCTTAAAGTGGGAGGTTCTGTGGGTTTTGGTACATTTACGAAGTTGGGCAACCATCACCACAATCGATTTTAGGTCATTTTCATCACCCCAGGGAGGAAGCCGTACTCATCAGCAGTTGCCTTGCAGAAGTCTTCTGTGGCTGGTACAAGGTGCCACAACCTGGGCGGCTTATGGTGGCAGACGTTTCTTGCCTTATGCTACTTCATTTTATGGCCAAATGGCTTTCTGCTGTATGGACACACCCCATCGTGCTTACCCATCCATCAGTAGACGGATGTTGGTTTTCTTCTATTTTTTGACTATCCTAATAATGCTGCTATGAACATTCATGTACAAGTTTTTGTGTGGACCTGTGTTTCCATTTCTCTTGTGCACATACTTTGGAGTGGAATTTCAGGATATTATGTGTCTTTTTTTTTTCTTTTGAAGGGGGTGTGCAAATCGAGCTCTTTAAAAACTACTCTTCAGAGGTTGGGGTTTTATAGCTGGCATTCATGGATATCCCAGGGGTGCATCTGACCCCAGTTGTATGTGAAATTATGGTTCCGTGTATGTTGTTTCCCTGGGGAGCAGGTACCTCGGCTTCTTCTCAGGGCCTGACATGCCTTGGTTGTGGTTTGGGAAGCTACCACTGAGGTGGGGAAGGGGGAGTGGGCACGTGTATGTCAAGACCCGCCATGAATCACAGACACCAAATGAGGCCTCCAACACCCAGATGAGGACACCGGGGATACAAGGCTGGTGATCCTGTGGTTGGGAGATGGTGAGGTCAAGATGGGAGCCCTTGTCTGACCTCAGAGCAGTCATACACAGTTGACCAAGTAAAGGAGTGGGTTGAGTTGACAAACCACGACAGTAATTAAAAAACCTGGTCTTTTTGCCTTTCAAGGAGTGTGTTGTGGGGACATTGGGTGGCTCAGTTGGTTAAGCTTCTGACTTTGGCTCAGGTCATGATCTCAGAGCTCGTGAGTTCGAGCCCCGCATCAGGCTCCCTGGTATCAGTGCAGAGCATGCTTCAGATCCTCTCTCTGCCTCCCCCTCTTTCTCCCAAAATAAATAAACATTAAAAAAAAAAGAACATTAGATGGGTTTCTATTTATATGGCAAATCGGGTGAAGGAGACACCTGTGCACCAGGCTCTGTGTAGAGCCAGATCCTGAGACTGAATCTGACTCAAAAGGAGAGAGTGCCGCGATTGATTAGTGATGTCTAGCACGGGGCAGGAAGGGGCAGCGAGAGTGCGGACGTCACAGTCTTCTTCCCGCAGCAATTTCCTTCCCTTCCACCCGTTCAACGGTCATCTGCACGCTGACAGATGGTTGGCCTGGGCCTTTCGCTGAACGCATGCACGTCCTGACCCACTAAATTCTGACCATGCTGAGCTGAGCCACACCCACTGGCACTCAAGCCAAGGGTCCAAGCCATTTAAGAAATAAGTATGTTGATGGAGGCCATGTAATCAGCTCCCAGACGTACTCCAGCCTTCTCTACCTCTCCAAATTCAATGATTCAAGGTTCTTTCAGTGTCTAAATCTTTTTTATTCTTCGAATTTCTCAGCAGCTCAGCAACGTGTCACTGCATTGTGCAGTCATAAAAATAATATTAACGTTATGTGGTGCAAGACGGTGCTCACGCTACGTTCTGTGGATGAAAAATATAGAGTGTGTCAACATATTCAAGGCCTAAAGAGAGCTTCATCATTCAGCCCGCAGTCTCTGTGAGCAGTGCATACACTTCAGTTCTTTATGTGTGAAACTTAATGAGTTTGGATTCTTTGCCTCATTGGTCATAGTGCTGGAAAATAAAACAAGGGGAAAAGGCATATCTTTCCCACATTTAAACTTTAAATGCATCAAATCCTTAAAACAAACTAAACAGAAATGATTACTGAAATTTATAGGGGAAGTGATGTAGGGTTTGAATTCCCAAAGTGTATTTTCGGTCTGTTACAAATTCTTCCAAATCAAGAATGCCACGTTTGGCGATTCCTCTGCCCGTGTCCTGGGAGAACCCGGTGGACGAGCTACGGTCAGAACATTATTAAGTTCAACGGGACGGGGATTTATTGAGGTCGTGTGAGGTGCCAGGCCCTGTGCTTGGCACTGGGGGCTCAAGAGATGAGGCAGACAGAGACTGTGTCCATCTGGGTGAGATGGCGTGGCTCAGGAGGGAGATAGGAGACAAATGCAAGAACATTTTAGGAAATGAAAGAGAAAAAGGGCCAAGTTTCCAATTAGGGTAGTGACGATGATTACGAACACAGATCACATTTAATGATCACTGAAGATCTGCCAGCCTTTGTGAATTGCCTGGATATTTTCCCACTTGACCCTCACTGCATCCTGTGATGTGGATATCACCGCCACGCACACCCATCTTACAGATGAGAAAACTGAGGCTCGGGAACGTGACAGGACTTCTCCCAGTTACTCCAGATGGTAGTGACAGCATGAGGACCTGCGCCCAGTTCAGCTCTGTAACCCGCGTGTGCATTCCGTGTGGTGAGCGGGGGGAGCAAGGGGCGATGTGGCCGGCAGCTTCCGGTTCAGGGACACTTGTCCATGGGTCTCACACCCCAATGAGAGCACCCGTGGGGTCAGGATGAAAAGATAAAGCAGGTCCGAGGACAAGACAGAGGCTGATTTAAGGATGGGTCAAAACTGAGACGTAAGAAGGGCCAGCGAACGTTACCTGCTTCCTCCTCTGGAACCAGGCAGATGGGTTATGGCGGTTTCTCCTGGCAGATGCCAGCCTCACGTTAGGGACTGTCAGACCCAATATTTCTTGGTTTTCTTCTAGGGTAAAGGCATGTGCTCAGCATTACCCTGAAGTACTAACTCAGGGTCTGCTATCTCACTGCCACGATCGTTCTTTCAAATTTGCTTAACTTTAGATTATTAGTCTAATTCAATGTACAGCTCACCGAGGTGATCAATATGTATTGCTTTAAAGGCCCGAAGTTTTTGAAAACAGGAATGAAAACCTGGACCATCGCCAAGTAAGGGGGATGAAAAGAAGGCTGTTTGCCCCCCGCCCTCGCGGTACGCGGTTGTCGATCTTGCTTTTGTCTGCAGGCACGTCTCACTGCCCCTTCATTGGAGCCTGTGTGAGCTGCTGGGGAGTGATAATTTTCTCTCTTAATTCCTTTACAGGTAGAACATTTAGGTTGCTTTCTCAATTGCAAAATGATATAGAAAACCCACACTGAGCAAATTGGGGGATGACTCCCACCGGGAATTACTTCCAAACCTTTTGGTAATTACAGAAAGTGGAAAGGACTATTTTACATGCTGTTTGTGGGAACATGTATGTGCCAACAGGATGTACTCTGGTTTGACGGGTGGTTCCCTCGTGCTGGCCGAGGATGCAGCTTCTGTGTTTTCGAAAATTCCGCGTGGGTCGCCAGCCGCTGGGTGGGGGCCAGATTGTTGTAGCAAAAGAACAAAGAGAAACTTCTGAAGTCTAGGCTGGACTTTGCCTCCTGCCGCTGAGCTCTCCAGCCACACTCCCAGTTACCCCACAAAGTGCTCTCATTTCTCCCAGCAGTGGCCACTCTACAGGGGTGAGCTCTCCCCTCACTGTCCATGGGAGCTGTGAGGGCAGGAAGCAGACCGTCCTCAGCTTTGTCCCCACGACCTGGCTGTGCTGGGACATAGTCAGGACTCAGGAAATGTGTGCTTTCATGGCAGAAGAGGGTATTGCCTCCCAGGAGAGACAGGGTGGCAGGCCACCGACATAAATGTCACTGCAGAGGAACCCGGGGAGGCAGAGGAGGGGGTGGGAGAGCTTACAGAGTGGATGGACAGACAGAAGGGACTCCAGGGGCCTCTTCTGCTGGGCCTCCCGGTAGTTTTGTGGCCACCGAGGGAAGTGGAGACTGTCTGGCATCTATGATGCTGGACCTGTGCTAATGGAACCGATGGTGTAAGCGAGGGCCTTTCGTGGCCAATGTCCTTAGCTTCACGTTCTGGCCACAGGATGGAACTTCTCTCCACGCACGGGTACCTTTTATAAGAAAATTCAAGCCACATATACCCAGGAACTTGAGCCAGAGAAAGGGAATGGGTGATGAATTCAGAACCACTGGTTTCTGCAGACAGACAGATGGGCAGGAAGCCAGACACTCGGACATCTGCAAGCTTGTGTGCATGACTGAGGATAGCCTATTATCTCAGGGAGAAGACGGTTGAGAATCTAGACAGTTCTCCTTTGAACCGCATAAGATTTGGGAATGGGGCTTTTGGGAAAAGTGGAACAGAAGTTTGTTGGCTAAACATAAATTATTTCATTCATCCAAGTATCTTTTAAGCATCATCTGCAGAGAAAGAACAGCATCAAATTCACACCCATCATCCCTCGCAACTTGCCTCAAGTTAGTCGCTGGGAGAGAGGACACACTTAGCTGTCACAGATGGTTCTGTGCAGCCTGGCTGACAGGGACAGTTGGTCAGTTGGCCGACAGACCACGCTCAGCGTGCTGGCATTACGGTGGAGACCGGTGGAGCTCACTGCACTGGGAAGAGGCAGGGAAGGCTTGGCGGGGCATGTTAGCTGGGTCCACGTGGATGTGTAGGAATTCCTCAGCTGGATGAGGGAGAGAAAGGCACACAGACTAAAGGGATAGCAGGTACCAAGGACAGAGGGCAGAAAAGGGCCTGGTGTGTTTGTAGAACATATTTGCCCAGAATCTAGAGTGCACCGAAGGAGGGATAGGAGAGGACACTGGAGGGCTGGCCTGGGACCAGATGATGAAGAATTTGGAGTGGACACACTAGGCGAGATACAGCCATCGGTATTTTTAGGCAGCTGTAGGTGTCTTAGAAAGGAGCATGTTCTGGAGCAGCGGGAGGAAGGTGGAGTTGGGAGCACACAGAGGCAGTTATGAGACTCTGCATTGGTCCAGGCAAAGAATGAGGGGCACAGAGAGAACACAGTCCTTGAGGGCAGGCCAGGAGAAGATTCTAAAACACAGACGGCGTGTGGGGGAGTAAAGGAAGAGTGAGGACCCTTTATAACTGCTTGAAAAGACACCTGTTGAAACAGACATCATCTCCTTAAGTTTGACGGGCAAATGTTAGCAGAACGTGTTTATTTCCCAGTGACTTCTGAGTCCTTCCCATCTGCTGGCAATGAAGTGTCCATTCATTGATTGCTGGCACCCTTGGCTGAGCCTGAATCCCCGTCCCTGTCAGAACTTGGCCAGATTTGCTTCCCCTGGGTTAATCATCACTCCCTAAAACCATAATAAGGCCAAAGCATATGACTGAACCCGATCAGCTACACTCAGAAGAGGAGAGAAGAGTCAATGATAACTCCATGACATGCGTGGACATTCATTAGGCTTGGAAACCTCAGAGATGAAACAGACACGTGTTCGTCAGGTTTGGAAATACCCACGTGGCCAGGACGAAGTCTCAGAATTTGCTCCTGTTTGCACATCCTGGAGACAAGGGAATTTTCTACCAGCCTCTAGTTCATCTTTACAAGAAATTAATATTTTTAAAGGCCAAACTCCTGGCTTCATTTTTCATTGCAACAGCCTCTGAGACACAGACGGATTTTGCACCGGATTGGCTTTTTCCCTTTTGTTTCAGGAGGAGTTTCATGTTGCTCCACAGGCACCTGCGTGCAGACCAACGCAATGCCTTTCGAAGGAGCTTGTGGGGAGAAGGGGCTCTGATTACGACATGGAGCTCTGCGAACTGGGCTGTCGATAAGCCTGCTGCCTGCCCGTGAGCTGGGCTTCGGGGGCGAAGACACAGGATGCGCAGGCGATGCTTCCCCAGGGCAAAAGTGGGCAGCCCCACTGGCTTTGGTTGCAGCTGGAGGCAGCAGAGTTTACGGAATGACAACTTGTGTTTAGACATTTTCATCTTGTTGTTGTTGATTTTGCATCTAAAGAAGTGCGTGCTTCTGCCTTAGAAATCTTAAAAGGCACCAGCACTGCATTTACTAAGCTAAGCCTTCTGCAAACAACTCCTTCTGTGCCTAGTTTCCCGGGCGGCACCTTATATGTTCAGGTGTTTTCTAGTTAACACGTGTGCTCTGCATGAAAGGGGCACACGTTAACATCTGATGTAGGGCCTCATGACTTTATGGGTTCTTGGAGCGGCCGCATACTGGGGATACTAAGCTAAACGGATACAGCGTTTCCTTCGACGGGCTTACCAACTATAGGGGAGGGGGAGGATGGGTCAGTGGGTTCAGAGATCAAGGAGACAAGATGTGGATGAGACGGGTTGGGCATCAGGGAATCACAGACAAGGGGCAGCTCAGCCAGCCTGGGAAGTCAGAGATCTCCCGGAGGGAGGGAGGGAGGCTGAGTCTGAGTTTGGCAGGACAGACAGGGGCTGGCTGGCTGGTAAGCGGGAAAGCTGTGGGGCCCTCCAGGTGAAGCTCAGATCCTAGAATGGCCTGGATGTGGAGAACTGCAGGTGTCAGGTCCCCAGGGAAGGAATGAATATGGAGGAATAGAGTGAGGAAGGGAAGGAGACGGGGGCATCGTGAGATGAGAGGGGAGGGAACGGGGCTTTTGTGGGATTGAGGTTCCTGCCCTCCCACAAGATTCAGCCTCTGAAGGTGACAGGCCAGGAACACCAGCCAGGTGAGAAACAAAGAACTAGATTATTAATATCGGGGGGGGGGGGCAGAGTGCTATTATAAAGTAAACCGGATATCAGGACTTCACAAGATCCTATGTCCTGCCTGAGTACACAGGACTATGAGGGCAAATCCCTTTCCTGGGTAGGGACATGGACAGATCCCAGGAGCAGAAGGCACAGAGGGCCTGCTGTACCTGGCTGGAGAAAGTGGAGACGGAAAAATGGAGCTGGTGTACTGCTTTTGAGGTGCAGAGATGTTATCTACCAGCAAACATGGCCCAAAGGATGTTCTGGACTCTTACAATCACTTAGCAACTTGCTTTCCTATAAAGAGAATGAATAAAGGGTTCAGAGAGGGGCAGAAGCCCCCATCCCAGCTGGCCGCCCCGTTCCGGGTGGGAGACAGGCTATATGCACCGAGGTACAAGTTGAGGAAAGGGGAAGAAAATTCTCTCCTTTCTCAACAAAGCGTGCATGTTAAGAAGTATAAACAGAGGAGTGGGAAATCAGGCATTAGGGATTTCCTCCAGAAATGGTAATGACACCTTGATTCCGTCAGGCCAAAAGACCCACACCTTTTAGGACACCCATGTTTATGGAACCTGAATTCCCATAGTCCAACTCGGGAGAGGGATGAACTCAATTTTCTAGCCCTGAAGAGCTTCTCACGCATGCTTAAAAAGTCAGTCAGCCCCCGTCTTGAACGCCATGTGGTAGATACAGTGCAAAAGCTACAGAATGAGAACTGGATACTGAAAGAAGAAAAATCAGATGACGTAAATGAAAAAGAAAAGTTGTAATCTGGGAAAGAATAAATCAGCTGAAAGCAGGGAAGAGGAGGGAGAATGCCCAGAGATCCTCATGCAGCCAGAGAAAAGTGTAAGAAAGGAAGTAAAAATCCATTACCTTCACCCACCACATAAAGATTGCATTTCTCAGATATGTCACTGCCTTGTCCTTCCTCTCGGGGAAGGAGCATTCATCCAAGCTCCAAGAGAACAGGAGATGAATTAAACGTCACCAAATGTCCTCAAGGAGCAGAATCACTCGTGACAAAGAAGCACTCTTGGGTGGAGAAAGGGCTTGGTCATCAGTCCTCTAGAAAAGCTCTACAGGCAAGAAAGAAAAAGAGCAACAGAGGAGGGATGGGAAGCCCTGGGAGGGATGTGAGATCAGGGTTATTGTGGCTCAAAGAGCAGAATGTGCCTACGGCAGAGATGAGGGCTCAAGAAATCCCACGGATTGTGTCCAGCGGGAGTCTGGGGTACTTTGAGGAGGTCAGTTTTAGCCAGAAATGAAAGATATTTGGGCCAGCTTTGACCTGCTTCTCTGGAGGCCAAGGGTCTGAGAAGGGTCACGGGGCCTGAAGAGTGTTGATGAGCTGTAAACATGCAAGAATACCTAGACACTTGACAGGTTCAGGGCACAGGAGTGATGCAGGCAGAGACTCAAAGACACGGAGAAGTGACAGACAAAGCAAGAGACTCCCTCTGTCATGGTGGCCCTGTGTGGTGTCTATCCTGTCTCTACCTGAGACAAGCTCTCACTGGAAAGAACGGCTCACAGCATTCCCAGTGGGACACGAGAAGAGGAGAGCCAGGGAAGGGCTGCCCTCCCTCCCCACATCCCCATGCTCTTCTCTCTGCCTTATGCAGAGTTCCCTGAAAGCGTCAGGCAATATTTCCACAACTCTGCCACTCAAGTTAAGGCTCAGCCCAAATGTTGCTTTCCCCAAAACCTCTTCCCCTCCTCATGACCCCAATCCGGCTTCAGGCCAATGCTTTATGGCTACAACACTTAGACACTGTTCCACAACCATGTATTTACCTGCCCCTCCCCCACTAGATGTTTAACTCCTTTAAATCGTGGACTAGGTCCGAGTTTGCATCCCTGGGGTTTTGCAGGGTGCTTCCTACAAGCAGTCATTTCTAGAGGAAACCCACACATCAGTCGAGAGGATTCACAGAAGAATGTGTACGGTTTCCATCGATCTTTGTGATTGAAGCACATTGATTATCAGGAGAGATGGGATGGCCGTCACCTCCCCCCCTCCCCAACAAACATCAGCTTAACCAATGAGTGGGTTTGATAGTAAAAAAGTGAACATCTAAAATTGAATTAATGCATTTGTTCACAGTCCCTTTTCCCCTCTGAACAGCACTTTAAATTCAGGTTTTTTTTTTTCCAAGATAGAAAAATATAGCTCCAAAACTGTTTCTTTTTTCTCTCCAGCTGCATTGAGTTTGCAATGAAGAAAGTCACTGTCCCTACCATGGAATCCTGGTTCCATGACTCTCACATCCCCTAAAGAATAACCATTACCCTGGGGCACCTGGATGGCTCAGTCAGTTAAGTGTCCGACTTCGCCTCAGATCATGGTCTCACAGTTCGTGAGTTTGAGCCCTGCATCAGTGTCTCTGCTGTGAGCAGAGAGCCTGCTTCAGGTCCTCTGTCCCCCCTCTCTCTCTGCCCCTCCCCTCTCTCTCTCTTTCAAAAATAAACAAACATGTAAAAAAGAATAACCATTATCTCAAAATTAGTAATACTGCACATAATCATAATTTAATGATGCTTTTCCACATGATTAGGATCCACTGGGTGATACGGCTTGTAAGAAAAGGAAGATACAGGTATACACGATTTCTAACAGGAGCATAGCACTCCCAGCTATGTTTTCAGACACAAGTTGGCGTCTGGTATTCCTTCTATTGTAGTACAAACGTAATTTATTACTTGACATTCTCCTCCCTTCAAGATTACTTTTTTTCCTAAGACTCTTCTGCCCAAAATAGGCAGCAACACTCCAGGTGGGAGTTAGCACACAGACTTCAGAGAAACTCTTCACCCAGCCTACATCCCGTGAAGGTTCGTTAAGAGAAAAGACAATCCATTTAACCAAGCTATGTTTTATTCGAAGTTTTACATCTGCAGGATTGTTCATTTTCATGAGCTTCTTCCTACTCGTGTAATTTTATGTATGGCCACCAATGTTTCATGAAATAGGCAGATAGATATTAAATATCTAATATTATTTAGAACCCAAATGTAACCCGGTGTTTCTCCTGAGCCTAAGATACTTGCCTCTTACTTACTCTGGTTACATAAGAAATCAGTGTTGTTGGCTATTCTTGTGTGTGTGTGTGTGTGTGTGTGTGTGTGTGTGTGTGTGCTAGTTGTGTGTTACTAGAGCTGAAGTCTCCAGTGAGGGAAAGATGAAATGTCCTCATGTCCTGACAAGGATCCCTAAGGCCCCTCTGGTCTAATCAGGAATTCCAATTCCCTCTCTGGGTCAGAAAACTAGCTCTGAACTATCCTTTTAGCACCCAGAATTCTACTGTCACTAGAACCTCCCCGTAAAGCAAAAGGCTGGTTTTTTTTCAGTACAGTTGACATACCATGTTACATCATTTTAAGGTGAACAACCTAATGATTCAACAAGTTTATACATCATGCTATATTCACCACGAGGGTAGCTACCATCTGCCACCATATATCGCCATTACAACATAATCTTGAGAAAGAGAAACAAAGCTGGAGGTGTCATAATTCCAGATTTCAAGATACACTACAAAGCTATAGTCATCAAAACAGTGTGGTACTGTCACAAGAACAGACACATTGATCAATGGAACAGGACAGCCCAGAAATGAACCCAGATCATATGGGTTAATATGGCGAAGAAGGCATGAATATAAAATGGGGGGAAGACAGTCTCTTCAATAAATGGTGCCGGGAAAACTGGCCAGCCACAGGCAAAAGAAGGAAACTGGACCACTTTCTCACACCATACACAAAAACAAACTCAGAATGGATTAAAGACCGCACTGTGAGACTTGGAACCATAAAGATCTTAGAAGAGAACACTGTCCACTAATCTCTCTGGCATTGGCCATAGCAAGGCCTGGGTTCTTCTACTTCTTCTTCCTTTTTTTAAGTTGTTTTTTAAGATTTATTTTTGAGAGAGAGAGAGAGAGAGAGAGAGAGAGAGAGAGCGCGCGCGCAAGGGGAGGGGCAGTGAGAGGCAGATACAGAATCCCAAGCAGGCTCCAGGCTCCAAGCTGTCAGCACAGATCCCAATGTGGAGCTTGAACTCACAGACTGCGAGATCATGACCTGAGCTGAAGTTGGACGTTTAACCCACTGAGCCACCCAGGCACCCCAAAGGCCTGGGTTCTTAATGCAGTTTTGTATTCCTTTGAGAGCAAGACCGGAAGGCGCTTGGGCTCTACAGTGAGCTCTCCAGGGTTCTGACCATAGCCTGTCCACACAGATTTCCCAGTATTCTGCATTCTGGGATCCTAGCACTGTAACTCTCCTGGATTCCAGTGTATGACTTTAACTATTTTCCCCCCTCTCCTACCCTTTGGATATCCGAATCCCCACCTCAGCTTCGTGCTCTGCCTTCAAATAGTTTGATCAGAAGCACAGCAATGGTCTCTTTTAAAGAACTACAAAACAGCATTGTCATTGAGCTGTATAACATTGTTGTAGTTGATGGCACCGTTGCAGCAATCACTAAGCACCATTTATTCAGCACATACCATGCATTAGTAAGAAAATTTGCTATATAATCTCTCAAATTTCATCACTGCTTTGTATATCAGGTGTTACCACCATTTTACAAATGAGAAAACAGAGGCTGGTTGAGATGAAACAATTTTGCCTAATTTCGCCTAATTTTGCCTAAGATCACTGTAGAAAATAAATCAACTTAAATATGTAGAGTGCTTAGAACAGTGCCAACAGCTTAGCAAATACTCAGTAAATGCTAGCTGCTAGTAGTTTTTCTTCCTATTCCGTGTTGCTATTGACTTAAATGTGGAGCCCGCACAGAGGGGGTGGAGATCTACTTTGTAGCACTGTTTCCCTGCCTCTAAGTTCCTTTGATGGAGGGAGAGACAAACTTGAACTGATTTTTTTCAAGAGAAGAAAAGAACAGTCAACCAAAAATGATCTATGGATTTGGGAATCCCAGAAATTTTGAGAGGACATGTAAATAACAGAAACAGACCTTTCAAAACGATAGCATGGGGCGACCATATGGAACATGAATTCTTGCTGCAGGGGCATAGCTTCCTGGGCCAGAGGTGGTCACACCCCAAAGAGGAACCAACTCATATTTCAGGCTGAGCCAATCTAAGTTACCTTTTGGGATTTTGGAATGGAGACTTCGAGAGACTGAATGAGTTAGTAGCAAGGCAAAAAGACACCGACACAGAGAAAGTAGCCACGCCATGTTAAAGGGCACGTAGAAGGAAGGCCTGGGGATGCTTACTGCTGAGGTTCCTGGAGTCATGCCAACTTCTGTCCCAGGCTGAGGCCTGGGTGATCTACCTTTTCCTGGAGAGCTGAGAAGCCCCTTGGTATCTTTGCCCTCTGAATTGGTGAACTGAGTTTCCACTCCTTCCAAGCAAATGACCCTTGCCAAAACCTACGGTCAACACAACCAATGTCCATTATGATACGACTTCACTGGGTAATTCTGCTTTCACTTCTAAGGATCATAAGAAAGAGAAATTGCAACATATTCACTGAGTAGAGGGTGTCATGGGGGGACACTGTAAGAGAATGGAGAGAAGGTGGATTGTACTTGATGGGTATGTCTGTGGTTCTATGTATGGGAGAGCTGTCCTGAGCATCAGGGCAGCTTTTAACCTTGTGGCTTTAGGGTAAAGAGCTATGGATAAAAGTAATGGGGAAGACTAGAGTCTAAGCTCCATGATAGGAGAAACTTTGTGTATCTTGTTCTTGACTTTGCTCAGCACTCCACCCAGGGACTAGCACAGAGTAGCTACTCAGAATGTACTTTTCATATACCTAATTATGTAATAGACTCTATTCAAAGGAACTAGAATGTTGTAGGAACTTGAATGGATGAGGGTTTCATGAGCACCAAACCCTTTCAAATTGCAAGCTCCAATGTTTCTCCTGTCATTATCGAAAGTAATAGACAACGTGGCCCCCGTCACTTGAGGGACGACACATAAACCCGTCAGTTGTTCGCCCCACTTTAACTGTTTACTTTCAGTTGTAAAAATGGATTCACAATCAGAGAATTTGGGAAGGCACAAAAGCATTTAGTTGCGAGAAACTGCAGTAAATTCAACTCCTTGGGTTCAAAACCTTGTTCCTTGTGACAGGACAAAGTTGCTTAACCACTCTGTGCTCTCATCTAGAAAATGGGTATAATTAAGGTGTCCACCTCAGGGTTTTTGCTCTTTTAAATAAAGATGAGATAAAATAACATATGTATGGAGATGAACACAGTGACTGGCCATTGCAATAACTCCACAATGTTATGATGAGCTATCGTGTGCCCCAGAATTGCTTCATTAACCTTTTAGAATTAAATCTCTGCGTCTCTCTCTCTCCATTCTGTCTTCCTGGTTCCATGCAACGCTTCTGATAAAAATTTCAGTGCTTCCAACAAGCGAGTTCCCTTTAGCCTCTTCCACGAGCTCCTGGAGAGGGTTCTGGCTCCTCTGCGGCCTCTGGCATGACTTATTTATGAGACATGGACCTCGTGTGGGAGGCACACGTGCAATCCTTCACGGTGTTGGACACTGACCCCTCTGCTCTGTTGCCGTAGATACAGAATCTGACATGACTACAGACACCCAGCTTCGGACACCAACACAGCGAGCGTGACCACAGACCCTGTTTTCTCACCTACCCACAGGGTAATTATTTAAAGACGTATTCTTTCTCATTAAATCCTAACGAGGGTCCACACCACTCACTCGAAGCACTAGGTATTTCAGCAGAGTTGAAAAGATGCCAACTAAATTTACTCACATACTAAACACTCAGATAAAGGCCATTTGGCTTTGGAAAAAAAGAGAAGTTTCACTTGTATTCATAAATGTTACATGCAGGCTCAGTTAACTCTCCAACTAGATGCGGATTTAAAATGTAAATTATTTAAAGTGCCTTAGACCTATGGTCCACGTTCCTTATTCTAAGGCAGTGACACGTACATTACACATACATTATTCATGCGTTAGGCACCCATTATACACACAGTGATGACCCCGGAGATGTAAGCTGTCAGGAAAGAGGCTATTGAATATTATGGCCAAATCCCTTCATTTTTTTGCCCCCGAGCTCTGTTTTTTTTTTTTTTAATTTTTTTTTCAACATTTATTTATTTTTGGGACAGAGAGAGACAGAGCATGAACGGGGGAGGGGGCAGAGAGAGAGGGAGACACAGAATCAGAAACAGGCTCCAGGCTCTGAGCCATCAGCCCAGAGCCTGACGCGGGGCTCGAACTCACGGACCGTGAGATCGTGACCTGGCTGAAGTCGGACGCTTAACCGACTGCGCCACCCAGGCGCCCCCCCGAGCTCTGTTTTTAATGGAAATATCTTTCACAGGTATTACGTGTGTCTCTGTCTCCTACAGATGGTGTCTGTGGCCACTGGTAAAATTTCTCTGCTAACTGCTGCTGGCTGCCAGCACACCCAGATCCAATCTTATGACCTACAAACTCTGGCCTTCCAACATCCCGCCAGACAGAGTGGTTCACTCTGAAGTCTTAAGGGCTTGCTGAGAGCAAATGTCATGATCCCAAACTCTAGTTCCTTCAACAAGCAGTAATTGTTGAAGCAGTAATTGCTTCAACAAGCAAAGTATGATCTAGGAAAACTAGCATCTCCTGCTGGGACCCCTCCCCAGCACCTCCCAGACTAAATTCCAGGGTCAACTTCTAATGGCACACGGCAAGGTGGCATGCTGCCCTGGGAGCGTGGATGGCAAATTTTGTCTGTCCGTGTTTGCAGACATGCACTGAGCATTCAGGAAGGCCTTGCGGGCAGCTTTGTTTGCTTCAACATGGAGCAGTACCTATAATTTACCGTGGTGCCAGTGATGGGGGATGCCATCATGATTATCACCTATCATGCAAAGCTGTGGACAGGGCAGTGGAGGCATGGGGATGGGAGAGATGCGGCCCAAGAGATGCCTGGACATCTCCTCTATTGAGAAGTTCTCTGGTGTCAGCTGGCAGGTGTCACCTCCCATGAGGACTCTGCCCCTCTGCCAGATGAGTTTATGAAGTCAGGGCCGATGTTGGCTCTAAGAGGTTTCCTTGATGTTGTGGAAATATATTGTGTTGCTCTCATGTCCCTTGATTTGCCAGAAATACTCAATATGAGAGAAGGAGGCAAGCGTGGTAATGGAAGGCAAGCCCTGCATTCAAATCCAGACTGAGCCACTTAATGGCTACGTGATGTTGGATGGGTTAAGTGCACCATCTTCCTTTGGGTGAGAGGACGCATGTGAAGTGATCTGCGTTCTCCCTGGTATACAGTAGGTGCTCAATAAATGTCCGTTCATGGTGGTGAGGATTATGTGGGTTTCTTCAACTCAAGGTGCCTCACCCTAGTATTATCTTCCTCCTCCCCCTTCCTTACACTCATGTTGTGGGATCTCTCTTACCATTTGAAAGCATGGATTTCTTTTTGGGGGCTGGCTTACTTTAAAGCCTATGAGATCTTTTTCAGGATAACAATAATTAAAAATGATAACTGATCTGACTTGATGGCAGGCCCAAATGATCTCCCAAACCCTCCTTCTGGTTAACATTGAATGGTGCTACGGGCAGAAACAAAACGAAAAACTGAAAGTTTGGTATTGTGCCTACGGAATTTTTCCCATTCAATCTCTTTGTAATTACATTTAAACTTAATATTGGTCTACAGGTTGAATTAATGAGGAAGGTAGGGAAAACAGAAACGTGCCAGGTACTAATCCTGCTTCCCCAGGCTTTAGCTTTGCCTGTCTCTGGTTAAGCCCATGGTTCCAAAATTATTTTTCACTGAAGAGACATAAAAAGATGTCATAAATGGCACAGAATATCCTTGCATGGATATTTTGTGTAAAGGGCTTGGAATTGGAAAAGATGTCACTTTCTGGGGTTGGGAGGCCAGAGGATATGCCACATTAACCAGTCTGCTAGATTCTGTCTGAAATCTGAGACAGTACCCTGTTTTGATGGACTTTGCAAAGTCCAGTCCCCAAAGCAGATTACTTTTCTCAAAAAGTCATGCAGCCTTGGGCTTATCGACTGGTTTTCTCCACCTATGCTAAACACCTAACATCGCACTTTCACTTTATATCTGGAGATTCCTCTTCTAAAAGCACACATGATTCAGCCAGCTACAAGGGCTCATATAAATCTTCAGCTTTTGCAGTGAACATGGAATCAGAGAGTTTGGCACTTTTAAATCGAAGTACCAGCATCATCTGAAGCCCATATGAGAAGACGGCTTCTAAAACAGCAATTCTGAAATTTTAATTCGAATTTTAATGTGGATATAAATCGTGTTAGAGGACAGATTGTCATTCAGTGAGTCTGGGGCAGGAAGGGTGGGAGATGATGCATCCCTAACAAACTTTCAGGTGTTTATGATACTGCTGGTCCACGGACTGCACTTTGAGTGGCTAGGTCATAAAGTATGTGTAGATCTGTTGCTGTGCTTGAATTTACCTCTGTGTAAACCACACTCTCCATGCACATCGTAGATTAACTTGTCACTCGGCCCCAGGAATAACCTCTCCCCGCTCAAGCTGCCCCACTGTTCTGGTGGGTAAACTGCCAGAGTAGAACTCTCTGCATACAAGATGGCGCTTGAAGCCCTCCACTGGGTAGACCCTGATTGGTCCGTTCATTCCATGACTCCCGGGTCTGTGGAGCTCGGCCTTTGTGGCACATGGATGTTCTTAGGAAGTGAGTGCCCTCTTCCTTCAGAGCTAGTCCGACATTTTCCTTCTCTACTTTCCCATGGCCTTCTTCTTCTTCTTTTTAAATTAATGCTTATTTATTTTTGAGACACAGAGAGAGACAGCGTGAGCAGGGGAGGGGCAGAGGGAGAGGGAGACACACAATCGGAAGCAGGCTCCAGGCTCTGAGCCATCAGCACAGAGCCCGACATGGGGCTTCAAACTCATGAACGGTGAGATCATGACCCAAGACAAATTCGTATGCCCAACCGACTGAGCCCAGGCGCCCCTCTCATTGCCTTCTTATCCTTGCTTCATTACCAATTAATCCTCCCACTCACCACGGGGGGGGGGGGGGATTACTCAATTTGTTTCTTTATTATCTGTTCTTCAGTCTCATTTTTCTGTGGCTTACTGTCTGTCTCCTACCAGTAAACCCTTCTGTCTCCAGGAATCCCTTGACTCACAGGCTGAGTTCAAGTTTTTTGACTCCCCTTTAATTCCCGCTCCCTGTGTTCACCGCTTCCTTTCTTCTCCACCCAAGACTTCCATTTCCTATTTCTACACCTAAGTTTAGAAAGGTTTAGGAAGCCAAGATTCAGACAGCAGTGGCACCATTCAATTGAGATCTAGGTCGATGACCTACTAAAAGAATCACATCTTAAAAAAAAAATTATTATTATTTATTTATTTTTGAGAGTGGGGGCAGGGAGAGAGAGAGAGGGAGATACAGAATCTAAAGCAGGCTCCAGGCTCTGAGCTGTCAGCACAGAGCCCAGTGAGGGACTGGAACTCATGAACGGTGAGATCATGACCTGAGCCAAAGTCAGATGATTAACCAACTGAGCCACCCAGGCAACCCATGATCACATCTTTGATTGTGTCATTCCATTCCTAGGCATTTCATTAAGAAAATAGGTAGAGTTAGAGGCAAAGATAGGTGTACAAGGATGTCCACTGGAGAATAGTTTATAATAGCAAAAAAAAATTGTTTAAAATAAACTGGCAGTTAAGTAACAGATGGCCCATCAAAATGGCAAATATTATGTTGCCATTGAAAACCTATATCACGGGGAGGGTGCACCTGGGTGGCTCAGTCAGTTAAAGCTTCTGACATTGGCTCAGGTCATGATCTTGCAGTTCGTGGGTTCGAGCCCCGCATCAGGCTCTGTGCTGACAGTGCGGAGCCTGCTTGGTATTCTCTCTCTCCCTCTTTCTCTGACCCTGCCTCACTTCTGCTTTCTCTCTCTCTCTCTCTCTCTCAAAATAAATAAATAAAGCTTAAAAAATTGTTAAAAAAAATCAAACCTTCGGTGCCTACTGATTAGGTGAAAATGCTTATAAAAGTTAAGTGAAGTAGCACCTGGGTGGCTCTGTCGGTTGTGCATCCGACTTTAGCTCAGGTCATGGTCTCACGGTTTGCGAGTTCAAGCCCCACGTCAGGCTCTGCGCTGACAGCTCGGAGCCCGGAGCCTGCTTTGGATTCTGTGTCTCCCTCTCTCTCTGCCCCTCCCCCACTCATACTCTGTCTCTCTCTCTCAGAAATAAATAAACATTAAAAAATTTTTTAAAAAGTTAAGTGAAAAACATAACTGGATAATGATGCATATATTAAAATTCTAATGTTATTAAAGATATGCATAGTAAAGACTCACAAGCAACGCACCCAATTGTTAATAATAATAGTTTTCTCTGGATGATGGGATTAGGGAGAAGTTATTTTTATGACTTTTATATGCCCTATGCTTTCCACGGTGGAACTGCATTCCTTTATTTCAAAAAACCCTAATATTTAGGAGAAAATTTAAATATAAAAACAATTGACTTTATGAATTTAGATATTAGATCCCACTTATAGTGGATCATTTCAACTATTTGGGTTTTAGGACGGCTTAGAGCTCACGTTCGAGTTTCCACTGAGTGTTGCAGAATGCCCAACTGAATAACTGTAATAATGTTCCCTCCGCAAAAATGTTGACAATTGCGGGCTTTTAGGCAAGGAACTGAAATGAGATTCATTCCCATCTTTCCCCTGAATGTAGTAATCTCTTTTGCACGTTCCAACGTACTTTCTCTAGTGACAAGTTCATTTCACATGCGACTCCTCAACTGGCTAGCAAACTTGCTTGACTATTTTGGGCATAATTACAGATAATCAGACAGCTTCGTAGACTAATGTGACTTCTACTCACTGCAAAGAAAGCAATTTGCATTTCCAGTGTCTCTTCTGTCTCTCTCTTCTGCAGTATCAACATTGTGCATTGCCCCTATTAGTTCATGCCTGACTAGGGGACTGAGGGTTCGCCCAGATGATGTCGTGAGAAAGGACTGATCACGTGAGCACCCAGGAATTAGTACACCCTTCACTGTAACGACAGCTACAGGTGTCACTGGATTGGCTAGTGCATTACCCCGACATTTCCTTGACCACACGTCTTCGATATTTCCTGGTGAGATAATGCCTTTCGACATAAGCGATTGTGTCCTTGTCCATGCTATAAAGAGTCCCCAGGACCAAGGAAATGTGCCCAGCCAGGCCCCGTGGGCCCCCTTCTAGATCCCACTCTGTGTACCGAGAATCCCAGAATTCCCAGTCCAAATGGCAGATAGCCCAAGAGGACACTTGGCTCTCCTTGGATGGTGTCATATCATTTACCCCATAATGGAGGGCAGTGGAGTTGCCAAATTATTCCATTAGTATTTTCCTGGAGTTAATCAACTTATTATCTCTCCAACCACTTCTTCTATTCACTTTATCACACATTGAACTTGTCCATCTATAAACATACCCATCAACTGACCCAACTAGCTACTTATCCACCCGCCCAGTCCATCCATTTTTTAACTGTGTGCCAGGAACCATATTAGTCACTGGCAGGGACTCTAATAAAGTCACCATGGCCCCTGACTTGATGCCCTCACAGGCCAGGAGGTGGATGGGCACACAGCCTGATGACACTGCTGAGTGATGAGACATGAAAGACAGGAAAGGGACTTGGCCCAGGGAAGACAGGATCAGAAAAGACTCCCCAAATGACATGCCTTGCAGAATGAGGGTATTTTGCCAAGTAGAGAAGAGACGATGGGGGTCCAGGTTGAGTGAATACATGAGCAGTGTAAAGAGGCAAGGTGGTCACATGGAAGGTGAGAAACAGCACCTAGTGAAGGGCCCAGGGTGGACACAGATGAGGAGGGACTGGGGCTGGGCAGGCAGCAAGAAGGCAGGCTGCACGGTCTGATGGCATCCCTGAGGGCCACAAAATTATTTGCCTGTTTGATTGTTTTGAAGCAAGATTGTAATGTCATGGAGTTTCTGTTAAAAGAACCGGGGAGGGGGGCACGAATCACAGACAGGAGGTGGGTTCGGTCAACAAAGGGATGACGAGGGGGCATATCAGAGATATGGGGCAGAATACACAGGACTCCTTGGGGCAGAATACACAGGACTTGGTAGGGGAGGGACAGGGAGAAGTGGAAGGCCACTCATTGATCTCCGACGTGCGCAGTTGGCTTCGCCTTTAGCGGACGCGGGGAATGCTGGGAGTGAAACAGGCCAGATATGGACGCTTCCAGCTCATCCACTACCTCCTTTATTTAGGGGATGTCTATTGAATGATGCTAGTATGACCCACAGAGGATACAGTGGTAAACCAGATGGACGTGGCCCTGCCTGCATGGAACTCTGTCTCATTTTGCTAAGCCTTCACCAGAAGGACAGATATCTCCCCCGCTGCCCCGGTCTCATGGACCCACAGACCGAATCCCCATGCATTTCCCCCCAAGCCAGTGAGCATACACAGGGCAACTCCTCCATTAAGAGCAGAACCTGACATCTGACTGACCTCTTGGCGGTTGACCTCCTATCAATCAGTCGTCTCTGTTATTAAGATCCTGCTGTCGGCGGCATTCAGTCACCAAAGGCCGCCGACGGCTCCTCACCACACATTACCATACAACTATATATCGCTCCTCACATGAGGATGAAGCCATCAAAGCAGATGTTTGAGAGCTTTGCCAAGAGCACCGACAACTTCTGTTCGCGCCTCCCGGATGGAAGAGGCTTCTACAGGAGACGGGATGTGTCTAGTTTTTCCTGGCTCGGAGCTCCTGCTGGACGGGTGACCAAGGGGTGTGATGGGCATTTTTGTTGGTCTCGGTCACACACTCGGAGCTTTACCAATATTGGGGCGTGGATGCACCGGTCACGGTGCAGAGTGCATTTCCCGGGAAGCATGTTCTGTGCCCTGAAGCTGTGAGTCCTGACAAGTCAGAGCAACAAGCTGTGGCCTCTTCTCTAGAGGACAGGGGTGCCTCCAGCCAGGGCAGCAGGTGCTAACTAGCATTTCCTGTTTGGTCAGCTAAATCTCCTGTCTGTGTGAACAACCCAGAGGTATCAGCAAACTAGCGGGGAAAGACACATACACACACACTTCAAACCAACCTTCCGTTCTCCCCTCGGTGCCCCCAACAGCTACAAATGCTTTGATTAGAGTGACAAGCCTCTGTAGGACTCCTACTTCCGCGGCTCCTCTAAAGAATTACTGAACACCTCGTTCTTCAGCTGACAAGTTCCGCGTTGCCTTTTCTGTTTGGAAATTCAGTGTGGTAGCGATTTCATTCACTTGATTTCCTATGCTGTGCGGTTGTGTGTGTGTGTGTGTGTGTGTGCGCGCGTGTGTGTTTGAGGGTGGACACCCAGGATGTGAAGCGTGAAGCCGTGTGCACAGTGCTATGGAGGAGGTGGTCCTCCTTGCTGGAATAGTATCCCAAGCCAGACTGTGGAGCCCAGAGGGGGACACTCGAGGGTGCAAGCTGGCGGAGCAGATGGGAGCCTGCAAGGGTGGAAGCTGTCCAGGGGTTCCGATCACTCTAGCACGCTCCCCGTGATGCAGGCTGCTCAGCTTGCATACAGCTTAATCAGCTCAAAATGCCAACGCGGTCCTTTCCTCCGGAATTCCCTTCTTTTCACTGGCTTCCAGATAGGTGCTTTGCACAAAGGAGGGAGGTGAGATGGGGTGAGGCAGGCATGGTGGCCTGGAGGGGGCTTTGTGGGGACTGCCTTTCGGGCTCCCGCAGGTGACACCCAAGGGCTCCATCCTGGCGTGTCGGCATCCTTCCCTCCAAGGCAGCATCCCTAAGGCTTCGAGAGCACAGCTAATGACATGTGAACAGAGGTTAAGCTCGGCTTTCACAGGGTCACTCGGCCTCTGTCTGCTTCTCCGAGCTTCCAGAGCCGCTCTGGATCTGCCGGCAGGCTTGATGAGTGCTCAGCCAGACAGGAAAGGAAATTATGCAGACAGGGGAAAAATCATACCGCTTCCTCAGTTTCCCTAAGGCGAAAATGCTACATGGGGAGGCACATAAAACACTCAAGGGCACGGACTGTCGAAGATTTTGTTGGGCTTGTCTATTTTGTTACGAGGATGGTAGCAACACCCCCAGGATGGAAAGGGCTGTAGGTCTCTCTTCAAGGGCAGAAAGAAGGGGGTGAATAGGATATTGGCAGGTAGGTGTGGGTGGGTGGGAGTCCAGACGGAGTTGGCTGGAAATAGCATTAACGGGGAAAAGAAGGCTGCCTTCCTGGGGCTGGTGGAAATTAGAAAGCAAATGAGCCATCTCCCTCCTGTGTCAAGTCCTCCTCCTGTGTCAAGGCTGCCAGTTAGACCCTCTCAAAGCAACGCACATCTTTCCTTCTTAGTTTTTAGCACAGTCCACAATTTCACACTTACCTGTACCATCATCCTACTGAAGCTTGCCTCTCCCACTGGACCCTAAGCACCAAGAGTCGAGGGACTGTGCAGATTATCACAGACCATCATATCCCCAGCATCTAGCACAGTATCTGACACCTAGACCTTTGTTGAACGGGTGGAACACGCAGAGATGGCCTGGTGGATTAAAGTTCAAGCCAACAGCTCCAAGGTCTTTGAGCTTGGAGCCAATGCTTTTCCTGAGTACCTACTACATCCTAGATACGGACTGGCACTGTGGATATTTCAGACAAAGCAAAAATGCCCCTAGCATTGCGGTGCTCTCTGTCTAGCGGCACAGACAGACCTCAACCAGAAGGGCTGAAAAGCGGATGCAGATAGCTGGTGTATTCTCTGAGGCCAGGGGAAGAGAAACCATCCCGACCTTCCCTCCATGCTTCTGTGTCTTCCAAGACTTAACTACCCATGAATTAGGAGTTGGTTTTCTTTGAGCAAAGACTGGGAGGCATAGCATACAACATTAATAAATTTAGATGTCATCAATTTGTGGAAATGGCACCCATCCCGAGACGCTGTTTGGCATTTATATTGCATTCCCTAAATGGATTTCCAGAAGTGTGTTTTTCGAGCGTCTTGAGCCCAGAGAAATGAAGACTGTAGCTTTTTCTTTTTCTCATTTGATTTTTAAACAAGATCAGTAGGGTGGCCAACAGATAAATAATTGGTAAAACTGGAAATAAAGCTTTCAGTTAGATTAAATCAAATCACTTGAGCAACCGTCTGGGGCAACTTGGAATCCACACATTCTGTGCTAGGTGTTGGGGATGCCCAGACTCTAGAGATACTAAGATAAGGAAATTTAAGGGCTCTACCCTCGAAGAGTTTATAGCCTCTTAAGAGGGAAGGAACCGAGCTCTGCAAGCATGTACCAAGTGCCATCCTTGGGGTATAGATGCTTCTCTTTTTGCAGGTTTCAGTCCAAACTTCACTTCCAAGGGGCTTCCTCTGACCGCTTCGTCAAATCCCACACCTTCTTCCGCCAGCCACACTCTCTCATTACTCTACGTTATTTTCCTCATCTCACTTACTATTTTCTGAACTTAAGTATTAGCATATGTTTGATTTTATACTGATTTCCAAGCTGGAATGTAAGTTCTATACATTGCTTGCTCACCTCCATACCCCAATGCTTAGAACAGCATATGGCAGTTGCCACTGAATGATGGATGAATGCATGAATGAATGCTGTTGCCACTGAATGGATGGATGAATGCATGAATGACTGCTGTTGCCATTGAACGGATGGATGAATGCATGAATGAATGACTGACTTGGAGATAGCAGAAAGAGGCATGGTAGCATCTAGAGGGTGGCAGATAGATAGAGTGGAACATGAGTCTGGGGCAGGTTGTGAACGGGTGTGAAGGCCATGCCCAGAGAGTGCGTGTGTCCCTCTATGCACATGTGCAGATAATGAGACTTCCCCATGCCAGAGAAACATGGGGCCAGATCTCTGATCCACAAATCCCCCCTCTGGTGGCCTGATAGAATGAGGCTGGCTGTAGAGAAAATTAATGAATCGTTCCCAGGAGAGAGGGACACAAATTGCAAGCATCTAATTTAGCACATCCACAAAAATATTTTTTTCTTCTTTGTTGACATCAGAAATCCTTAACTGCCCCCCCCCCCAACTCTTATTGGAAAGTCTTTGGCACTGAGCATATTGAACTGTGCTTGGGAGGTTTCCACATCTCTCCACCCAGGGTCATCTGGGATTTAACATTGAACAACTTAGGTAGAAGAAGGTCTAGGACTAATTAAGTCCCGATTGGGTTTCTAACAGTGAGTTTGTGAGCTATTTTTAAGTCCTCCCTAAAGGAGGTGAACAGAATAAAAGCTTCATCATTAACTATGTTTCCAATAAATGGAGTCTCCTGGTTAATTTAGGGAAAGTCCCATCAACTAAGAGAATTCTGTATCATACTGACAAATTTCTCTTAATATCTGCACATAATGGCTGGTAAGCGGAAAGAAGAACTAACATATATTGTACTCATACTGGGGCCAGGCATTGTCAAAGGCATTTTACACACATTTTAAACCAAGTAAAAAACCCTCTGAACTATTATTTATCCTCATTTTGTAGATGAAGAAACAAAGGCAGTGAAGTAAATCCATGCCAGAGACCCTCCAAGGAGTAAGTAGCAGAGCAGGGATTTGAAACCAAGGATTCACAGGGCTTAAAAATACAGACCCAGGAGTCCTAAAGAGTGAGATACAGGACTTTACCACTCAGCCCCATGTGACCTCTGGGTTAGCTATTCAGTCTCAAAGCTGGGGCTTTCGGATCCTAATAGTTCCCACCTCAGAGACACTGTGAGTAGAGACATCTCACATTCACTGAGAGGATGTGTGCAAAGAGACATCTCACATTCAATGAGAGGATGTGTGCAAAGTACTTGGCATAGTGCCTGACATCTAGAAACCACTCAATGCAGTTCTTTTTCCACACTGCAGTAGTGATCTAACGGTCTCTGTCGTCACCCAGGACAGATCCAACTCTGCTCCAAAAGAGCCAGAAACTAAATGATGAAGCCGTGTTCTACCTGGTGCTCTTGTCATTAGCCACATCAAACGCCCTTGATGGGGTGGTTCAGAAATCATGGTCTTGACCACTGAGGCAACTTCGTGTCCATTTGATCTTTGCTTGGGTTAGGGCTTTTCTACTTTGGCATTCTTAATATCCGGGAGCCGGATCGTTCTTTGTGGTGGGGCCATCCTATGCATCGTGGGATGCGGGGCACCTGTATACTTGAGGCCAGCACCTTCTGAGCTGTGACAATCAAAAATGTCGCTGGACACTGCCAGATTTTCCCCAGGGGCACATCTCCCCCCTCCCCAATTAAGAAGCACTAACTTAGGTGAAAATTACCAGGGATTTCTATGGCTGAAGACCAAGCCAGAGGTTCCTAGGATTCCAAGAGGGAGCTCCCCTTAAAGAGTTCACAGCTCTTGCTAAATAGAGATGAATTCCCACTGGGGAACCAAGGCAGGGCAACCAACATGTTACCATAGCCGGTTAGCTCACTGAACTCCTGCTACCAGCCCACAATGTTTTGTAGATTGTTAATTTCCCATTAAAGGGGCCATGCCATTTAATAAGTATTCTGTCATTCGGCTCCATAGGTAGAATGAAAGGGTGAGGACTCAGTAAGTTTCTTTTGATATTTTTAATGAGCACTGGCAGCTATAGTCACTCACCCAGCATTTATTGAGTGCCTGCTGAATGAAATGTCCCATGTCAAGTCTCTAAGAGCATCACAAAAAGACTGAAGTCTCTCATGCAGGCCACATTACCTCATGGGAGGAATATTAACGAATTCAAATGATACTTCTTAAAAACCTACTGCGTGCCAAGCCACTTGCTAGGCCCTGGGTGGAACGTGCTGGAAGAAAGGGTATTATCGTTCCTGTGTTCTTATAGCTTGTAGAAAAGCAGTGTTTTCCCAAGTGAGGTCTTTGGACCAGGAGCATCAGCATCATGTGATATGGATTGAATTGCATCCGCCCAAAAAGATAGGTTGAAGTCCTAACCCCCAGCAGTTCACAATGTGACTTTGGAAATAGGGTCTTTATAGTAGTAAATAAGAGAGGAGGAGGTCAATGGAGTGGGTTCTGATCCAGCAGGGCTGGTGTCCTTACATAAAGGGAAAATTAGGTACAGAGCCATATTCGTAGATGGAAAACCACACGAAGACACACAGGGAAGATGCTGTGGGCAGACAGTACTGAAGGGATGCTGCTAGCAACCACCAGAAGCTGGAAAAGTCAAAGAAGGATCATATCTTAGAGCTGTCGGATAGTGTATGGACCTGCCAAATCCCAGATTTCTGGCCTCCAGAACCATGAGAGGATAAATACATTTCTGCTGTTTTAAGCCACCCAGTTTGTGATACTTTGTTCAGGTGGCCCTGGGAAACTCCTACACCTGGGAACTTGGTAGAAATGCAAATTCTTGGTCCCTTACCCAGATCGACCAAATCAGGCCCTGTAGTATGTAAGGAGACCCAGCAATCTTGTGTCTTAACAAGCCCTCCTGGGGATGTTGATGCAATGCCAGAATATGAGAGCCACTGATACAGAGCAGTAACTCTCAGGTCTGGCTGCATATTAGAGTCACCCGGGTACCTTAAAACGAAAAAACAAAAACGGTACCTTAGAGATCCTGATAGGATGATTCTAATGTGCAACCAACCTAAAAATGGCTGGTCTGCAAGAACCTCTCTCAAATGTCAGGACGTGTGTCTCAGAAGGCACGGCATCACAGGGGGGTCTTGTGAAAATCCAAACCGTGGTTTGGTAGGGCTGACATGGGGCCTAAGACTTCGCACTTCTAACATGCTCTAGGCTGAGGCCATGCTGGTCCATGGCCTACGCTTTAAGAAGCGAGGGTCATATAATACTTGATGGCATGAGCAGCTGATAATTATTGAGTGTCTTTCAAAGCCAACCACTGAGCTAGGGAACAGCATTCACTGGCGGATGAGAAAGACACGGCCTCTGCCTTGTGGGGCCTGCACCCTGTTAGGGCTTATGCATTATGCATCGCACTGTTATGACCTTACAGCACCTGCAAAGACGTCTGACAAGGTAGAGTTGAGTCTTCTATCCGGCAGAACAATGCTAACTGTTTGTAACCATTGTTTCTCAACAGCTTACAAACAAACGACTTCCTCCGGTCTGCTCAATGTCACATGGGGGGTTCTGGCATCCAGGTCCTTCCATCTTAAGCTGTGCCCTCCCTTAGTTTCCTGAGGTACTCTCAGTTCAGCTAGGGGGTGAGGAAAGAGAGTGAGGGGGGATCTAATAACTTCTACTGAGTTCCATTGTCTCTGATACACAGCCCTAACTGCAAGGGATGCTGGGACAGTAAGTCTAACTCCGTGGCCAGAGGGAAAGGAAGTGGGTGAACACACTGTCTCTATCACACATCTGGAAAGGTGAGTCAGGTTGGTCAGACGAAGAAAGGGAGAGAGGGGTAAGAGTGTGAATACACAGTGAATATTTGGTAAAGAATCACAGACTAACCAAATTTCCATAGCTTCTCTCGTTATTATTTTCCTTAGAGGGACAGGTGTGGTAATTCTCCTTAGGTGTCCAGTGACCCAACAGTGTGACATGTTAAAATGTTTCTAAGGGACTTGAAGAGACATTTCCCCAAAGGAGATATACAAATGGCCAACAAGCATATGAAAAGATGGCGAACATCACTAATCATCGGGGAAATACAAATAAAAATACCACAGGATACCACCTCACACCCATTAGGATGGCTACAGTCAGAAAATTAAAACAAATAACAAGCGTTGGCAAGGATGTGGAGAAGGTGGAATCTTGGGCCGTGTTGGTAGGAACGTAAACCGGCACAGCATGAAAAACAGTATGGCGGTTCCTCAAAAACATTAAAATAGGATTACTGTACGATGCAGGAATCCACCTGTGGGAACCCAAGAGATTTAAAAGCAGGGTCTCCAGAGACATGTGTACATTGGCACACTTAACTGCATTATTCACAACAGCTCTAATGTGAAAGCAACCTGAGTGTTCATTGAGACAAATGGATCAGCGAAGTGTGGCATATACAGACAAGGGGATATTATTCATCCTTAGAAAGGAAGAGAATTCTGCAAATATGCAGTCTCTGCAACAAAAGGAGGAACCTTGAGGACATCGTACTTAGCTAAAAAAGCCAGGCACAAAAAGACATAGACTGTATGATTCCACTTCTATGAGGTGCTTAGGGTCATCACGGTCACAAAGACAGAAAGGAAAATGGTCACCAGGTGTATTGGGAGGAGAGGGGCATGGGGAGTGGGGAGTCACTGTTCAATGGGTACAGGGTTTCACTTTTACAAGATGACGAGAGTTATGGGAATAGATGGTGGAGATGGTCGCACGCCATTATTAATGAATTCAACACCACTGAACTGTATACTTAAAAATGGTTAAGATGGCGGGGTGCCTGGGTGGCTCCATCAGTTAAGCATCCAACTTCGGCTCAGGTCATGATCTTGCGGTCCAGGAGTTCGAGTCCCGCATCAGGTTCTGTGCCAACAGCTCAGAGCCTGGAGCCTGCTAAGGATTCTGTATCTCCCTCTCTCTCTGCCCCTCTCCGATTCACACTCTGTCTCAAAAATAAATAAACATCTAAAAAAATTTAAAAGAATGGTTAAGATGGTTCATTTTATGTTATCTGTATTTTACCATGATACAAAAAACTGAAAAAAATAAAGTCTAAGGAAGTGTTGGCACCTTCCTACTATTCAACGGGCAGATGGGTTAGATGTATCTGGACTTATTCCCATCATCTTTGGTCTCTGGACATGGACACAGGCCAGAAGCTGGAGCTGGTGGCTGGGTGTAGAGTCTGAGATGAGACTGGCATGTGAGCTGGGGAATGAGCAGAGGTGGGACTGAAGACTTCAGCCAGATGTCAAGAGGAAGCTAAAGGCTGTGCCTGCAACCCTTCATGGGGACAACCATAGCCACCTTTGCCAAAAAGCTCAGGGTCAGGGTGTGACAATAACACAAAATATTTTGAAGTATGTCTTGTCCAGGACAAGCCACCTAAATATCAGAAAGATTCAGAGCCAAGAGAATTGTATCTAATATCAAAGAATGGGTTGTAGACAAAGATGAATCATGGACGGAACATCAGGGAATTGCATGGACCATGTCCAGATCACGCAAAAATTCTCTCTATGATATCCCTAGTAGCTGATTCCGAGTTTTTGCCTACCTCAGCCCTCATTCAAAGGTTCAGCTGAAACCTTTTTCTCTGGACCCCACCCTCCTCTGGGACCACAGAGAGAGAAGACGTCTCATCTTTCTGCATGACCGTGGACGAACTACTTTGCCCCTCTATGCGGTATTAACATGGGAAGACTTCGCATATTCCCAACTGGAGCTCCTGGGAGGACAACACGAGTGCCTGACACATAGAAAGGGCTCTGAAAACAACAGCTAGAATTATCATCCTGACTCCTAACAACCCCTCAAAAAATGGTTCTTTCACGTGCCTCCACACCTCCCACCCCCACCGTTAGACTGCTCTGTTTTCAATGCCTCACCTTTTCCTTGTCTTAGAGTTCTAAGGCTTTTGCCTTCATCTGAATTATCATTTTCCCAGTTGTGTTCAAAGGATACGAGATCTCCAAGATTGTCGTAATTCCTTGAAAAACAGTCTCCCAAACACTTGGTATACCAGATGCCTCCCTTGAAGGTTTGCAAGGTATTCCGGTATAACAAAGGTTCTGAAAAGTCTCGCAGAGAACTGTTTGTGTGGCTTCAAGTGTGTTTTGCTTTTTGAAGTTTTTCTTGTTTGTTTATTTTTGTTGTTACAAAACAAGATATCCAATTGTATATACCTTTCAGCCAGCAATTTCCATTCCAGGTTCCCACCCTGGAAATACTGGTGCCTGGGTCATTCTTGCTGCCTATGTGTTTAATATGTCTTTGAAGACACATTATGGCTCTAACCTTGTCTCATCTGCTGATAGTAGGATGCCTTTCTCTCTGTGCCTGTATCCAAATCACCGAGTAAAATAATCCCGGAAGAGCACTAGGTTGACACCAGTCTACAATCCACACTTTTCCTAAGTGGATCAACCACTCCTTCTGCAACCCATCCACAAGGACATCCTATTATCTGAGGATTGCATTCCTTTTTAAAAATATTCTCTCAACTTCCACTCTATAGCTTGAGTATAAATTTGGACTCAATTGCCTGGGTGAAATCTCATAAAAGTCCTTTCAACCGAGACCGCATTTTTTTTTTCCTCCAGTAGATCAACAGATTGTTGGTCTGTCTTAACTGGTCATTTCAGTCTCGAGATGCTGATTGATCGTCTATGGAGATGAGCGGAGAGTAAATGCTTTGGGTGACACTGATGACTAATGCCCAGGAAATGGTGCAAACAGAAATAAATCTGAATAGAAATAACCTGAAGTTACCCAGGAACAAACGCATTTGTGCACAATCCAAGCAACAAGAGCCAAAGCTTCCCATGCCCCCTCCTAATCTTTATAAATGATTTTCTCCTGAGCCACTTGGCACATTTCCATTATGGCCTCCTGAATATGTATAGACACAGCAGGTAATTTAAGATTGCTGTAAGTGTCTGACAAAAACATAGTGCGTGTTCAACTTGTTTAGGAAACATCTTAATGACAAGCAAAGCAATTTATGGAGGCCATATTTTTATAGCCGAGTAACATCAACATTTATTATTTGGGCCATAACTGGGAAAGAAAACAGACTTCCCCCATTTAGACAACAAAATTAAATTCCTAGGCAGGCAATAGAGAAATAGGCACAATTTTGAATACAGTTATGGTATAAAATAATATTCCTTTAAAAATATGGTGGAAAACCTGGGAAGAATAGTATAATGGCCTGATCAGATATTCCTAGGATATAATTTTGGAGTACAATCCCTTCCAAGGGGCTACAGTTTGGAATTATAAAATTCAAGGTGATCTACTATAAACTTATTTTTCCTCCTAGAATGCCACTATTTTAGGTAATAGTTATATGTTTCTATATATACTCACCCTCCCCCCACCCCATAGAATTAATGATGTCTAACAAGCTTCTGCCTCAGAATTATAATGATTCTGACAGGTGCCGCAGAAATGAAACCTCACTTAGATAGGGCAGGGTGTGGACAAGGGGCTCTTTCTCCTTTTCTATCTCATTCATATTCTAGTTCCTCAAAATTAAGCAATTGTAGATCTACCGAATTCAGCTTCTAACACCTCCTACATTCAGGTCTCACTGACAAGGAAACCATTTAGATAAAAAATTCAAGCCAAGAAATGCATTTCACCTTTTAGGCTGCAGCCTAACCTGCGACACAGGGATGGCTCCTGGAAGAAACACAGGGCAAACCGACTTTACAGATGGGCCAATTTATTGCCTCAGTGGGCTCATGAGAGTCATGCGAAATTGGTGTTTGGTTTAATCCACTTGCCCAACAAACACTTCTTGGGGGTCTGTCTGTAGATAGAGCACACTGCTGGGTCTTCTGAGACACGGCAGATGAAATGCCTACTCACCCTGCATGGTTTCTGTGTAGCTCAATGAAGTCATCACTTCTGTGACTCATTCTTGTTACCTGAGTCCCCAAGCTGCCATTCCAACATGTTTGCAGGCCCTTAAACTCCACATTTGCCCTCAATACTCTTTCCCAGCAAGTGAGCCGGGCTTCAGCTTCACTGAGAGGATGAAGGGCCTGGGACACGTGCCACCTCCATCCACCATGCGCCTCTCACATTCTATTTGCACCATTTGAGAAGCACTGGTGCCACCCTTGCGGTCCGTCCCTCCTCCACTCCTCATCTCCAGTCCATCTCGAGGGCTGCTGATGTCATCCGGCCCTCAAAGTTCCACCACCCTCTCCGTCTCCACCATCAGGCCAACACACGCCATTGCTGTCTCTTTTTGGAGCCAGTGCGGTAGTGTCCTAGTTGACCCTACCTTTGCCTTACTCCCTCCCCATCTCTTCTTAACACTCAAACCAGAGTGGTATTTACAAAATGCTTCTCTGACAGTGTCTCCCTACCATGTAAAATACTTAGAATGTTTCCCATTTCCATTAGGATAAAGACAGAACCTGCCAACATGGCCCACGAGCCTGTTGGAGTCCAGTCCCTGCTGATTTCACCAGCAGCATCTGCACCCAGGCTCCTGTTCCTCTCCATGCTCCGTCCTGCTGGCCTTACTTCAGTTTTCCACACTTGCCAAACTTATACTGGCCATGGGACCTTTGTACATGCTCTTCTCCCTTCCTGGAATGTTCTTTCTACCCCCTTTTGCCCAGGTAATACTGCCTTATCCCGCTGGTTCACTCCAAGTATCACTTCCACGAGAAGTCTTTCCATGACTTCCTTGGTCAAGTCAGTCCACCCTAACATAGACCCTCTGGGAACCATGACCATTTGTCTCTTAACGCTTGTTACCTTGGTTGGTAAGTTTATTTGACTGGTGATGATCTCCCCTGCTAGGTTATAAGCTCCATGAAGGCAACACCTGATTAGGTTTTGCTCGTTTCCCTCCATAGCAGTTAGCACAGTTTGGGCTCAATAGATATTTAAGGTGTGGATTTCTCAATGACTCACAATGACAAAGAGATTCATGGCTATCCATGGGTGTTTATCCAAATGCTTTCCTGGGGGAATTCCTTCCATTACCCAATCCAAAGAGAGGTGAGTCAAAGCTAGAAGGTTGTTTCTGTTTTTCAGTCACTTGAACACTTTCTCTGTGCCAAGCACTGCCCTAAACTCTCCTCTTGCATCCACTGATTTAATCTTCGTGGCACTCCAACAGATGGACACCGGCTAGATCCTCAATGTATGGATGGGAAAACTGAGACCTCGCTGCTGAGTGAATTGTCCAAGATGACACAGCCGGTTCAGCATGATATTCCTAGCACCATGCACAATCCCTGTCACGTGCTAAGGGCTCTAGAAGTATTTGTAGAATGAGTGAATGAATAGAGGAATTAGCAAAGCTTGTCTGTCATAAGCCACAGATCTCTAAGTACTTTCTTTTGGTTTTTGAGTCTGCCCACTTCTTGTGGTCCTCACTGCCACATACTCATCCCCACCTTGGCCACTTCGCACCAGAACTCTGGTGTCCTAACATCCCCCCCCCCCCCCATATGCTATTCACTGTCCCCACTTCACTCACCCACCATGGGCCTAGAGTGACCTCCAACCAAACCCATCATTCCCTTTGCCGAGCCTCTTTGGGGGCTTCTCAGGTCGGGGCACTGATCCAAGTGTTCCATTTGGCCAACAAAGACCATGGTGTCTCTTCCCAGCCTCACCTCTCTCTTGTTACTGCAGGTGCCGGCCTCCATTGTGCCCTGGGACCTTTGTTCATGCTGGGCTTCTGTGTGGAGCTCCCTTCATTGTCTGGTCTCCCAGTTAATTCTCAACTGACTTCCAAGCCTCAGTGTTTGTGGTGGACTGAATAGTGATGTCAACATTATCCAGGCCCTAATCCCTGGGACCTGGAAATGTTATCTTAAAATGGCAAAAGGTGGGGGTAGGGGTGGGACGCCTGGGTGGCTTGGTTGGTTGAGCATCTGACTCTTGGTTTTGGCTCAGGTTATGATCTCACGGTGGTGAGATTGAGCCCCAGGTCGGGGTCCTTGCTGAGCGTGAAGCTGCTTGGGATTGTTTCTCTCTTCCTCTCCCTCTGCCACCCTCCCTGCCAAAATAAATAAATGAACTTAAAAAAAAAAGATGGCAAAATGGATCCTGCAGATGTGATTAAGGACCTTGACCACACCTGCATTCCATCGGGGCCTCCAGTATCATCCTACACATTGACATCTGTGCCTTAATAAATTTGTATGAAGAGAGAATGAATCATTATTGATCAAATTGGAGATCCGATGACCCCCGTGGGTGTGTATGTGTATTTTCTCATTCACATTTAAATATGTTCAACTCTATGCATGCCTATGTTCCTAGCAGCACTATGCACAACAGCCAAAGGGGGAAACAGCTCAAACCATGGAGGAGTGCATACATAAAATGTGGTCCATCCACACAGTGGGATAGTACTCGTCCATAAAATGGAATGAACTACTGACCCAGGCTATAACATGGATGAACCTTGAGGACATCGTCAGGTGAAAGGAGCCAGTCACAAAGGGCCACATATCGTATGATTCTACTGATAGTAACTGTCCAAAATAGGTGCATTCATAGAGACAGAAAGTAGATGGATTGTCACCAGGGACTGTGGGAGGGGAGGCGGGTGCAGGGTTGCTTCCGGGGTGATGGAAATGTTTCAGAACCAGGTGGAGACGGTGATTGCACAATGCTGTCAGTTGCACTAGATGTCATCAAAGTGGTTCATTTTATCTTAATGTGATCTAATATAATATGTCTTATGTGAATTCTACTTTGATTCAAAAAAAGAAGTACACTACTTTTCTTTTTTTAACTAAGAATTATGGCTACTGAAATCCTCACACTTTCCATAGCGGAAGGAACCATGTTCCACCATTCTACCGCCTCCTCAGGTTGGGGTCTTGTATTCAATGCACACGAATCATCACAAATGCTGAGAAGGCTGCCAACTCTATCTAGAAACACCAAGTGGAAGACCTGAGTCATCTGTCGGCTCCAGGCAGGCACCTGCCATCCAAGTGGGAGGGGCTGAAGGGCATGGGAACCCCCTCCGATCTCGCCCTTGGGGGAATGCCCTCTGAAAAACGTTTGCTCTGAGAAGCACTACTCGTGAGCAGTTCTGGAGTTAGGTTGTAAATAGCACTGGATCAAGCTTTTCTGAGCATGTTCAAACGCAATCAACACTGACCTAAAGTGGAACATCACACCAAGGGGAGGGGTGGTGGAAGTGAGATGCGGGCTCTGGGTATAAGAAGTAGTCTACTCTCCTAATAGCTCGTCACCAGCTTCATGCAGACCAAACTGGGGGCCATGTAGCGCCAGAGTCTTTGTGGAGAGAGCCCCCATTTTTCCAGGACACAAAGCTTGATGAGAGGTCTTTATTCCGAGGGCCTCAGTTGAGGATGACGGAGTGACTCCAGACAGCTGAAAATGCCATCTAAATGCTTAAGAACGTGTCCAATATGAGAATCGTAAAACTCCGCACAAGGTCAGCTTGATAGTGACTCCATAAAATTCCAGAAATGGAGACCTACAGAGACTGACTTTATGGTCCACTCAATTCGGTGATATTTCTCAACTGAGGCCTTCATGTCTTAAGCTTTAATTGAAAATATTTAACCTATTACAGATTATCATAAGTAGCACTGAGCCGAACACCCCCAAAATGCTCATTTCAAATACGTGAACCCCTTCACGGGCCAGCAGGAACAAGGAGACAGAGCTCTGCGTTGGATGCAAGACAGATGATAATCTTCAGAGAACATTCCTTATGGTCAGCTCAGCAGCCGTATTAAACACCCCCCGCTTACAACTCCAGGCAAGTCATTAAACTCTTTCTCACCTCCCATTAAAAGGACCTTCTTAGCCAGCCCTTTGCTCTCCTACTTAGCTAGGACTGCATTTTTAATGTTCTCTTTATAAGTGATCTTAGTAGCATCTTATTAAAAATACAATATTCAAAGAAGAGAGATCTAAGAAAAACACTTGCCACAATTCCATAATCACCTAATCAAAGAAATGCTTTGTTTATCAATATTCCTTTCCATCTTTTCTTTAATATGCAGATTAGTTTTTCTTAAATGTGGTCACTTTATAGATAAAATTTTCATTTGTAGCACTAAATGGTGAGTGATTTTCCCTTTTGCTTATTTTTTAACATCTCCATTCAGCTATAACTACTGAAAGACAGCAGGAGTACACATCACCCATGCTTTTTACTATCCTTGCAGGATCCTACAAAAACATGTACAAGGCACTTTTATGAATTTTTTTTTTTTTACAAAAAAAAATTGTATGCATACTTCTCTACTCAAGCCACATGCATTGCTTTGGTCCAGGAAATCAGAGACACCAAGAGTTGTTTCTAAAAGCCACATACCAGGGGTGCCTGGGTGGCTCAGTCGGTTGAGCATCCGACTTCGGCTCAGGTCATGACTTGACGTTTCGTGAGTTCGAGCCCCACATCAGGCTCTGTACTCAGAGCATGGAGCCTGCCTTGGATCCTCTGTCTCCCTCTCTTTCTGCTTCTCCCTTGCTCTCTCTCTCTCTCATAAATATAAATAAATAAATAAATAAATAAATAAATAATAAAAGCCACATACTGTTTCATGGAAGGGACATAATGTCATGCACGATGGATGGACAGGCAACGTTTTCTCTTACTTTTTGCCCCTACAAAAAACAGTGCTTCAACAAATGTCCTTGTATATCTATCTTCAAGTACTGGGGTTTTTTTATTTATTGTTTTTTGTTGTTTTTTTTTAAAGAATGGCTTTCCAGAAGTAGGGCTGTTGGGTAAAGGGGGATGCCTGTTAATAACTTTAAGATGTACTGCCAGATTAGCTTGGAAGTGGCAGCACCAGGATTCAAATCCACGTCTAATGGATTCTAGAATCTCAACCGCCAACCATTAATCCTAGGCTAGCTTTCTAACTTCACAGATGGTCCGCCATAGAGTTGGACTTCTCCCAGTGGCACGCTTGCCTAGGTGTGCAATGTTTTAAAAAAGTCAGAGGGATTTAGGAGGAGGGAATTTGAATGGAATGACCTCTGTCTTCTCTCCCAATCCGAGATTTTCATATTTCCTACAATGAATCCACTGTAGAGTAGTCAGGTGGGCCAAGCAATTTAGATAGAACCACCTGAGCATAACCACTCTGGGGACATTTCTCAAGGTGACTCCTGCTAATTACACAGGTGCATGGCCATGAGGCCCCAACCATAATGAGTAACAAGGAAAAAAAATACCGGAGAAATTTGCATTGAGCGGTCTCTCTCTTGACCAAAACCAGTGCTGATATGTAAATGGACTACTTAGAAATAAGGATGAAAATAACAGTGCACCCAGCACAGTAAATTGTTTTCAGTGACTAGTATTTTTAAAGTTGTTTGATGCAATTATATCTAAGCACCTGTTGGGGTACCTCGAAACAGACGATCTTATGTTTACAGCAGTGAACCCCTTCAGAAACAAGAATTTATACAATACATACATGAGGATAAATGCCATCATAAAGGGACTGACAGGAGCCCATAGGGGCTGCTAGTTTCCCAGCACTTGAGAATGAGCCCTGTAGGAACTGATGTTTTACTAGAAACCCCACAGAAGGGTAACAGCCAATTCAGACGGCCCAACACTATAATAGGAGACATTTCCCTAAGGAGAAGACATTAATGGAAAAATCATTTCACGTTTGCATTTTTAATTTTGCAATTTAAAATCTCTCTAAATACACTTTCCCCTTTAAAATGTGATTAACCAAAATTTCCTCATCTTTATTACGGCAAATAGCCAGTTATAGTATCCCTGTTGGGATAGCAGCAGGGGCATTATTTAGATTTAAGGGGGAAAGCATGCATGAAACTGTTATTAAAACTGAATATGTTTAGTTATCACAGCTATTAAGAGGATTATTAAGGAGTTTGTGCAAGTTTGGGATATGTAGATGGAGCTAAATATGTGTATGTGTGTGGTGGGGAGTATGCTTGTGGCTCATTGTGTGTGTTTTTAATTAAATGCTCTGTTGAAACCTGGATAGTCTAGCCCTGCATTCCCAGGAAACCACCTGCGTGCCCTTAGGTGAGTCACCCAACCCATCCAAGGAAAGATCTGCGAAGTTTCTTGTGGTTCTAATCTGAAGTTTTGTTGGCACTTAAGTAGTAAATGAGTATTACAGCAAATTTCCCCTCTGTCTGCTTTGAGAAAATAACCGGGACTTCCCTGAAGTTTCACGGCTCCCAAATTGGGACAGAGAATGAAAGGGAAGAGGAGCCTGTCCTGGCTGGCGCTGGGAGGCGAGGGGGTGTTTGAACTTCTCTGTGGCTCTTACCAGATTCTTGGATGATTCTGAGTCCCAATGCCACCATGAAATGGCTCTGTGACCGTGGTTTAATCACCTAACTTCTCTGAGCCGTATTTGTACAATAAGAGTCAAATGACCTCACAGGGATACCGCACGGATGAAACGAGTCCACACTCTTCCAGCTGCAAGAGGCTGGACAGGTGCTGTTGTCACCGTCTTCCTGGGGCTTGGGGTTGAAACACCAGGAGAAAGGACTTGGACAAGTATGTGAGGATGTAAGTAATAATAACAGCCAACGGTGACTGAGCGCTTACTGTGTGTTGGGCTAACTTCTCAGCACTTTACAAGCATTAAATTACTTAGTTCTCACGACACCCCAGAGAGGCAGGTACTATTACATTCTTATTAGTCCCATTTTACAGATAAGGGCAGCGAAGCACAGAGAATTGAAATAACCTGCCCAGCATGTTGGTGGCAGGGCTGGGGTTGGGACCGGGGCTGTCTGTCCCCAGGCTTCATGCGCACTGCCTGTGCCCTGCCCCCGCCCCATGGGAACAACGAGAAAGAGAAGAGACATATTCCTCCTCTTCTGATGCTTAAGTCACAGTTCTGAGGGGTGCAGATTTTATTATCTGGGCTAATGACGACGCCGTGTTTGCCCCAAGCTTGATAACAGGCACCCTCCAGTGGGGAAAACAAACCCACAACAAACGCTCCAGCAAAACAAACTGTCACAAGAAACCCCACAAACGGAACCCCAAACCCCACACAACTCCCCCCGCCCCCCGACATTCTGCCATGATTGAGGGAAGCCTCTGACGACTGGCTGAACAGCAAAGGCGGTGGCTGCAGTAGGTCCAGGGGTTTCTGCTTGCCCCTCCAGTGCTGTGTTAGTTCCCTGTGGCTGATACGACGGATGATCCCAATGGGACAAGCCTGGTGGCTTCCACAATACACATGCATGATTTCACAGTTCTGGACATCGGAAGTCCAACAGGGGACTCACTCGGCTAAAGTCATGGTGTCAGCTGGGAGGATTCCTTCCGGAGGCTCTAAGGGAGAGTCTGTTTTCTTCCCTTTTCAGGCTTCTAGAAACTGCCCACAGCTTGCAGCCCCTCCTTGGTGTGCTTCTTCAGTCCTCACATCTTTTCTTTTTTTAAAAAAAATGTTCACTTATTTTTGAGAGAGGGAGAAAGAGAGAGATAGAGAGAGAGAGAGAGAGAGAGAGAGAGAGAGAGAGAGGAAGCAGGGAAGGGGCAGAGAGAGAGGGAGACACAGAAACAGAAGCAGGCTCCAGGCTCCGAGCCATCAGCATAGAGCCCGACACGGGGCTCGAACTCACAAACCACGAGATCATAACCTGAGCTGAAGTTAGACGCTTAGCCGACTGAGCCACCCAGGTGCCCCAGTCCTCATATCTTTTCTGACCCAGACTGGAAAGGTTCTTTAATTAGATGGGCACACCCAGATAACCTGGGATAATCTCTCCATCTCAGGGCCCCATAATCACTCTGTAGCGTCCCTCAGGGAAGGTAACCACCCTGAGAACCAGGGGGGTAACGTGTGGGCCTCTTTGGGGGTCATTATTCTGCCAGTTACAGACGTGAGCCAGAAATGAGGTCTTCAGTGACGAGGTCTGGGGAAGGAACTGTGCTCAAATCAGCAAGGGCACCGGTGCACCTGAGTGGCTCAGTGGGTTGAGCGCCTGATCTCAGGGTTGAGGGAATCAAGCCCTGCGCCAGGCTCGGTGCTGAGCCTGGGATTCTCTCTCTCTCCCTCTGCCCTCCTCCACTGTTTCTCTGAAATGAGATGAGATGAGATGAGATGAGATGAGATGAGATGAGATGAGATGAGATGAGATGAAATGAAATGAAATGAAATGAAATGAAATGAAATGAAATGAAATGAAATGAAATGAAATGAAATAAAAACACACACACACAAAACAAGGGCATGAAAATAAACAGGTGCTGCTTGGGACTCCTCCCCCGCCAGTATTACAGCTGAATCAGTATAACGCACCCTTTACGGGGTCTGCGAAACCTACTTAACCCATTGCCAGGTGAATCACAGAATCTCTCTTGGTATCAGTTTCTATATCCTTTACAAGAAGCGTACCACTGGAGGTTACTGTACGCTGTAGTTCCAAAGGCTAAATAAGTTTGAGTACAGGAAGCACAGGTTCTGGCATAAAGAAAGAGCTCAGGGGCGCCTGGGTGGCGCAGTCGGTTAAGCGTCCGACTTCAGCCAGGTCACGATCTCGCGGTCCGTGAGTTCGAGCCCCGCGTCGGGCTCTGGGCTGATGGCTCGGAGCCTGGAGCCTGTTTCCGATTCTGTGTCTCCCTCTCTCTCTGCCCCTCCCCCGTTCATGCTCTGTCTCTCTCTGTCCCAAAAATAAATAAATGTTGAAAAAAAAAAAAAAAAATTAAAAAAAAAAAAAAAAAAAAAAAAAAGAAAAAAAAAAAAAAAATAAAGAAAGAGCTCAGTAAATAACAGGTACCAGGAAACGGAAGGATGCTGTCAATCCAAGGACTCCCTTCTGCTAGCCACCATGATTGGTGCAAAGGGTGGGCATGTGACCCACCGGAGCCCATCAGAGTCAGCCCCTGGGGTAGCCGTGAGGACACTGGGAGAGAGGAGTTCCCATTCTGAGCAAGCTGCCATCTGATTCCACCGTGCAGGCTTCAGACCAATAATTTTCGTTAGAGGCGAGAAAACGAGGACCCCAAAACACGAAGTATTGCGTCTAAGCTGACACAGCACGACTCTTGCTGTCCTGACCTGACCACCTCCTGCTCATGGGGGGTTTGTTTGCAGCTTACTCAAACTCACCCCCACAACCCCTTCTCTGAGCCTCATGGCTTTGCAAGATAAGGACTGTGATCCCATTTAAAGATGAAGAAACTTGCTCTCCAGAGGGCTGAGGGCTTTGCCAAGACCTCTCAGCCAGTAAGAGGGAGCACTCACGCTTAGGTCTACTCACTACGCTGCTTGGAAACCATGTTTGAACTTTGTGCTTCCATAACCGTAAAGGACATGTAACAACGTGGTTACACATCTTCAAACCTATTTCTGTATAAACACACTGAATAAGCATCTATTCCTTCATTGGGCCTGGTATGAATATATTACCTACGCATATTATATGCTGATTTATTCTTCTAATAATGCATTATTCATTCTCTAAGCTGCATATTATGCAAATCCACAAGAATCTCTATGCAAACAAATCTATTGAATGGTAAGGTCATGACAGGTATGGTGACATTTCAACTCGGTGGGTCTTTGTTCCATTCATTTACACCACTGAAATAACACCCACCTCCTGTGGGTGGGCTTCCAGGCAAGTGATGAAGAGCTTCCGTCTGAGGGTGTCAGTTGGCAGATGCCGATTACACTGGTGCCTTTGGTGGAAAGGAGACCCTCTCTTCGGGCTGGGGCAGGGAAAGTGACCTGCATTCTAAAGTTCTGGTTTAGGCTCTGGCTGCGTCATCTTCCCAGGAATAGTGGGGCTTCGAGGTGAGACTCGGGTATCTGGAATGGGGTTTGCTGTCTCTCTGGCTCCCGCCTCCCAGGGTGCATCGTGGGCCCCAGAGCAGGGCGGCAGGTGCAGAAAATGGACAGGGTGTGGATGTGCAACCAGATGCCCCTGGGGCGGACGTGGAGGGTTAGGAGAACCCTAGCCAGCTGCTAGGGAGTGGCGCTCGGAAGACGGTTTGGGCACAGAAGTCAGTGGACATCACGGGTCTACCACAGAACAAGAAGGTGTCCTTGGAACGGATGCAACTCAGGAGTGGGAAGGTGATGAGAGCGCCAGGTGGATGCATACGCGTGGTGGGCAGTCCTGGTGTGGGGGGCATCTGCTGGCACAGCGTGGGCCACCGTAGAGGGTTCTCGGCTGGGGGGGGGGGGATGTGAGTCTCTGTCAAAGGGACATGGAAGGAGAAGGGCATGCGATGAGATAGGAGCTTGGGTTAAATGTAAAGTGGACTCAAAGAGCCACATGTCATCATGAGGAGTATGACGCTAGACCACGACCGCCAACCGGCCACCCGGTGCCAGAGCTACAGGGGGACCGTAACAGACGTGGATCCTGTGCTCACTACTCTTGGTGGGGGAGGCCGACATCACACCTTCCGTATTTATTTAGATGGGACAGATGCATGAAGGGAAGGCACCTTGGGGAGGGGGCACTGGAGGAGAGTGTAATTGTGGATCGGGCGTTTCCTGGAGGAAGTGACTTTCCAGCCAGGACGTGAAGGCGACTGTAAGTTAACCAGGTAAGGATGTGAATGAAGAAAGTTCTAGACAGAGGCAACAGTGCCTGCTAAGGTCACCGGTCTGAAGGGGGCTCTGTGCTGCTAGCAGGGATCACGCAAAGAAGAGTTACCAGGTGGCAAGGTCTGGGGATAAGTTTTAGAGTACTGGGCAAACATAATTTAAGTCATTGGGGTTGAGTTGGGCTTGAACCTATAGATGGGGCCAGATGGCCTCTGTGCATGGTCCCTGAAGAATGTGCAGCTCTGAAGCTGGAATTCAGGCCAGCCTGACATCATTTTTCACCACCTGAATGTGGAGGAGATCAGACTCCGATGGGGCCAGAGGCTGTGAAGTCAATGCCACCACCTGCTGATAAGAAACAACTCCACAGGTGTTTACAACCCAGGGCACCCAGCTACTTTGCTGTGCTTTTTTAGTTTCATTTATTGAGTAGTATAAAACTAGACATTTATTGGCCACAGACCATTTCCGTGTTCCTATAACTCAAAAATGGTTACATTTTAAAAAAGATGAAGTACTACCTGTTTCAGGTCTATAATAGAGACCAGGCCTCGTTGGCACCCACTGAATTATTAACATTAGAAAGTCCGTGGCTGCATATTATGCTGTGGAACTTTATTCCCCGATACCCTTTATTACACGTACTTGTCTTAACTGTTGACAGTCCCTGACACGAAGTGATGTAAGATGGAAGTGTGTGCTCCAGCAGGTAAATAAGAGATGATGTCAACCCCTGGCCAGTCGTATTTTGACGTGACCCACTGTAATGGATTAGAGCACCATTATGGCCCTTCTGTAAAGAGTAAACAAAAACTCTTTGGAGGCTACCCCGGTGGGGAGGCCACCATGGTGGGCCAAGGGCGAGCCGGAGGGGATGACTCCCTAAGCAGGAGGCCCCCAGAGGGAAGGGAGCAGGCCTTTAATAGCCCATGGGCTGATCTCTACATCAATCATCTGGGAGGCTTACTCTCAGAAAATCATTTGAAAAATAATAACACTCTCCCAGCCCAGCCATTATGCTGTTTCATTTAAACTCCAACAACCCCCTAGAGCGGAACTATCAGCCCCGTATTATAGGTGAGGATATTGACGATCCAAGAGGTTAGACTTCTTTTCTCAAGGTCGGTCAACTCAAGGTCAGTGGCGGAACCAGCACTAATCAGGCCCATCTGACTCTGAAGCCACCTCATGTCCCTGGAAAAAGCAACGCTCTTTTTAACGTGGCTGGTCTCTCCGCGCACGGCTTAGATTGATTTCTCTAATATCCAACTGCATCAGCCACGGATCATGTCAATATTTGTAAAACTTGCACATCCTTTTACGCCTCACAAGGGGCTCTGACAGTGTTGTCATCCAATTCTCACAGCAGACCTTGGGGTTTTAGTATTGTTGTCAACAACAGGCAGTTAAGGAACCTGCTGAGGGGCCCCTGGCTATTAATACTAATATTAGCACAAGAATTCCAGGGTTTTGTTTTAGACTATTAGTTTTTCTATTTTTGTTTTATTTTGTTTTGTTTTCTTCAGACAGCAAAGAGTACCCTCTCTCTCGAGACTCCACAGTCACACATGGGGATTACTTTATAATTTAAAACCATAAAGCCTTAAAGCCGTAAAAAAGGTAAGAGGATAAGAAATAATTACTGATAGCTACTACACAAGGTGACGCGTGCAATAATTTAAACTTAATCTGTGTTAGAAAAATGCTGGTTTTCCGTTTCAGTGAAAGAGTCGTGAAATGGTATCTCCTACTTAGATGGGTTTACTGTAGTAAAAGACAGTGCATTGCTGTACAAAGCATATGAAGGATGTAGTAGACAGATATGGCAAGGTGAAACTCCTCAAGCTGAAGTTTGGGAGACAACAGCTGAACCCTAAAGAGAGGTCCTTTATTTGGGAGGGGGTGCGGAGTCCTAAGGCAAGACCTGTACCCTTTCCAGCTGGTGCCCCCTATCACCCTCCAAGCTCTGCCGGGTCAGCTGCAAAGCTAGCCACATCCCCTTCTGGCTCTGAAGCTGATGTTGCCACATTTCTGACAGTGTTCCAGTAAACCCTTCCAGAACAATTTTATAGACTGGGAAGCCATAATCAAAATTGGCAATTGAGCAGCAAAGATATACACTTTGGCAAAGTTATATGCAAACAAGAACCTGGCTCTAATGCCATCCCTAGAATAGCTGCTTGTGATGATATCTAGACAGAGATTATTTTTGCTGAAACATAGCATTCATGGTCTCCAAGACCAAAAACAGCCCGAGCACCCCCACAAAAGGGTAAACCCTCCACCCACTTAAGGGGACATCCATGTAAGCCCCACCCAGGTCAGGATACAGAACATTCTCCCTCTGCACCAGGCTCTCCAAGTGCCATCCCTCCCAAGGGAGTCACTATTCTGACTCACATCAGTTTTGCCTATGCTTGAACTTCATAGAAATGGGATTGTACAGAATATGTCCTTGTGTGTGAGGCTTCTTTTATTCAAAATTGAACCTGTAAGTGTCACCTGTGTGTATAGCAGCAGTTCGTTGATTTTCATTACGGCCTAATTCAATTTATCTATCATCCATCCATCAATCCATCCAGATTCAATATTTCAATATTATCTGTCTACCCACCCACTCATATCTATCTATCCATCTATCTGTCCATCCATCCATCCGTCCATCCATCCATCCATCCATTGATTCAATATATCAATATTATCTGTCTACCCACCCATTCATATCCATCCATCCATCCATCCATCCATCCATCCATCCATCCATCCATCCACCGATTCAATATATCAATATTATCTGTCTACCCACCCATTCATATCTATCTATCTATCTATCTATCTATCTATCTATCTATCTATCCGTCCGTCCATCCATCCATCCATCCATCCATCCGTCCGTCCATCCATCCATCTGTCTGACGTCCTACTGTTAATGGATATTTCCATTGTTTCCATTTTGGGGCCATTACGAAAAACATTGCTGAAACTATTCTTGTGTGTGTCTTTGGTGGGTATAGGCATTCAGTCTCTTGGTGCCATACTAAAGAGATAAAATTACGGAGTTATGGGTATACAGATATTTGGGTTTTAGTACATATTGCAAGACACTTCAAGAGTGTTTCTTTAAACAGGCCTTTTTGGACATTTGAGAAGTGGCTTTAATTCATTTTCCAGACAACTTCTCTGGCTCCTGATCAAAGGGTCTATAAACTCGTAACCGGATTAGTGTAATATTCAAGGTATTATAGTTAAAGTGGCTAATTTTCTCTCTCTGTTAGCTCACTAAAATTCCTTCAAATGAGGACTGTAAAACTGTGATATGAAATTCATTTTTATATAAGTGTTTTTTTGAAGTATTAGCTCTTTCTAGGTATCTGGGATATTACTGCGGCCACCAAGCAGATCTTCTGGGCTGAGCCTGGCAAACCCCTATTTCTGATTGTGCTTCCCATTTGGCTGAGGCTCTCTTTCCATCCCCGTGGAGTAACAACTGTCTCCTAACCTAACTAACTCACTTCCCAATGCCTAACTTCACATTTTCCATGTGTCCAATCCCTTTAAGTCTCCATTCTCCGTTTTTTTTCCAGATTGGACAGGCTTCCAGGCCATGGCTTCAGGGCAATGATAAAATTTATCGGTTCTAAGAACAGGAGGATTCTGGGAAGTGGGACCAACAAATCCTAGCTCTGATGTTACTAATTGAGCAGGCGGGGTTAGTGACTTTCCTGCTCTGGGGCTTAGTGTAAAACTTATCTGTAAAATTTAAATAATAATTGCATCTGCCTCAGAGGGTTGCTGTGAATATCAGACGGGGCAATCTATGTGAAGCCCCATGCCCCACATATCATGAGGGCAACCTGTTACTATTATTAATGCTACAATAAAGGCCTCCTCCACTCATACACTGCTTTGTTCCCCACCACCTTATACAGACTCCCAGCAATTCTCTGTCTCCTGCGGAGTTTTTACCATTTGGATTCATCTTGAAGGCTCTCACCCAGCTCGTATCATGACCCCACTCCAACTCCAACAGAGAAAGTGACTTCCTGGTGACCGTCCTGCTCACCCAAGTGTCTCACCCCTCTCCAGTTGGCTGAGGTCATACGACCACTGCCAGCCAATGGCAGGTGTCACTTGTAGGTTGAAGCATTTAAGACCAGGTGTCCAATACCTCAGCTCTTTCTTCCTCTGCCCCAGCTGCAAAGAAGGCCACATGCTGCATGTAGTACAAGTCGGCAGGGTCTCTGCCAGCCGGGGTCCTTCAATAGCTATGTGGAGCAGAGCCCCCAGCAGACCAGTGATGATCCCATGGCTGGGCAAGAAAGAATCCTTGGTGTGTTACGTCTACTAAAATGTTGGGGTTAACTTGTTCTGCAGCATAGCTAGGCTAGCCCTGACTAATACACCAAACTTTAGGCTATCTGTTAGTGAGTCTCTTTTGGCCAGCCCCCTTTCCTGAGCTGGCCCGGAGGGAGTCCCAGGCTGCCTATAGCCCACTCTCCTAGGACCCTTGCAGAGTCACTATCTTGAACATCCTCTTATGCTAGAGCTGGTTGTGCCCAGCGAAAGATTTGGGCACAGCCTGTGACCATCAAGAGTTTCTGGACTCAGCAAGAGTTTCTAGGAATTCATTTCACTTTCCCCTTTGCCAGAATGACTAGACTCTCATGCAGGAAAACGTGATCGTCAATGCATCTAGACTTCTCTCAATTCTTTAAATATACCAGCAACTTCTTGTATCTACTGGTCCCTGTGCCGATAATATTTTTACCCCTTTACCTCCTCTCCAGGCTAACAACCTTCAAGTCTCAAAATAAGTGCCACCTCCTCCAGGAAGCCTTCCATGATTCCCCCAACTCGGTGAGGAACCGTCGGCTCTATACTCCCATGCCATCCCACCTTGCCCTTGGTAACACTCAGAGGATCTGCATTTCTAGTTTAATGTCTTTTCTGCTCAGCTGTGACTGTCATGATGACAGGGGCTTCACCTGGCTTATTTACCCCTCTGGTGTCATTTCCAAATTCTGCACCTGGAAGAGAGTAGGGGCTTACAAATTATCTGCTGATCGATAAAAATCATCTGCCTGTATAAATTAGAGGGAGAAGAACACAGATACGTGCCCTCCTCAACACGAGTGAGCAAGCTCTCACGTTCAAATCCCGTATCTAGAATGCGATGCCTCTCCTTTGAGATGGCCCATAACTCACCGTACTGTAAAGAATTGTTTCCCACAAATTGCTTTCTGCAAAGCGTAGTTCCATTTTGAAAATATGAAATAAAATCAGACCCGTGGCTTCTTGATTCTGCCTCATACATTAGCTCACTGAGATGCTGGCACTATTTTTATGGGCTAGAAATTAGTGGCATGTTCACAAAGAGAAATGTCACGAAAGCCTAGCTCCGGATCTCAAAATTATAGAGTGCGCACAACTCTGATGAATAGAGAGGCTCAGAGCGGAGCCACACTCTCCAGACAGGCTCACTGTGGAATTATTTTGGCTTTTCATTCTCTAGCACTACAAAGAAACATTTCAAACAGAGCAAAATCCTTGGAGGAAACTTTCTACCCGCCTCTCTGAGTCAACACAGGACAGAAACTACTGAAGGACATCCCTTTCTGTTACGTGCTCTTATGGCAAAGATAATAACCCGCCACACGGTCTTGGACGGCGCGCTGAAAAACCAGCTTTTTGAATAAACCACTAGGAGCCATTTTTGAATTAATTCTCTGGTTGGAATGGAAATGGAGGCAACTGATCCAATAAAAAGAACACGATAACAAGATCCACCCACATATATCAGCTTTTCATTTCTTTAATTTTTTTTCTGGCCTATCTATATATCTATATCTGTATCTCTCTATATGTACAGTTTTCAATGCTGGGGACGAAGAGTAGGTGAATGCGTTACGAAAGCAATTTAGTAATCTATTTTATTTCTAGACACAACGAATGCTTTGGTTGGTGTGGTTTTTATGCCCTCATGCCCTCCACCAAATATTGTGGCTCTTGGTAAAAGAATATATGTATTTTTGTCTGCTTATGAAACCCTCATTCTCATATTTTGGTAATCTCTCTGTTGTGACATCTAGAAATTCTTAAGTATTTGAGAAAATCTGCGCTCCTTTTTAACACTGAAAACTTTGACAGTTGGGGTAATTTTCTAGTCACTCAACCCAGAGCATCCAAGCTGCTCTCTTTCTAGCTTGTGCGTTGACGGAAATTACGAGACAGAGTAAGGTTTCTCTCCTGATGAACAGAACCCCTCTTTGACTGGGCCACTGAAAAGGCCAAACACGTGCAGACATTTGCAGTAAGAACCAGTCCTGACTGTTTATTACTGCTTGTTAACTCTTCCTGAGTCCATAAAACGATCGTCATTTGACATCACTGCAGAGGAAGGAGCGGTGTTTGAAGGGAAATCCCCGTGCAAGTGAATTTTGCGGTGGTTGGTTCAAAGCCTCCAGGGTTCTAATCAAGAACCTCTAATCAAGAGGCTCAAAGTCGGTGGCTTTAAGGGATCCTTAAAAGCAATGCGATCCGACCAGCCAGATGAAGTCTGAGTCCTCATGTAGACACTTGTTAATTCCTCAGATGCGTGCAATGACTTCCCCAACCCAGAGCACAATGGACACACGTGGGCTGCGTGAACCTGGCAGGAGGTGACCCCTCTCAACCAACCTTTCTCTATGTCCAAACAGGAGTGGGTGCGTGCCCCGGGGCTGCCACCACCAAGTGCCCCAAATGGAAGTTTATTCTTCTGGAGGCCAAAAGTCTGAGATCAAGGTATCGGCAAGGGTGGTTCCTTCTGGAGGTTCTGGGGGAACATCTGCTCCCTGCCTCTCTCCCAGCTCGTGCTGTGGAGGTTTGCTGGCGATCCAGGCCTTCCTTGGCTTGGAGACACCTCTCTGCTTTCTGTGTCTGTCTTCCTGTGGCACAGCTCCTGTGTCTTGTGTGTGTCTCTCCTCTTCTTTCAAGGACACCACCAGTCATACTGGATTTAGGGCTCACCCTAAGCCGATATGACCTCACCTAATTACATCCGCTAATTATATCCGATATCCAAATCAGGCCACGTTCTGAGATTCTGGGGTGACGTGACTTTTTAGAGGACACTACTCGACCCGGCACAGGAAGTGATAATGGCACCGGGTGCACAGGGCACACGTGAGGATTAGATGTATGTGAATAAACGGAGGGGACACAGAGGAGCGCCTGTCCCACGGGGCGAGCCGGAGAAACGTGGCTGTGTCAGTAACTGCCTTCACACCCGGGTTGGATTCCTACACGGCACATGCATTATCTTCACCTAATGTCGATGCTTTCGGTTTCTGATGACAAACTTTGAGCCTTCAAGACAGTTCCCACCGAGTCCAAATGAAGCAAATTCTGGCCCCAAACGATCTCTTGCCTTTTCTACCCTTCACTTCCCTCCCCGTTGTCCACGTCTTTACTGACTGTCCAGAGCCTGGAGAAAGGCTGGCACAAGTGGGATCTGATACCTGATTCATGGGAGTGTTTGTCTCTGAAGAAGAAGTTTGTTCTGTGACTTTTGGAGAGGTTTTCTGGGTACACAACCGTCATCCATCAGTCTGTAAAGGGGTCCCAATATTTTGGGGCAGGTGGCCTTTCTGGTCCTCCGTGTCCAGCTGTTCTACCCACCGTCCTGAGGTCGGGCTCCCAGCGAGGGGTTGTGTGATTGACCGTTTGTCTTTGCTTGATGCTTCACGGCTTGGGGAAAAAGTAAACCCAGGCCGACTTACTCTGCTTTAATGCATGTTTCCTGTGGTCCTAGCCGGCATTATAGGCTCAAAAGATAATGCTTGAATTGGTTTACCAGCATAATCCTGGAGTTTAAAGTGAGATGCCACCCAAACAGATCCGTGCTTCTCTTTCGTCCCTTATTTTTTGTCCCATCTAGGAAATATTTTCTGGATTCAGCTGACTTCAGAATCAGAGTTAAAAAGCACGCCGGGTCTGATCGGTGGTTCTCAATGGTCAGGCGGATCGGCATTACCTAGAGGGTTTGCTGAGAACACAGAGCGTGGGTTCCCACACACAGAGCCTCTGATTCAGGCCCGGGTCATGCTGGGGAATTGGTTTTCTAAGAGGTTCCTGGCTGGTGTGGCTGCGTCTGGTGCACATGTGGATGATGGTAGGGTGATGGTATCGATCAATGTCTCTATGAATGTTCGTGTGGGACATCATTTCTTCCCCCAAGTATTTCCTTTTATAAAAAAGAGTAGTTTCCAGGGCTACTAGTGAAGACTGAGGGCTACTCATGTGCTAGAAACACTCACCAGATAATCGCCTTGTGAGGTGGGTGTTTTATCAGCCCCCTTCTGGGGTAAGACAGGTGAAACAACCTCCCGGGTCCCACAGCTAGGAAGTGACAGACCCCAAGGCCTGGGTCCTTAGCTACCGCTGGCATCGGGGCTCACTTCTTACGCAACATTCAGATCCCAACTATTAGTATTCTAGGGATACCACTGTCACCCCTTCCTTTTTTATTTGGGGCTTTATTCTTCATGCTGTCTCCTCGGACAGTTGAAATGTTTTCTTCTTCTTAGTACCTTACATTAAGCTATGGGCTATTTATTTATATCAGAATGTTTGGTGCCCTTTAGCAAGATAAGCATCATGAATCTGTTCATATGGTTACATTTCCCCAGTTTGGTTCACTCTGAGGTTATAGCTGGCCTCCTTCTGTGTGAGTGTGAGTGTGTGTGTGTGTGTGTGTGTGTGTGTGTGTGTGTGTGCGAGCGTGTGAATGTATAAACCATCCCTTCTCTCATGAGAAAAAGGTAATAATGACATTTCAAGTTCTTTTAAAAATATTCTTCCTTGGCAAAATAAAGAGTTGGTATCCTTTTGGGAGTCCCCCAAATTTTGAGGGGCAGGGGCGGGGGCGGGGCATGGAAGTTTTGGTAAAATTGCAAAGCCAGGAACCATGATCACTGTATCACTGACAATCTGAAAGATCTTCAGCCCAAGTAGTTGTTCTCACTTAGTTCTCTGCATTTGGCTTTTCCAAAAAAAATTTTTTTAATGTTTATTTATTTCTGAGACAGAGAGAGACACAGCATGAGTGGGGGCGGGGCAGAGAGAGAGGGAGACACAGAATCCAAAGGGGGCTCCGGGCTCCAAGCTGTCAGCACAGAGCCCGATGTGGGGCTCGAACTCACAAACGGTGAGATCACGACCTGAGCCGAAGTCGGTCGCTCAACCGACTGAGCCACCCAGGCGCCCCTGCATTCGACTTTGCCAAGACACAAGCACACATGTACATGTGTGCACATGACATACACACATGCCTACATGCACGCGGATGCAGACACTTTTTCAAACTATTCATCGACACAGGTGGGTAGGAGAAAGCATGCTATAAGGCCTTGTTCTGTCTATAAGTAGGTGGACAGACACCCCAAGCCCATGCTGGAAACAAAACTCTGGTCGTGAGGACGTCAGCTTCTAGCCCTGTTCCTGGGTCTCTTACTCTCCGTGGCAGACTTCTGGGCCATGGCCCTTCTCTCAACATTTCTTAAGTCCAAGGGTTACCGCTAGCTGTCAGAATACCTCCAATTTTTTGATAACATTTTAAGAGATGGGAACTTTTGCCAAAGAAAATTATTCTCTCATTGGTATGTTGTGTATTTTTAATATTCCATTAGACTCAGTCCACTTATCTCTATAATTTCAAATTGTACCATATCATTTGTGAGCTGGAAAAAGATTTTCACAGGCAAGTTCAGTCCAATTGTGGGATGCTGTGTTTATCAGTTTCCTCAAAATGTCATCTAAATTCATATTTCACATTCTAAGATCTGTGCTGTGTACTCTCACCATCTCGTAGAGCAAAAAATTACACACATCCAACTATCACTTCTAATATGAATAAAAAATGTTCTTCACTTTATCTATTCGAAACCAATACCCCTGGAGAATTTAAATATCTCACTTTTTTTCCCTTTTATTTCTCACGAAATAGCCCCAGGAGAAACCCAGCAGACACATCTCAAGCATCCATTCAGAGGGCTCTGGACTAAGTGGAGAAATCAAATTCCATTTGTAAAACAAGGCAAAAACTTAAAAACAAAACATTAAAGTTGAGTTAATGACAGACACAGAGATGTGCCAACGGCATCATACCAGCTTCCGTTACTCTGTCCAGGTTCCTGCCACCTGGCCACCTACCAGCTGTGTGACCCAGGGCAAGTTATCTACCCTCTCTGAACTTAACCACCTCATGTATACCATGAAGAAGGAAACAGTCCCCCAAACTCAGAGAGAGTAAGAATTAAATGGGATGCCATGGCAAGTGTTTGGCACAAAGCCTGGCTCACTTTGACCCTTTAATAAAAGTTCCTATTATTAGTTTTATTTTTTTATTGCCAAATCAGGGCTCTGATAAATCAAGTCTGTTTTATTCCCTCTGATTTCCTAACCTTTGCCTTTATACATTTTCTTCCCTCTGCCAGGAACAGTCATCCTCCCTCTCTTCCCAGAAAATTTTTTCCTACTCTCTAAGTCAGAGGTCGGGAAGCTATGGTCCATGGATCACGTTTGGCCCACAACTTGCTTTTGTAAATAAAGTTTTATTGGAACCCAGTCATGCTCGTTTGTTTATGTGCTGTCTATGACTACTTCTGTGCTACAAAGCAAGCAAAGTTGAGTACTTGCAACAGAGACCATGTGGCTCACAAAACCTAACACATTTACTATGTGGTCCTTGACAGAGAATGCTTGCCCATCACTTCTCTAGCCAACCCCCCCCCCCCCCCCCCCCCAGCTCAGGACGTCCCATTCCTGGCTGCCCTCCTCCGCCGTCCAAGACAAAGTTACTTCTCTGGACAGAGCATGTTCCGGTCCCGCGTATCACATTGACATAATCACTTCCATGCTGACTTCCCTGTACCATTAAGGTGGACCCAGCTCTCGCATCTTTGAAACTCCAGGATAGGGGAGCATAGCCTTTCAGAAAGGGCAGGTGCTGGGAGGTAGGTGAGAAGAGGGTTGGGTGGAGAGACTCTGGGATTTGTGCTGCAAGCAGGGGGGATGAGAAGGGAGGACGGCGCATGAAGCCTGCATGCTACCCACACCTCGCGGGTGCCTGTGCCCAGAGCTCTGATCGCAAACGCACACTTCCTGCCTGAGCCCTCAACTCCATTCACCGATTAGGGGCCTGACAGGGTACAAACACACAGGGTCAGCTCGCCACGGCGCCTTATGCCTGTTGTGTGTCATCTTAAGTGCAGAGGCGAGGAGGTATTGCTGGACCCGGTTAGCTCTCTGTCTTTGTTTTGCTCCCCCCAGAGGCAGACCCTGAGACCCTGACTTGGGTGCAAATAGCTTCCCCAGGAGGTGATCCCAAGAAGCACAAGTAAGGGAGTGGGAGAAGTGACCCAGAAAATGGAAAAGCTATGGGCAGTGATGAGCAGGTCAATGAATGGGGCTCAATCCCACAGGGAGACTGCATAGAGCTGTCCTACTGGGAGGGCAAGCGTGGGACATTCGCCTCCACCTTATCTCTCCAAGGCTCACGCCGGCTCCTTGAGCAGTAGCTCCTGAGCAGACCGGGTACACACTTGTGTTGAGACAGGCCCCAGGGAGGCAGCTGCAGGGATGGAGAAGCCGACAGCCCCACTGGGATGGTGAGTGCTGGGGAATCTGGGCAGGCCACCAGTGGCCCCTGCTTTACGGTCTAACCCAAGAGGCAGGGGCCGATGTGCAAGCAGGTGTGGGGGAATGCATAATTTGCCTCAAGTTTCTCACTCCATCTCCTTCCTGCCCCCCTTCGCAACCTCAGTAAGTAAGGACGTTAGGAGGAAATGTAGGCTCTACGCTTGCTAAGCAAAAATGATTTTTAATTTACTTAAAATTTTTTTTTAATGTTTTTATTTATTTTTGAGACAGAGAGAGACAGAACATGAGCAGGGGAGGGGCAGAGAGAGAGAGAGGGAGACACAGAATCTGAAGCAGGCTCCAGGCTCTGAGCTGTCAGCACAGAGCCCGATGTGGGGCTTGAACACCCGGACTGTGAGATCATGACCTGAGCCAAAGTCGGACGCTCAACCGACTGAGCCACCCAGCCACCCCAAATGGTTTTTAATTTAAGTGATAAGACCCTTTGTCAGTTTTTTTTTAAAAACAAAGATGTTTGGACAAGATCAGGCAATTCAGCGAGCTACACCAACAGGGGCAGGGTGGCATTTGATATGAATAGTCTGGCTCAGTTAAGCATTCCAACTGCCTTTGGAAATGTTTTTGTGGTTCTCTAATTCCCTCCCAAAGAAGCAACCCATTATCATTATTCCATTGTCAAGAATGGGTTTAAGACTATGTACTAGTTAATGCTGCCTCTGAACCCCTTTAAAGGACTTGGTCTTTCCAGTCAAATATGCTTTGGAAATACCATGGGCTTCAGATGTATTTGGCTTGAGTTTACCCAAGTTCCTGTACACCCCCTTTATCCATTCAACCATCTTCTGAGCCCCTTTTATGGGCTTCTGAAGTATGAATACATTGCAAACCTTCTCAAGAAGCCCAGAGTTGACAGAGAAGACTATAATCAAAACACTGTTTTTCCTTGGGATAACTTTGTTAAGAGGAGGATAAATAATTTGTGCGCAGAAAGGAAGGGGGAGCAATAAATTCAGCCAGGGAAGGTCGGGAAGGCTCCGCAGAGGAGCTCTTCAGATCAGATCTGGAAGGCTACCGGAAACGAGGAGCAGGGTTAGCAGAGGACCCGGCGTATGTGACCAACCTCCCCAAACTTCATGCTTTAAAGCAACGATGAACACTTCCTACCTCACTCAGTTTCTGTGGGTTAGGAATTCAGAAGCCGCTTAGCTAGATGATTCTGGGGCCATGTCTCTCATGAGACAGCCACCAAGATGAGGTTGAGCCTGTAGTTTAAAGATTTAGCAGGCTAGAGGATCGGCTTCCAGGACAGCTTGGTCACGCTCCTGCTGAGACAGCGCCAGCTGCTGGTAGGTGGCTCTGGTTCTTTGCCCCGTGAACCTCTCCACAAGGCTACTTGAGGGTCCTCACAACATGGCTGTTGGCTTCACCCACAGCAAGTAAGAATAAGAACAATCTAGGCTTGGAAGTCTCACCATGTCATTTCTGCTAGATCCCATTGGTCCCACACCTCATCCCCCTTTTACTTGGTTGGAGCGGGGGCTACCTAACAGCTCAGATACCAGGAGGTGGGGATCACTGGGGGCCATCTTGGGGGCACTGATATGCAAAAGTAAGAAGTGCATCATCCTAGAGGCAAGGGAACATGCTGACATTACTGGAATGCAGGTATGAGTTAGGGAAAGAGAGGCAGGAGATAAAATCAGAGGGCTTGGGTCCATCCCAGCCTGACACTCCAGGCAGCACTGACCAGAGCGGAGCTATGACCTCAGGCTATCTTCCATTTCCCAGGGTGTAGACTGTGGCTGCCTCGGCCCTGGGCTCCAAGATTTACCAAACGATGTACCACTCTAATGTAACATCCAGGTGGCTATTCCTTCCCCAGAACTAACTGCTGGACTAAATCAACTGGATTCATCTGGGGGCCACAAACCCCAAATTTAAAATTCACAATCTGATGAGTTTTCTTATGTCCTTTTCTATCAATGAAGAGAGTCATAGAGAGGCGGTGGACCGAAGTGTCCCTGGGGACCCAGCATGTGGGGGCTCCATGATGGTAGACACAAGGGAGGCGCATAGGGCGGCCACCCAGAACGTCTCTGTCTAGTAAGAGGAAGGGCCTGGATGTGGGCTCAGATGTGGGCTGACCCAGAGCGAGGAGGGGACCTCCGCAAGGGAGAGAAAGCCCCTACGCAGCTCCTCAGGGCCAGGGTCTTAAAGAGTTTTGTGCCACGGACACGTTAAGTTCGTGGACCCCTTTGCAGAACATTTTCAAACACATAAAATAAATACACAGGATGACAAAGGAAGCAAATTATATTGAAATAAAAGGATCAAAGCAGCAGACGAATTGATGTGATAGTACAAGTCCTTCTTCTTTAAAAAATTTTTATTTCAGAGAGAGGGAGGATATGACTTGGGGAGAGGGACCAAGAGAGAGGCAGAGAGAATCCCGAGCTGGTTCCGAGGAACCTGACTCGGGCCTCGATCCCATGGCCCTGGGATCATGACCTGAGCTGAAACCAAGAGGTGGATACTCAACCGACTGAGCCACCCAGGCGCGCACTCAAGTCTTTCTTTAGCAAACCCTCAGTGACCTGATCTCGTGTTAAATCTAGTGATCAGATTCACTTCAAAGTAGCAGAGCGCGGGCATATTTCTGATGTGTTTGCATCCTCTGTGATGTGATATGAAAATATCTGTGACTTTTGCTGGTAACAGTCATGGGCACAGCGAACACTGCCCTTCTCTGTCTATCCTCACTCAGGAAAAAGAAAAGTACCAAGTTGCGGTTAATGGTTAATGAAAATACACTTGAAATGTTTTCTCATCCCCATTCGTGTGCCCCCACTCCTGGAGTCTGTCCGCAGATCTCAGGTGGGGATCCTGGCTCTAGGGAAAGTTACAGGAATTTTTTTTACAGAGAAGGGAGATCTTAAAGCAAGAATTTCTGATGCTTAGTTTGAGGCTGATGTTTTTTTGTTTAAGGATTACACTCTCATGCCACCATGGGACTTATCTGGCGGGACACTAATTGCTTGCTTGTATGAATATATTTACTATTTTTAAGAACGTCACTGTAAACAAATGTTATTTAAGAAAAACATTCTCTGAGCCCACGACTCTTGTCATCCTAGGAGACCAGGTTATCTCATTATCTGCTCTAACACCAGTGGCCATCAGGGCTCGAGTTCTGTCTGGGCGTCCAGAGGAGGGGATAGGGCTGCGATCTCTCACCAGGCTGCCGCATCTCACGGTCCATGCCTTACTCAGAAGGGACAGAGCTCCAGAGGTGGGGTCCCATCTTGCCAGAGCGGAGGACACCTAGTCCAGGTCATGAACATCCAGCTCATTCCCGCCACTGCCCAGCAAAGGAAATTGTCAGCAAAGCCTTGACAGTCCTTTTGTGCCCAGGCAATAGAGCAGGGACATTTGGCACGCTGAGTGATTTCAGATGGCATTAACCCTCTTCTCTAACAGAAACTTTGCTACGTGCTGTGCTCAAGAAATCCCTGCATAATTCTTCACGCAAAGTGAGCTCTTAGAGAGAACTAAGGGTTAGGTTGGAAGCTCCATTATTCCATCCTTGGGTTTCTTCGTGGAGGGACCTGAGCTCATGTACACTCTGGGCTCTCCTCCAGAGCTCTGCATCCATTCAGATGGTGGCCTTTCCTATTTTCCTAGCTCCAGAGGTGTCTTATGGGCTAGAGGACGCCCTTCTGCTTCCTCCTGCCCCTGCTCTCCACCGGGTGGGGGTGGGGTGGGGAGGAAGAGGGGGAAGGGCAGGAGGCACTGGATTCTGAGTTTGGCATCTCCCAGGAGAACTCTGTCTTGTCTCCCTGCCTCCCTCTGCTCCATCTCTCTCTGCCTCAGGTCCCCGCCCCTCCTTCCTGGCAGAGGATTCCTGGGGTAAGATCCACCCCCAATGGGCATGGCCGGGGTTGTCCCACTCTGCCCATGACTGGGTGGGGCCAAGTCTCTAATTCGAGCACAGAATATTAGCAAACGTATTTGCCCACAGACTCTTGGCTCCCTTTGTCCATCGGCTTCATGGTAACCAAACTTATCGTTTGGTCTCCAGTTTCCTGTTTTTCTTATTCCTTACGGGGTCCTAATTTGGGAAGGAAAGGAAGCACCCTGTGCCTGAGCCTAGCACCTCAACACTACAGCATTCACTTTCACTTGGATGAATTGAGACCTCACCTTACACTCTCTGCTTAAATAATGAGGATGTGACCATTCTCATCAATGCATTTCAAGCATGTACGATGGGCAGATGTCCACAAGAGGCAAGAACCATGTTCCTGCGTAGACTCTGCGAGGCTGGGTTTATGGAACTAAAGCAGAACCAGGAGGTTCTACTGTGCCCTTGATAACAGGTAGTAGAAGCCACCGCCTAAAGGCAACACTGGCATTTCCTTCCACTGACTCCAAGGGACAGACTGGGTCATGGTAGGGGGGGCAGCCACTCAACCTTCCAGAAAGGCCCTGGGCTATGCCTTATAGAGATCTGGTCAGGTGGACTCCACCTCTGGTTAGGACACATCTGGGTCATCCTCAAGTCTTGTCGTTATTTCGTGACCGGTGGCAATGGCTACGAGGGGTTGAGAGCTTTCTGTGCCAAACCACGTGAAGCAGGCTGTATCAGTTTCCTACAGCTGCTATAACAAATCACGTAGCCTAGTGACTTGAAAATGACGCGGATTTGTTATCTTACAGTTCTGGAGGTCAGAAATCAAAAAGGGGTGGGGGGTCTCACTGGTGACATCAAGGTGATGGCAGGGCTGTTTTCCTTCTGGAGATTCTATGGGTGGACTGGTTTCCTGGCCTTTTCCAGTTTCTAAACGCTGCTTGCATCTCTCGGATGCTGACCCCTCCCTCCATCTTCAAAACCAGCAGCATAATGTCCTCAAATCTCTCTCTGACTTTGACTCTCCTGCCTCCCCCTCACAAGGGCCCTTGCGATCATATCAGGCCCACAGGGAAAACCCCGAAATATCTCCACATTTCGATATCCTTGACTTAATCTCACCTGCAAACTTCCTTCTTCCCCGTAAAGTATCCTATTCACAGGCTCTGGGGATTAGGATGAGGACATTTTAGGGGTCGTTATTCTGTCTAGCCACAGGTCATGTTATGAGCCCCATTTTATAGGTGGAGAAATGGAAGCTCCGAGAGGGGAAGTGACTTTTCCAAGGTGACACAGCTAACAGGTTGCAGAGCCCAGATTCCGCCTCAGGGCTCTAGAATTCTCACATAGGAGCCCTGAGCCATTTCACCTCACAGCCTTTGCTTTTTTTTTTTAATTAATTAATTAATTTTTGAGAGAGACATTAGAGACAGCATGAGTAGGGGAGATGCAGAGAGAGAAAGAGAGAGAGAGAGACCGAGAGAGAGAGACCCAAGCGGGCTCTGTGCTGACAGTGGGGCTCAAACTCATGAAACCATGAGATCATGACTGAGCCAAAAGCAAGAGTCGGATGCTTAACCGACTGAGCCACCCAGGCGGCCCTCACCTCACTGCCTTTCTAATGGAAGAACTTAGGGAAATCGAGTCGAGTTTCCCAAAGGTGTGATGAGGCTAAGAGCAAAGAAGAAACCCCTGGCGTAAGTTTTATGAACGATAAGGCTGTCATTCAGCGGATAAGATTTCGTCCTCAATATGGCCCATGCTTTTCTCTCAGCAGCCTGGGGGAGCGAAGCAGAAGCTTTAGGGCCAAGTCCAGTCCCACGGCTCGGTGCGTGAAGCAGGCAAGTCCTGCCAGCCCTGGGGAACGCCGCTATCCTGTGATAAAATGGTCAGTCCCGTGAGTGATATGGCCCTCATTTAATGCCTGGTTGGAAACACAGATGCTGTCATTGTGCACACGGCAGCTGTCCAGCGTGGGGGTGGCACACGCACCCTCACGTGTGTCACGAGCTAATCTAACACCAAGAAGGTGTAAGAATGGAGAATGGGTTCTCCCCCACCCCAGAAATCCAGAGCCCAGGAGACAGAAAACTGGAATTAGGGCCCAAGAAGTCTTCCGTGGAGAAACACGAGTGCAAAACCAGTCCATAAGACACAGGCGAAGAAATGACTAAAGGAGTTTAATTTTGGTTCCTGCTTTGGAGGCCCCATAAATAGAGATGCCGTTCGTTGAATCGTAATGGCCCTTTCTACAGCTGTTCTTTGCAAAGGTCACAAAACACTCACTTCCCACGGCTGTCTTGGAAACACAGAAGCGCGCACCATGATAGGTCCGGCAAGCTGCCGGCGGGAACTGGTGACGGGAGAAGTGAGCGGCTGATCAGCGCGTGTTCTGGCCACCGCCGTGGCCGTGTCGCTTAAGGAAATGGAAATGTTTGTTGTTTCAAGTGCGGAAGTGTTGACAACATTTACCTTAAGAACATGCCTTCCTGACGTCTGAAATGTGTTTCTTGTGATCACAGCAATTATCAGCAGAGGCTGCGGTGCCTAGTGTGACCCCCACTGCTTTGTCACTGATTAAACTGGCTCACGTAGGGGGCGCCTGGGTGGTCCGGGCAGCTGAGCGTCCAACTCTTGATCTCGGCTCAGGTCATGATCCCAGGTCAGAAGATCAAGCCCCACGTCGGGCTCCATGCTGAGTGTGGACCCTGCTCGGGATTCTCTCTCTTTCTCCCTCTGCCCTCATCCCCACACAGGCACGTGCGTGCACACACACACACACACACACACACACACTCCTTCTCACTAAATAAATAAACGTTAACAAAAATAAACATGGGGTGCCTGGGTGGCTCGGTCAGTTAAGAGTCCGACTTCGGCTCAGGTCATGATCTCACAGATCGTGAGTGCGAGCCCCGCATCGGGCTCTGTGCTGACAGCTCGGAGCCTGGAGCCTGCCTTGGATTCTGGGTCTCTCTCTTTCTCTCTGCCCCGCCCCTGCTTGTGCTGTGTCTCTCAAAAATGAGTAAGTGTTAACAAAATTAAACAAAAATAAACAAAATTCCTTAAAAACTGGCTCAGGTAGAAACCAGTCTCAAGTTGAAGGTGACAGTCCTGCTGACCATTGATGCATCACACTGTGGCATCCTAACCCAGAATCCCCTTGTCCTCAGGATCCAAGATGTAACTGCTTTTCAAGATGAAGACCAGAACTGTATTTTCATTACTGAGACAGTACGTGGCCACTGCACCCAAATTAGAAAATACGGAAAAACCCAAAAGCTCCCCCACACCTGTGCTTGTATTGATTCCTTTAATTCTTACAACAACCCTTTGAGGGAGGCACATTATGGTTCCTATTTTACAGAGGAAGAAACTGAGGCACACATCAAACCAAAAGGGTTTTGCTCTCTGTATTGTGCTACTTTCCTACAATGGGGCCCTCTGGGAAGCGTGAACCTTGATGTGGAAGAATATTTGATGACATGGCAATCATAATTATGGTTACCAATTGTTCAAGCTACCAACGTTCCCAGCATCACAGAGCTGGAGTGACACGGGGCTCAGATTTGAACTCAGGCTGCCTAGATATGAGGCTGTCACCTCAGACACTGCACTCTCAGAAAATTCAGATCCTAAAAGGACGAGTCCAAACACATTCACACAAACCCTTTCACGTCATAGACCATGATGACCTATGTTACTATTTCTGTCCCTCTAAAATGCATATATGGGAGCCCTAACCGCCAACAGGGTGCTCTTGGGAAGTGGGGCCTTTGGAAGATAATTAGATGAGGATGAGGACAGGAATGTGGGACACTCATGATGTGGCCAATATCCTTATAAGAAGGCTATGGGAGCTTCCTTTCCTGCATGGGAAGACGCAGTGAGAAGGGAGCCATCAGTCTCCAGACCTATGAGAAATGAATTTCTATTGTTTAAGCCTCTGCCAATCAATGGTATTTTGTTACAACAGCCTGAGCAGAATAAGGCGATGTACATATATAAACAAAAACAAAGAATAAAAACAACAAAAAGAATCACAGCTTAGGTGGTGTTTTGCAAACTGCTTGTTAATACACGGTGAACATCTTTCCATATCATTATATATTCTTGTGCCACATCATTTTACATGATTTAGTGGAA